>NW_028261391.1:16693892-17046392 GCF_051295495.1 Thamnophis sirtalis
CATGTATTTATGATGGTTGTAGTGTCCCATGACATCCTGATGCTTAACAGTTGGATTACTAGTTTAACAACTGCAGTGATTCCACTTAACAACTGTGGCCAGAAAGATCATAAAATGGGGCAAGATTAATTTTACAACTGTCTTGCTTAGCAGCAGAAATTTTGAGCTCAGTTTGATCCGTAAGTCAAGGACTACCTGCATATTTGTGGAATCAGATTACTGTATCAGGTTATGAAACCAAATGAGAACTAGCAAAGCAAGAAATCCAGGAGGAAACAAAAATAATGGATGTATACCATGGCTTATATTTGGGAGGATGAATGAAAATAAAAATTGAAGGGGAGAGAGGAGAAAGAAAGAGAAATGGAAGATACCAGACAATCCACAAATACAGTTTTCGAAGATTGAGACGATCAAATAAGTATGATGTTAAAAACAGCTGGATCTACCATGCTATAACCAGGCACCGATTCTCAGAAAACAGCCATCTGTATCCTAGTAAAATGTTTACTCTAGAATAATTACTCTAGTTGTCAGGTTGAAGTGTGTTCCCATTGGATTTATCTCTGATAAATTGGAAATACGCCAGTGTTAAATATTCAGTTCTTCCTTGGCTCCATTTATTCCAGGCAGATTTCTTTCTAATCCCAAATTGGCTCCTCTGCTTTTCTTATTTCCTCTTATTTGTAACATGCACCAAATAAATGGGAATAACACATCCCAGGATAAGTATGTAGTAAAATCTGAACCCATTGTGTTTTGCCACTCTAGAATGCAGCTTCTAATGTACAAAAGTATAGAATGAAGATCACGTGAAGTGTTAGTACCACTTTATCATGCTTTGGTAAGGCCACACTTGGAATGTTGCATTCCAGTGTTGATTGCTACAATATAGAAAAGACGTTGAGACTCTAGAAAGAGCACAGAGAAGAGGAACAAGGATGATTGAGGGGCTGGAGGCTAAAATGCATCAAGAATGGTTGCAGGAATTGGGTATGGCTAATCTAGCCAAAAGAAGCACTAGGGGCGACATGATAGGGATTTTCTGTATCTAAGGGTCTGCCACAAAGATAAGGGGCTCAACCTATTTTCCAAAGCACCTGAAGGCAAGACAAGAAACAAGGGATGGAAACTAATCAAGGAGAGAACCAGCCTAGAACTAAGGAGAAATTTCCTGACAGTTAGAACAATTAATTAGAGGAACAACTTGCCTCCAGAAGTTGTGGGCACTGGGCACACCATCATTGGAGGCTTTTAAGAAGAGACTCCACAGCATTCATCTGAAATGGCATAGGGTTTGTTGTTTGAGCAGGGGGTTGAACTAAAAGGCCTCCAAGGTCCCTTCCAACTCTGTTGTTCTATTACGTTATGATGAAAGATATTTGGAACAGTCTTACGTGTCACATATTAAAATGTACCTGCTTTAAGAGTACAATATGTGCAAATGCCTAATGTACTGAATCAGAATGACAATTCTTCTGTGCATTATGCAGGTAGATTCTCAAGGAGATTTATATTAGCTTCCCACCCATCAGTTGTTGCAGCTTTCACTTATGCTCTTTCTGCCACTCTAGGATTTGTCTGTTAAAAGCCCCAAAGTGAATGCATTGTTATTTTGTTCGAAAGCTTATGACTTCACTTAAAAGCAAGGAATGAAACCACTATTTGGGAATACAAGGACATTGATGCACAGTATATTTAAAAGAGGGCATAAAACTAACACAAACCAGTACAGAATAAAGAGAGGAAAAAAGATGGGGGAAAGGAGTAAGGCAAAAGTGCAGAAAGAAAAGATTAAAACAAATAGAAAGAACCTTCCAATTTCCTTTGTAGCAATTTTTTTTTCCAAAATTACCAATTCAAAAAAAGCTCTCTTTTTTTTATTATCCAGGTTTTTTTTTCTAATCATCATCATAAATGCATTTTTTTCCTGTTTCCTACAAAAAGTCCATAACGTTAGCCATAAATGTAGATATTGTCTTTTCTCTAGTCAAGAAAGTCAATTTAGCCATGTCTGCAGGTTCCATCATCTTTACGAACCACTCATCTCTTGTGGATAGTGACAACTCTAACCACCTGTGGGGTTACAGTGTTTTAATGGGTGATTTTTTTTCTAGACAAGTTTGCTTGCCTGCAGAATTAAGGTGGGCTTTCTTACATAGCAAAAGGCTCATGATATCCATTAGTTTGATTGATTGGTTTTAAAAAAATTAAATAAAAAGAGTTAAGCCGATGAATGAAGGATAAGTAGATATAAGAATTCTTTAGAAGCATTAAGGTAAAGGTACAGGTTCCCCTCTTACATATGTGCTAGTTGTTACCAACTCTAGGGGGTGGTGCTCATCTCTGTTTCAAAGCCGATGAGCCAGCGCTTTCTGAAGATGTCTACGTGGTCATGTGGCCGGCGTGAGAAAACACCAAAGGCGCATGGAATGCTGTTACCTTCCCACCAAAGGCGGTTTCTATTTTTCGATTTGCATTTTAACATGCTTTCGAACTGCTGGGTTGGCAGAAGCTGGGACAAGTAACAGGAGCTCACTCCGTTACGCGGCACTAGGGATTTGAACTGCCAAACTGCCAACCTTTCTGATCGACAATCATCTTAGCCACTGAGCAAATTAAATCTCCATGCCCAAAGTCAAAATATTTCTGCTTCAACAAGGACAGAATGTTGAAATCTCTGCCAATAGGTCTCCTTAGTTCACCAGGCTGATTTATCTGGTCCGGAGCAGGAAAGTGGTGATGCTCTACATCTTCAATGATATTCCGTTAATAACATTCCTAGAAACATTCTGTGATGGAATGCAGCATGTAGAATGGGCCTTTGTTTTATTCTTCCCTATCTAGAATCCAAGGGATGGTTCAGGTTTACCTGTTCCATTGGTAAAATTCAGTAATTAAGATATTTCTATCTCTTGGAATTACAATATTGATGTCTTAATTATATATTCCATCTATTCAGGAGCAAAACGCAGTTTACATAGGGGAACTTCTTTCCTTTTATTTCCAGAAAGATCCTGTGAGATGAATGGAATGGAATGGAATAAGGAAGGGAGGGAGGAAAGAAAGAAAGAAAGAAAGAAAGAAAGAAAGAAGGAAGGAAGGAAGGATTTTAAAGAGAGTCCATAACCAATACATTAGATTGTTCATTCTAATTTTCTTTTAGACCTAGTGCATTGTCCAATGATGTTACACATGTAATAATCTGTGATTTCTAATTTAGCTAAACCACTTTTTTCTTACTTGGACTTTTGGAAAGCACAATTAAATGCAGAATCAATTTGTTTATGACATCTGGTGCCATTTTCAAGTTTTCTGCATGCTATTGGATTAACTCTATTTTTCAACAGCTGCATGAATTAGAATTTTCTTGATTTTTTTCTGTTCCCCTTCTCACTTTTCATCTAAGGATCCTTTTTATAAATGTGGATCAATAGAACTTTAATGTGTTGGGTTTTTTCCCCTTTTGGCATTAAAGAAAAGAGCCATAAATTCCTGATTAATCACATAGTTTTTAAGCTTGAAAAATTTCAGTTACCAGCATCTCCATAGAGGGCTGGGAAATACTTATGCCTGAAATTCAGCAACACTGCTGCAATCTATAGAACTAAAGGGAACAATGGTTAAATTGCTGCCTGGTAACTGCTTATGTTCATATTATAAGAGCAAAAACTGACTTGAACAGGCACACTATAATATTGCTATTGTTACCAACTGAATGCTGAGAATGTATTTAGTATATTTATTTAGTTAAACATTTCTACCGTGCCTAATGGATCTCAGTCTAGATTACAGCATAATAAAAATGCCAGGTGATTATTCTTCACATAACATAATACCAGTACATGATACTGTACAGAGTGGCAATAAAATAGTTTAAAATGTTTGGACAAGTCAAAGTGCCTAGTGTTTAAATGCCTGCTGTTTTGGCAGTCACATAAAGATTTGCAACCTGTGAGCTCAGTGCTCAGTTTGTACAATGTGCCAAACTAGGCCAAAGTGAAGATGTATAATTTATGATTCAACATGTGGGAAAACACCCATTTCTATGGTATGCAATGTGAACTAGGCCACCACATTAAGCCGTAATGTCCCTTTGAAAAAATCAGGTTACAGCAATATAGCCACCATATTTGTTAACCCAGATTCTGGGCTTAGTAGCAATGTTGTATGACCAAACCCTAATATTTGAGTCTGCATTCAGAGAAATCACACTACGCACATTAAACAGATTAGCAGGTTAGCAGAGTTGCAAGGGACCTTGCAGGTCATCTAGTCCAACCCCCTTGCCCAAGCAGGAGACCCTACTACACCATTTCTGACAGATGGTCATTGAGCCTGAATAAGCCCAAATGGCTCTATTCAAAAACAGATCTGGTAATCTATTTCGTGTAAACCTTGGCTGTTTTTATTACTTACCATGTCATATTAAACCAACTTATTCGGTTAGTTTAATATATTATATGTATCCAGAAAATGAGTTAATTTAGATGAAGTAGTAGTAGTGTGTTTTATTCCAGAAAGCAATTGTTGGACTGGTATAAACTTCAGGGACGCTGTCCAAGGTGCTGAAGTTGCTATACTGATGACTTGGATCGGACAGCAAGAGCATTCATGCTCCTCCCCTCCCCAATATAAAAACTTTATTAGCTCTGTTGCTAATGAAGAAAAAAAATCTATGAATGCAATACCCTTATCATATAACACACAAGTTTCCATTTGGTGGGCTTGGGATTTTTTTTTCATCTACTATATTAATCCTTGATTTTTCTACAAATAAACTAAAATCTCAGAAACTAAATAAAGATTCCATACCACTTGCAGTGGTATGGAAGAAAGTATTGTTATGTTGACTACTTAATGGTACTGTATCAATAATTTATTGAGCAATGAAATCTGATGAATTGAATCAACCAAGTCGGATGACAATATGAAGGAAACACGCTATGCATAACGTATTCAGTTATATTTCTTGATGCAAGATGCATTAATAAAATTATAAAGCAAGGCAGGTCTTCCTCCAGACAGTCACAGCCTAGCAGTAAGATTGTTTTCAGAAAAGTACTATGCTATTAATGCATTCTTAATGTATTCTGAAAAGAGCACAAAGATGGTAAAAGGCCCAGAGGCTGAATCCTACGAAGAGCAGTGAAAAGAACTTAGTATGTTTAGTCTAAAGGAGGGGTAGCTAAATGGAGAGGTGATAGCAGTCTTCCAGTATCTGAAGGGCTATCAATAAAGAAGAGGATGTGGGTTATAAATTATGCAGACCAGTCTCAGTGTGCTTGCTTATTTCCCAGCATTTATTCATACTTCTATTGAAGCTATGAACATGGAAATATACTAAAATGTAAAATGAATTATGGACATGAGCAAAGTTGGAAATTGAATCTTTGTCTTCCAATTTAAAAGGGAAAAGAAACGAGGAAGTTTAATTGTATAATTCTAATTGTGGAGGCAGATTTCTGCCTCTAGACACATAAATATACATTTCTTTTTTAATTTACAGACTGCATTGTTTGGGTTACGGTATTTGCTTTGCTGTTTTTTTTATTTTTGGTCAATAAAACAATAAGTCATATCATCCATTGTGGTACAGGGAGTACCTCAACGTAAGACCACAACTGAGGCCAAAATTTATGAGAAATTTGTCGAGGGAGCGTTGTCCCATTTTACGATTTTTCTTGCCACATTTGTTAAGTGAATCACTGCAGTTGTGAAATTAGTTGGTTATTAAATTAGTAACACAGTTGTTAAGTGAATCTGGCCTCCCCATTGACTTTGCTTGTCAAATGACCCCGGGACAGGGCAACAGTCACAAATATGAGTCCGTTGCCAAGCATCCGAATGCTATTCATGTGACCATGGGGATGCTACAACAGCTACAGCGTGAAAGATGGTCATAACTAACTTTTTTGAGTGTCTTTGTAATTTCGAGCAGTCACGAAACCAACTGTTGTAAATTGAGGTCTACCTATATAAATAATGGCAGACTTGGATCAGATAAATCAAAGCAGTTTCTGTCACAACGGGGCCTCTCCCGCTTCCAGAACAGCTACATGTGTTTGTTGAGAGATTTTCCTTTATTCCTTCCCTAAATAAAAGTTTGGGAAATGCTGTGAGGCCCTTGAAATGGAAAGAGATTTTCCCCAGCAGAGAAGAAAAACCTTTTATCTGTGTAGCCCATTGTTAGTTACTGAAAGAGAAAGCTGTTAGGACTCAACCCACTTTCACTAAAAATAAAGGATTCTTGGCCTTTTATCCAGACAAGACAAAATGATGCCTAAAAGAGAGAGGCAAGACCTCCATACAGAAAATCCCAAATTGAGCTCTTCTCAGTTAAAGCAAGGATGACCAAAATGAAAGCTTTGCACGCAGTCCCTGGGAGCTATTCCAAAATTACTCAATTTAATTCTTGAATACTGTAATGTTAACTCTTAAACAGCGGGGGAAGATAACCGAATACATGGGAAGTAATCCTCTTAACTCTATTGACATAATCATTTCCTAATTCCATGTCAATGAAATTAGCTTTTTCAGAGTTTTCTCCTGGTCCTGTGTCCATTGCTTCTTCTTTTCTGCTGTAGCAGCTTCTGGCACATAGTCCACAAGAGCTAAATATAACCCTGAGTTGGAGAAAATAAAATGTGTTCCGGCACCTCCAGGAGGACAGGTAGAAGGAAATCAAGCTTGAGAATGTATTTTCCTTCTTGTGAAGGGCTAAGGGTATAAAAGAGAACTCTAGATTAGGGTTCTAATATAGATGGGCAATGATCACTGATGGTTATCTAAGTCTTAAATACCAAATCGAATCACATTTCAAATACACCTGAGAGATGTTGATAGCTGGATGAATTTCCTGCCATGACAATATTTCAAGTTTCCTCCAGGAGCTGCTATCTGAAAAAAGATAAAGATTTCCCCTGTCAGGTTATGCCCGACTCTAGGGGGCGTGCTCATCTCTATTTCTTAGCCAAAGGAGCCAGTATGGCCTGAAGACATTTGCATGGTCATGTGACCAACATGATTATACCCCAAGGTGCATGGAATGCTCTTACCTTGCAACAAAACAGTACTTATTTATCTATGCGCATTCACATGCTTTTGAACTGCTAGATTGGCCGGAGCTAGGGCAAAAGGGGACTCGGTGCCTGAGAGGGACGCAATGGCTCAGTGTCTAAGACACTGAGCTTCTCCATCAGAAGGTCGGATGTTCAGTGGTTCGAATCCCTAGTGCCACGTAACGGAGTGAGCTTCTGTTACTTGTCCCAGCTTCTGCCAACCTAGCAGTTCGAAAGCATGCAAATGTAAGTAGATAAATAGGTACTTTGTTGCAAGGTAAGTAGAAAAATAGGGACCACATTTGTTGGGAAGATAACAGCATGCCATGCAACTTTGGCGTTTAGTCATTCTGGCTACATGATCTTCGGAGAGCACTGGCTCTTCGGCTTTGAAACGGAGATTAGCACTGCCCCCTAGAGTCGGGAATGACTAGCACATATGTGCGAGTGGAACCTTTATCTTTGCCTTTACCTAGGGCAAGAATGGGAGCTCAGTCTATCATGCAGTCTTTGGGTCTCCAACTGCCAACCTTCTGGCCCACAAGCCCAGCATCTTAACTTCTAGTCCACCATACTACTCTTATCTGAATTTTGACTCATTTAATTTTACAAGTTACCCATTGAAAAGTATATATGATGACATTCCTGCATTAGAAAAGCTGAGTAAATCAAACTAGCAGATTTAATACATGCAGTAATTTTAACAAGCACAGACAAAGATCATGTAGCTGCTGCCAGTTGCTTTTGCTAAGTATGATGTACAATGTTTGATAACCTTGGGGTTTAGTCTGCCACACAAACCTAGAAATTGGGTTCATTGAGTAACCAGATTGGTCACTGGTTTTTCAGATGAGATTGTATACATCAAGAGAGCAAAGTCCCCCCCCAAGGGGTAATCCACAGCCATACCCTGTCGATTACCCCTTGGGTATAATGAAAATATATTGAATATTTTGCCAAACCATTGGTAAGCTTTCACAGTATTCTCAAGATTGGATTATTGGTTTGGTTTATTGGTTTTGTATGCCGCCCACTCCCGAAGGACTCCAGGCAGCTCACAATAAACAGGGGAGGGAATAAATAAGACAATACAAACAATTTTAAAATCCACAACAGTCACAATTAAGACGGGGCTGGGTGCTTTAATAGCCCCCAGCCTGCCGGAACAGCCAGGACTTAGTAGCTTTACGGAAGGCCGGGAGGGTAGTAAGGGTCCGGATCTCCACAGGGAGCTCGTTCCAGAGGGCCGGAGCAGCAACAGAGAAGGCTCTTCCCCGGGGGGTCACCAGCCGGCATTGGCTGGCAGATGGAACCCGGAGAAGGCCAAGCCTGTGCGATCGTATTGGCCTTTGGGAGGTAATTGGCAGGAGGAGGTCTCTCAGGTACCGAGGTCTAAAGAGAGTTCAGATAGAGTGTTTTCCTAGATGAAAACATCTTTTTAGTATCTATTTCCTGCTCTGATGACAAATTATGTTTTGGATATATCTGCTATTCCTTAAGGAGATTACATTCACTTCAATCAGGGTCTCCCAATCTTGGCAACTTTAAACACATGGACTTTTAACTCCTAGAATTCTCCAGCCAGAATGTCTAGCCAGGGAATTCTGGGAGTTGATGTCCACATGTCTAAAAGGTTCCAAGGTTGAGAAACAGGTGGTATTCAGCCAATTCTGACCGGTTCTAGCAAACCGGTAGTGGAAATTTGGAGAAATTTGGAGAACTGGCAAATGCCACCTCTGACTGGCCCCGCCCCTGATCTATTCTCTGCCTCCCAAGTCCCAGCTGATTGGCTGGGTCTTCTTTGGTTGCCCTGCACAGGAGACCAGAGCTGGAAAGCAGGTTAGTGGGGTTGGGGACAGAATGGGGATTTTGCAGTATCCTTCCCCTGGAGTGGGGAGGGAATGGGGATTTTGCAGTATCCTTCCCCTGGAGTGGGGAGGGAATGGGGATTTTGCAATATCCCTCCCCCAGGATTGGGGAGGGAATGGAGATTTTGCAGTATCCTTCTCCTGGAGTGGCGAGGGAATGGGGGTTTTGCAGGATCCTTCCCCAGGAGTGGGGAAAGAATAGAGATTTTGCATTATCCTTCCCCTGAAGTGGGGAGGAATGCGGATTTTGCAGTATCCTTCCCCTGCCACACACCCCAGCCACGCCCACAGAACCGATAGTAAACATTTTTGAATCCCACCACTGTTGAGAAACTGTGGCCTAGATAAATGGATTAATCAACTGACTTAATGTGAGTCAACATCAGGTGCTCAACTCAAATTCACGAAAAACAGAATTTTATGTCTTAAAAGAATTATTTAAGTATATGTTGGTATGGAGAGCAAAACATGTAAGAATGCTGTAAGTTGGGCTTCTTAGAGTCCCCGTTCCACATGAGACCAAGAGAACATTAATTCTGTTTTGTCCCCTTGTACTGGAAATCCTTGCCCTCCCCTCATTTTATGCATCCTCCTCCTTTAAATACTAAATTTTACAAAGCCACCAAAAATAATCCTATTCCACTGTGGTTTTGAGCAGAACTGAATGTTTATGGTAGTTAGTTTAGCCTCAGGATAAAAAGGAAGATCAAAGTATGGATCTGTCACTCAGCACTGATTCTTGCTTCGTGCTCCTAAAAATAATGTTTAAAGTTGAAATCAGAAAGACCATCGGTTTTCCACTGGCAAAAAGCAATGTAATGCAAGCGAGATCTATGTAACCAGAATGAAATATACCTTGTGATCCTTTTTCCCTCCATTTTGTTCTTAGTTACAAAGTCATGTTTGACCCATCACAACCCCCTGGACAACGTTCCTCCAGGCCTTCCTGTCCTCTACCATCCTCTGGAGTCAATTTAAGCTCACGCCGACTGCTTTAGTGACTCCATCCAACCACCTCATTATCTGTCATCCCTTTCTTCTTTTGCCCTCAATCTTTGCCAGCATTAGGCTCTTCTCCAGTGAGTCCTTCCTGCTCATTAGGTGGCCAAAGTATTTGAGTTTCATCTTCAGGATCTGGTCTTCTAAAGAGCAGTCAGGGTTGATCTCCTCTAGGACTGACTGGTTTGATCGCCTTGCAGTCCAAGGGACTCACAGGTGTCTTCTCCAGCACCATAGTTCTAAGTCTCAATTCTTTGGCACTCAGCCTTTCTTATGGTCCAACCTTCACAGCCCTACATTGCAACTGGGAAACTATAGCCTTGACTATACACATTTTTGTTTCTCTCCATATAATTCCTATTTGTGAGGCCATGATATATCTTATTTCAGGGATCTAGCTTTAAAGGCAATCATCTCTTGCTTACGTTAGCATGCAAAACCTGCTTTATCTAGTCAAGGATCAGCTATCAATATTATTAGTGACTAAAGCAGCCACATTCTTTTGATATTTGATTTTTCCTTCTGATTCCCTTCTTTTCCATCTTCTGCATTTACAAGCACAATTCCAGGCTCTCCAACACCAGCTGCCACCTCCCTGAATTCTGTACACAGACCTGTGGGTTTTGCTTGTCTTTACAGGATCAGGAAATTCCATTTGTTTGCATAGCACATTGTTCTCACCAATGGTGCTGAAAATCTTCCTTCATAACTATGATGGAACTATTTTCTGCAGGATTATTTATACTGAGTTCGGACACACCACCACCCATTGTAAAATCAAAACATCTTAAGTGTACATGGACTACAACTTTCACTCATGTTACCTTCGTTCTTGGAACATCCACAATATATTTAGGACTTTTCCAACCCTTTGCCATAAACACATCCAGAGACATGAGAATGGTGAAAGCCCATGCATACAAATACAACACAGAAGTAGAGATTTTGTTGGGTATGAGATGCAGAATCAAAAAGAAGATAGTTATCCGAGATATGTAGGGATGTAGGGATGTGAGTGTGTGTCAGTGGTGGGATTCAAACAATTTTACTACTGGTTCTGTGGGCGTAACTTGGTGGGCGTGGCAGGGGAAGGATACTGTAAAATCTTCATTCACTCCCCACTCCAGGGGAAGGTTATTGCAAAATCCCCATTTCCTCCCGATCAGCTGGGACTCAGGAGGCAGAGAATAGATGTGGGTGGGTCCAGTCAGGGGTGGCATTTACTGATTCTCCAAACTACTCAAAATTTCCACTACCGGTTTTCCAGAACTGGCCAAAACCTGTTGAATAACACCTCTGGTGTGTGTGAGAGAGAGAGGGAGGGGGAGAGGGAGGGAGAGAGAGGGGGGGAATGAATATGTAATTGAATACTTAGGATTGCAACAGGTACAATGCAAGCCTCAGGCTGTGGTAGACCTCGCAAATCTGATATTCTCTGGAAGTGATAGATATTTTTATATAATTTAGGCTTGGAGCAATGAGATAAGTTAGAAATATTTGTTTTAAATTATGTGCATTCTGTCTGATGAGCTTCCCAACTTTATTTAAACTGTTGTGCATCCATTCTACTCAGTAACAGCAATTCTGGTAGAAATTAAGGTAGGAATAGTACTTTTAAATCTCACCTATGAGGAGCCTTTAATTTAGCTTAATGAATACCATTCTGTCTAAAGCTGTAGCCCAGAAAATTACCGCAGGAGGCAGTGGAAAGAGTTAGGATGGGAATGAGCTGGAAAACCAACTGTTTTCAGGGTCAGGGAATTTTTGGGAATATAAACAGATGCAACACTCTATCTAATTAAATATATCCAGTGCCTCCTATCAATCAAGCTGGAAGCCAGAGTAGCTTTAAGACAGCCATGGCAACAGAGCACATCTTCATGAATAATGCAGGATGTTTTCATAGTTGAAGATGATTTGTGCTTGTAAATATCCAGCTTTATACATCTTGTGTTATGATTACTGTTGTAGTTCAATTTTCCCCTAATGAAAAGTGCTGTTGTGATACAAGCAGCCTTTCTAATGAACCCACCGTTAGCATTTATTGGTAAATTGTTGGTGTATAGGAGACACAGGGGAAAATCCTGTTAGACGTTTTTCGAGAGGTGGCTGGTTTCTTAGTGGTGAAAAACCCATATTTGGATCCATGTGAAAGTGAATTCATTATTGAGCGAAGCTGTAGCTCTGCTGCTGGGAGTAAGCGGGCAGTGGCCCCTTGTTAAGAACCCATTCCTGAACACAAGGATATTTGAGGATTTTCATTCTAACTACCATATTTTTGGAGTATAAGATGCACTGGAGTATAAGACGCACCAAGATTTTGAAGAGGCAAATTAAAAAAAAAATTACACTCTGCAGACCTCCCAAAAATGGCCCATTTTTGCAAAAAAGGGGCATATATAGCCTTTAGAAGGCTTATAGAGTGCTCCTGGGGGGCTGGGGGAGGTAAAAAATGAGCAAAAAATGACCCATTTTTGCTCATTTTTGCCCTCCTCAGCCCCCAGGAGTACTCTGGAAGCCTCCTAAAGGCTATGCAGGGCCATTTTTGCAAAGGGAGCCGGGTTTCGGGAGGCCAAAAATGCTGTATTCAGTGTATAAGACATACCCAGATTTTTACCCTCTTTTTTGAGGAAAAAAGGTACGTCTTATACTCTGAAAAAATACAGTAATGAAGAAGGTATATAACTTTTTGTTACATTTAAAAGTGGAGGATGAACAAATAAAAGACACAATGGTACAATGGGGAAAAAAGCTTTGCTTATAATATAGAACTAGAGAAATGGTGAGTCCCTTGGACTGCAAGGCGATCAAACCAGTCAGTCCTAGAGGTGATCAACCCTGACTGCTCTTTAGAAGGTCAGATCCTGAAGATGAAACTCAAATACTTTGGCCACCTAAGGAGAAGGAAGGACTCACTGGAGAAGAGCCTAATGCTGGGAAAGACTGAGGGCAAAAGAAGAAGAGGACGGCAGAGAATGAGGTGGCTGGATGGAGTCACTGAAGCAGTCGGTGTGAGCTTAAATGGACTCCAGAGGATGGTAGACAGGAAGGCCTGGAGGAATGTTGTCCATGGGGTTCAGGGGTGGGTTTCTCGCCCCTTTCCAACCGGTTCGGTTGGAACGGGGCCGGCGGCGTCTTCGTGCATGCGCGCAGTGCACGCATGCGTACTAGCATCTGTGCGATGCTCCAGCTGCTCCTGGAGGATCACGCAGGCGCTGTATGCGTCCTGCGCATGCGTGAAAGCGCAGAACCCTTCAAAACCGGGTAAGAAACGCGGGCGGGTGGGTGGACTCTTCGGCGTTCCCGGAAGTTACTTACTTCCGGGTTCGCCGACCAACCGGTTCGCGGGGACCGACGCGAACCGCCTGAAACCCACCCATGATGGGGTTGCAATGGGTCAGACACAACTTCGCAACTAACAACAACAACAGAGGAATCACAAAATGTATGGGAGAGGAACTGTAGATTAACAATGCCAACATCTTATAAAGAAAATAATGTTTTATAGATGGCATTTACCACCTGCTAGGTTAGCTAAAATGTTTTAAAATATGTCTAGCAAATGTTGGAAATGTAATCAAAAGACGGGCACATTTTATTGTATGTGGTGGACGTGTGCTAAAAAACCCCAAAATTGGGCAAAGATATACAGGTGGTTAGAAAAGATGATAGGGAAACTTGTAGATTTTAAACCTGAACTGTTTTTATTAGGTATAATTAGTGGTGGGTTTACTACTGGTTCACTTGTTGCACGTGCACGACACTTCTGCGCATGCGCAGAAGCATACAGGCGGGTGGACGGAGCCTCCCGCCACCGCCACTACCAGTTCGGCCAAACCAGGCCAAACTGGGAGCAACCCACCTCTGGGTATAGTATCAGAAAAATTAGATAAGAAAAGAATGTATTTAATATTACATGTTGTAACAGCAGCGAGGATTACATTCACACAATGTTGGAAAAATGAAGAAACGTCACAAGATGAAGAGATAATTAAGAAGATACTAGACTGTGCAGAAATGGATAGATTGACATTGAAAATGAAGCATTGTTGTAATATAATTCCTTGTGTAGGCGTGGGTCACCCATGGCCCAGTGCATAACGGGGCATGCGCGGCCACGCTGAACCACATAGGAAAAAACAAACTCCTACATAACATAATGTAACATGCTGATAGTGCTCCATAACATCCTGATAGTTCATAACATAACATCCTGAGATGTGCCTTACCAATGACGCCCAGGATTTGACCATATATAGACAGAACTTCCCTGAGCAGTAGATTAGAAATTGTAGTTTTACAGGCTGTCTTTAATCACATGCTGATTGCTGATTGCTCCTCCTGCCTTTGTCCTATCTCAATAAAAGGGGCTCTCAGACCCCCAATCTGGGTCGCTCCATCCCGAGAAAGCTCGTGTCCGTGTCTTTTCTCCACATTGGCCTCATGGACGACCCACGGGAACATCACATTTGGTAGCAGAGGATGGTTATTTCGCAAAGCATATATTTGTATTTCTGTTTAGCTAAACTTTATCAGTTCTGTGCTGTTTTTAGAAGTCTGTGGTAAAACCTTTCTGGAATATTATCTCCCAAGACCAGCATTTATGTTTAAATATCTTCTGAAGCAAAGAAAATATTAGTAGGTTTTCTAAAACCTAATAAGGTAAATGCAGTATTCAAAAATCACAAAGATACCATGTTACCATTCACATCATTACTTTTAAATGTAATTTCTTTTCAACTAAGCAACATCAATGTAAGGAAAAAAAACATATTAACTTTCTGACAGCTAAAATGACTTTTGTATAGATACCCTTTTGTATTTTTTCATGTCCTACATTACCTTAATAATTAACTGCTAAAGTCCGACAGATGGTCATGGTCAGATGATCTAAGATAACCTTCCCTTTCCCAACTGAAAAATATTATTGCGTCAAACAGTTTTATTGACGTATATATTCTTCAGAAAGATTAATGTAGAAAAAAGTCATACTCCTAATTCTTCAAAACCATAGGCATCCTTTTCTGGCACTTTCTGTTGGCCATTTAAGAATGAACAATGAATTTTAATGGACATCCTACATTTTATGGCCCTGCCTTGTGCTGGCATCCCTGATGTAGTACTGCCATTCATAAGTCAAAGGAACATAGGATCCTTTCTGTTATGGATATTGATATATAGATAGTCCTTGATTTACGACCACAGTCAAGCCCAAAACTTCCATTGGTAAGCAAGATAGTTGATAAGTGACTTTCCCTCATTATACAACTTTTCTTGCCATCGTATTAAGTGAATTACTACAGTTTTTAAGTTAGTAACACAGTTGTTAAGTGCATCGGGCTTTCCCATTGATTTTCTTGTCAGAATGTCACATAAGGCGATCACATAACCCCAGGATCAGGGGTGAAATGCTACTGTTTGGACAGGTTCACCTGAACCAGTAGTAAAAAAAAATGCTGCAGGTTTGGGTGAACCGGCATTTCCAACAATCAGCTGGGTGACAATCAACTGTGATGTGTGATTTATATTAGCTAGAATCATCAGATTTCCTGCTTTCTAGCTAATCTAAATTGCATGCATAGCGGATCCCCACACACACACTCTTCTACTCACCTTTGCAGACTCAGAAGTCTTCAAAATGTTCCTTTTTTAGCACTACGTGGGTGAGCCTCAGGTGCGCAAAGCACGTCCTTCGTAGCAGACTCACCAAACCGGTAGCAGACTTTGGAGCAGGGGTGAAATCCAGCAGATTCTGATGGAAATTTTGAGTACCGTATTTTTCAGAGTATAAGACGCATCTTTTTCCCCTCAAAAAAGAGGCTGAAAATCTGGGCGTGTCTTATACATTGAATACAGCATTTTTTTGCCTCCTGAAACCCTGCCCCTTCACCAAAATGACCGTGCATAGCTTGTAGGAAGCTTTCAGAGAGCTCCTGGGGGCTGGGGAGGGCAGAAATGAGCAAAAATGGGCCATTTTGTGCTCAATTTTGCCCCCCAGCCCCCAGGAACACTTAATAAGCTTCCTAATGCCCTTTTTTGACAAAAAATGGGCCCATTTTTTGCAAAAAATGGGTTTTTGCCCCCCTCCCAGGAACATTCCAGAAGCCTCCTAAGGGATAGTCATGCCTTTTTTTGAAAAAAAAAAATGGACCTGTTTTTGTGAAAGTCGGCCATTTTGGGGAGGTTTATAGAGTGCAAAAACTATTTATTTTCTAATTTGCCTCTTCAAAACCGTGGTGCGTCTTATACTCCAGTATGTCTTATACTCCGAAAAATATGATACTTTGGAGAATTGGTAGCAGAAATTTTGAGTAGTTCAGAGAACTGGCAAATACTACCTCTGTCTGGCCCAGAGTGGGGTGGGAATGGAGATTTTGTGTTATCCTTCCTCTGCCATGCCCACCAAGCCACACCACACCCACCCACCAAGCCACGCCCACAGAACCAGTAGTAAAAAATTGAATTTCAACCACTGCTTCAGAGGATTATACCGCTGCCCAGGACATTGAAACTGTCGTTAAGTCCATGCTAGTTGCCTAGTCTGCAATGGTTGTAAGCGTGAAAAATGTTCATAAGTCACTTTTTTCAGTGCTCCTACAACTTTGGTCACCAAATGAATCATTCTAAGTCAAGGAATACCTGTACATAGGTCCACCTGACCATCAACCGTGTTGACCGTGATTGTTTGCTCTTGTCACCCTCTTGCTAAAAAGTTTTCCTACACTTTAAAAGTGACCACATGCCAGAGGTGAGTTGCTCCCGGTTGGGCCCGGTTCAGCCGAACCGGTAGCGGAATTCAAGCCTGGGTTGCAGAACCAGCAGCAACCCAGGCCTACCACACCCCCGAAACAGTTCCCTCACTGCCACCGGGCTGCCGCCATTTTGGTTTTTAGTGACTGCGCATGTGCAGTTCACTGTGAATTGTTCTGCACATGCACAAAGAAAAATTTATATTGAACAGTGTACATACATGCGTGAGCAATGCGCGCAGGTTACGAACCAGTAGTAAAACTAACAGCAACCCATCCCTGCCACACGCCACTTTGTATGGAGAATGGTTGCCTTTCATTCAGTAAACTGCTTCCTCTTTCCTGGAATGCTCAGGAATTTTCCCCATTTTTCTGATTAGCAGCCCTTAAATATTGGCTGTTCTTTGCTGATGAATTCCAAAAGGAAGCCACGCTTGCCTGGTTTCTGAAGTACAATGAAGGGTGGGCTCCAGAGCGCTCAAAAGAGCATCGTTGGAGATGGCCTGCAGTATGCAGACTAATTGACAGAAGCTATGGGATTTCAGGCAGAAGCTTAATCATGTTGAAATTTGACCTTCGGGTATCTTCTGTATGCAAAGCTGGTTCCAGCTCTCCGGTTATTATAGCAACTAACATTAGCAACTAACATTTCCAAGGATTCTTTCAAGAGAGTCCTAATAATATAGGAGCAAAATGTACCAATAAAAGATAAAACATGCACCGGTTTAAATAGTATATAAATAAAAAGATTGGTACTAAGTGTTTCCATTTAATTATTATAGTATTATAGTTCTGGAACAAGAAACAGTCCTTTTTTTTGTACTCTAAAGATCTGGCATATTTATTTGGTATACATGCATTGGACTCTAGTTTCAGAAACAGCCAAAGTTTGACTTTTGTGACTAGGGCCCTTTCTTTGAAACTCCATTTGAAAAACTGAACCAAGCAAAATTTTGCCCATGTTTTTTCTATCTCTCGTCTGTCTGTCTGCATCTCCATCCATCCATCCATCCATCCATCCATCCATCCATCCATCCATCTATCGTCTGTCTTTCTGTATATCCATCCATCCATCCATCCATCCATCTATCTATATATCTCTTGTCTCTCTGTATCTCCACCATCTATCTATCTCTCGTCTGTCTGTATCTCCATCCATCCATCCATCGTCTGTCTTTCTGTATATCCATCTGTCCATCCATCTATCCATCCATCCATCCATCCATCCATCCATCCATCCATCCATCCATCCATCTATCTATCTATCTATCTATCTATCTATCTATCTCTCTCTCTCTCATCTGTCTGTCTGTCTCTATGTATGTATGTATCTACATACATACATACATACATACATACATACATACATACATACACACACACACACACACACACACACACACACACACACACACACACACATATATATATATATATATATATATATATATATAATCTTGTCTCTCTGTATCTCCACCATCTATCTATCTCTCGTCTGTCTATATATCCATCCATCCATCCATCCATCCATCCATCCATCCATCCATCCATCCATCCATCCATCCATCCATCTATCTATCTATCTATCTATCTATCTATCTATCATCTCTGTCATCTAAAGCACATGAAGGCAGGACAAGAAGCAATGGATGGAAACTAATCAAGGAAAGAAGCAACCTAGAACTAAGGAGGAATTTCCTGATAGTTAGAAGAATTAATCAGTGGAATAACTTGCCTCCAGAAATTGTGAATGCTCCCACACTGGAGGTTTTTAAGAAGAGATTGGACAACCATTTGTCTGAAATGGGTTATAGGGTTTCCTGCCCAAGCAAGGGGTTGGACTAGAAGACCTCCAAGGTCCCTTCCAACTCTTTTATTCTGTTAATCCGTCAGGTATTCTGCCCTTAATATCTTTAATAAAGTTGGTTCTCAAAGTCTTTATGGCATTTTGTTCTGTTTACCATGCAAGAAGCAATCAGCAGAGTGAATGATACTTGTGGCATTTAAGCCTTAAGGAACACTATGCTTCCTTTAGGTTTTTTTAATAGCTCCACAGTAGGATACTTCTAAGTAGAGTTAGACATTGACAGTTTAATTAGGAAGCACTCGGTGACAAATGTTCCAGATGTTTAAATGTTGCTGTGGTATTTATGAAAGATATATGCTTAAGGAGTCTTAGAGGCTGCCCCACTTTATGGGGAAAAATAACATCCAAACTTCAAATAGTTTTCTGCCATACACCGATGTTCATTACCTAATCTTGGCCACAATCATCCAATTGATTGAAATGCTGGTGGAAAAAAATCAGAGAGTCAGAACCCACAACTCAGTGTCCATTCTTTTCCATCCAAGGGCTATATGTAGTCCTGGGGTTGGTCCACCATTATCTACTCTGTTATTATAAATTGTTTGTGCCTTCAAATCAATCTTGACCTCTGGTAACTACCTGGTCAATTCCATGCAGCTTTTTTGGTGAGATTTTGAAAGTGGTTTGCCCTGCCATCTTCTTCTCAGGGCTGAAAAAGACTGATTAGCCCAAGGTCATCCAGCTAGCTTTCATGACTAAGGCGGGACTAGAACTCATAATCTTCCACATTCTAGTCCGGTGCTTTAACCACTAGACCAGGGAAAGGCTGCTACGGGTTCACCCTGGGTTCGGGATAACCCTTAGCTAACTTTACGGCTGGTTGGGAGAACCCCAAAATCCCATCCCTGGCTGGCCCTGCCCACCATGTCTGCCACCCCTCCCCTTGCAGGAGTCTCCACTCAGCCTATTTCGGATGTAAGGCATGGAAGCTCGTGGAGTGGGAAAAACAGGCTTCCCGGAAGGCCTTCAGAGCCCAGGGAGGCACTTTTTGCTCTCCCAGAGGATCAAGAAAAGCCTCGGGAACCTGGGGAAGGCAAAAATGCCTCCCTCTCCACTGTGGTACAGGACGCTGACTAGGCCATGCCCACCATGGCCACACCCACCCAGCAACCAGGCAGAGAACCTGTTGCTGAAATTTTTGAAGCCCACCCCTGTACTAGACTAATTTGGAATATTCCTAGATCAGCTCGTTCTATTGCTTGCCTTTGACATTGCCTTTTGGTTTTCTTTTAAAATGGGCCTCTTTTTTATTTTTGGCACTTACAAAAAAAATGCTGCAGAAGGGGAAATCAACCGTCAGAAAAAGTGAATTTTTTTGGTTAGAATCCAATTTAGTCGTGGTCAGAAGTGTTTGTGAACAGTAGAACCAGAGGTTCTACTGTAGCTGGAATTTTCTGGTTGTCTCTCACTGATATTTTAGCCAATAAAAATTCTGCTTACTAGGGACGTGGTGGCTCAGTGGCTATGACACTGAGCTTGTTGATCAGAAAGGTCAGCAGTTTGGTGGTTCGAATACTGAGCACCGCGTAATGGAGTGAGCTCCGGTTACTTGTTCCAGCTTCTGCCAACCTAGCAGTTTGAAAGCATGTAAAAATGCAAGTAGAAAAATAGGAACCACCTTTGGTGGGAAGGCAACAGGGTTCCATGCGCCGTTGGCGTTTAGTCATGCCGGCCACATGATCACGGAGATGTCTTCGGACAGCACTGGCTCTTTGGCTTTGAAGCAGAGATGAGCACTGCCCCCTAGAGTTGGGAATGAGAAGCACATATGTGTGAGGGGAACCTTTACCTTTCCTTTATACTGAAATATTGGCTAACCTTACTTACTTACTTTGATTATTCCATGTGATTGGCAGTTTTATTGGTATTTGTGCATTTCTTAAGTTCTTCCCTTTTTGAACTTGTTCTCTCTCTATCTTTCCATTCACCGTTTTCCTCTTCTTTTTCCTTCTTGCAGGAGCTCTTAAGGAAGAAGTGACCACAGAAGTGTCAGAAAAAGCTCCCCTTCAGATTCACAAGGATGTGGCTTTGAATTGCTCTGGACCTTTGGCGAAGTGGATTGTTTATCTTTCAAAATTCATGCTGTGCGGTTTTGTTCCTGGAACTAATTGACCTTTGCAATTCTACCTGGTGTTCTTCCTCTTGCCGTTGTTCTCACAATGAGTGGTATTTTCTCCTACCTGGACCCCCGGCGGATCCAGTGGGGTGCCACATGGTATGCCATGCACTCAAGAATCCTTCGCACCAAGCCAGTAGAATCCATGCTGGAAGGCACAGGCACCACCACCCATGGAACAAAACTGGCCCAGGTACTCACAACCCTGGATTTGGTTTCTTTAGGTGTTGGAAGTTGTGTGGGGACTGGCATGTACGTGGTTTCTGGCCTCGTTGCTAAGGAGATGGCAGGGCCTGGAGTCATTGTTTCCTTCATCATCGCTGCTGTAGCTTCTATCTTGTCTGGTGAGTCTTTCCTAAATATACTATACTACACTACATTTACTCCAGGTGTGTCAAACTCAGGGTCCGCAGGCCGGATGCCTCACGTGCTGGCTACCCCCACCCCCATTTCAGTGAAGGGAAAAAAACTTGTGATACATTATGTGGGGACAATGTGTCATCACGAGTTTGACACCCCTGATTTATACCCTGTTTCCCTGAAAATAAGACCTCACCGGATAATAAACCCAATCGGGGTTTTGAGTGCATACGCTAAAATAAGCCCTCCCTGAAAATACTGCAACAGAGTAGCAGCCATGAGGTGACCACACTCGCCGCCTCCTGCATCTCAAAAATAATAAGACCTCCCTGAAAATAAGGCCAAGTGCTTATTTTGGGTGTTGAAAGAAAATAAGACCCTGTCTTATTTTCAGAGAAACACGGTATTATACTTTTTCCAACACAATTATTCTACCCTTCTGTGACAGAGACATTTCTTGAAGCTTCTTCTATTATTTTTGAAAATTTAGTTCATGTGTTGTATTTTTTTGAAGATACATACCGTATTTTTCGGAGTATAAGACGCACCAAGGTTTTGAAGAGGCAAATTTTAAAAAAAGGTTTTTGCACTCTGCAAACCTGCCAAAAACTGCCCATTTTTTTGCGAAAACAGGCCCATTTTATGTTCAAAAAAAGGCCTGAATAGCCTTTAGGGGGCTTGCAGAGTGCTCCTGGGGGGTGAGCCCCCCCCAAAATGAGCAAAAATGGCCCATTTTTCACAAAAACAGCCCCGTTTTTTTGTCAAAAAAATAGCAATAGCAGTAGACTTATAGACCGCTTCATAGGCCTTTCAGGTCTCTCTAAGCGGTTTACAGAGAGTCAGCATATTGCCCCCAACAATCTGGGTCCTCATTTTACCTACCTCGGAAGGATGGAAGGCTGAGTCAACCCTGAGCCGGTGAGATTTGAACCGCTGACCTGCTGATCTAGCAGTAGCCTGCAGTGCTGCATTTAACCACTGCGCCACCTTGGCTCAAAAATTTGCATGCATATCCTTTAGGAGGCTTAGCGGGTGTTTCTGGGGGTGGGGGAGCAAAACTGAGCAAAAAATAGCCTGTTTTTCACCTATTTCTGCCCTCCCCAACACCCAGAAGCTCTCTGAAAGCCTTCTACAGGCTCTGCTCGGCCATTTTGGTGAAGGGGGCGGGTTTCAAGAGGCAAAAAATGCTGTATTCAGTGTATAAGATGCACCTAGATTTTCAGCCTCTTTTTTGAGGGGAAAAGGTGTGTCTTATACTCCGAAAAATACGGTAATTTGAAGGATGAATACCATTTCTCTTCTTTACCTAGATCTCACCCGCGGGGCCCTCACAGCTCCATTGCTGGCAGAGTATTAGCAAAACACACTACTAGCAAAAGTGGCATTTAATCACACACGAGTGATGGCAAACTGGCCATGCCCCACCGCTGGCCACACCCATCCCTGCCCCTTGAGGTCAGACACAACCCTGATGCAGCCCTCAATGAAATTGAGTTTGACACTCCCTGCCCTAAATAAAAGTCTTCACATTCTTCCCCTGTCATTGAAGTTCTGAAAGCTCTTTGAATTTTTCTCCCCCAAGATCTTGAAAAAGAAGAACAAGAGCTGTGGTTCTCAACTTTTCTTCACCATGGCCCCCTTTTGCACCCCCAAGACTTAAGGTTTCGATCATAGCATTTTCAAGCTTTTGTGGACCCCCCTCCAGGATTGGGCAGCCTATAAATCTAATAAATTGAATTGAATTGAATTGATGACATCATGCCCATGCCAGTGGTCCAGGGAGGGACCACAGGTTGAGAAGCTCCTGTAGACTTTCTATCACCGTGATGGGGAACCTATGGCATGCGTTCCCAAAGTGGCATGTGGAGCCATGTCACCTGGTACACACAGCATTGCCCATTCCTCTTCCAGGTTTCTGTCATGCATGCACAATCGGTTGGCCTTTGTGCATGCGGCAGTGCCAGAAACCGGAAGAGCTGGTCTTCCATTTTTCAGCTTGAGCATGGATGTTGGCCAGCTGATAGTTGCATGTGCATGCATGCCAGTAACCGAAAGTCTAGCTGGCCGGTGCACATGCACCTGCTGGAAACCAGGAGTGCATTTTCTGGTGCATGCATGCCCCCTGGGCAGCTCCTATTCCGGGTCGCATCCAAAACAAGTGTATGTACTCCCTTTTCAGCACTCAGTGCCAAAAAGGTTCGCTATCACTGGTCTATCAGAACAAGCATGCAGGAAAGTTTAAAAATCATGTGCTCTCCTTTACATGGGTCGATTCAGGTTTCATAATCCAGTCCCAGATTAAAGTCAATATTTTTTTAAAAAAAAACTTTCCATAGCCAAAGGGAAGTTTCCCACCAATCAGTGTCATGCTCAGCAATTGACTGGATGTGTGTACTGTTGTTGGATCTATCCACAATTATTAGCCTAAATACCTAGAATATTTTGTGTAAAACGAAGGAATAACAATCATAGTGGAACGATGACTATACAATGATAATAATGTATTTATGCTTATTCAATGGATAATTTGTGATTTGATATACAATTGTAAGTGGCGAGAATGGAGATGCACAAAAACCTGTGAACCAAATGACACGCTATATGAAACAGTTGAAGGTTGTATGTTTTATATGTTTTGTTTGTCTTTTAAAAAAATAAAAATAAAATAAGTAAATAAGAATTAACAAGAAAAAAACAACAATTACGGTATTAGCCTGGAAAATGTAGGTTAATCAAAGATATATCAAGGAAGGAGGACTGTGGTAGAATCCATTCCTTGAACTTCTAGCAACCCAGATAGACTTCTAAACCAATCCAACAAGTTTACACTGCTTAGGTGTCCCCGATTGGGTGGTATACCCAATCTGCAAACCATGATTAAATGTTAAAGGGCTTGGCAATGCATTTCTGCTACTCATGCAGATAAAAAAAAAAAACCAAGCCATACTGAAAAGAACTTTTGCATAGTATGATACGAACTACTATTGCATTGCACCTATCAATAAAATGCTAATGATAACTACCTCTATAATAAAATGTTTCATTTAATGTTGGTTTTTTAAAAAAATAAAGACTTCTGTCTAAAGAATGGTGTGTTACATGAAAAATCCATTAGTTTTTCTTTTTTTTCTTTTACTGCCTTTGTGCATGGAAATGGATTTTACACTCTTTTTTGAGGCTAGAATTCTCATTAGAAATTAGCTGGGGTAGATGTGACAAGACTATCAAGCAAAATAAGGTAGAACCTTCATCCAGCAAATTTGCTTTTTTGCACTTGTTCCAAATAGCAAGTTCCTTTGCACATCTGCTTCTTGTAGGAAAGTAAATTGATTTCTCGGTTTCTCATTAATAGGTGACTTTGTGGTGTATAAGAGTCCAGATGTTATATCAGGAAAACAGGTGTACTATCTAGCTAGGCTGGTGACGAGGACAAGAGAATTTTAAACCCTGGAAAAGATAATGCCCCTTCTTGAGATGTTTCTGGATTTTCCGGTCAAATTAATATTTGTTTTAATTTTGGTTTGTGGCAATAAATAATAGGTGAAGCCTTCTGTAACTATAACTCATTTTGATAATTGAATAAAGCAAGGATGAGTGAGTATTTTTCTTCTTCTTCTTCTTCTTCTTCTTCTTCTTCTTCTTCTTCTTCTTCCTCCTCCTCCTCCTCCTCCTCCTCGTCCTCCCTCCTCCTCCTCCTCTTCCCCATCCTCCTCCTTTTCCTCTTCCTCTTCCCCCTCCTTCTTCTAATTAATTCTTCTGATTCTTCTTCCTCTTCTTTTTACAGTATTATTTGGGATAGATCTCATGATATACTGTCATACTGAGTAGAAAAATTGTGGATTTGGAGATTAAGGATTTTAAAGATAGAAGTGGGTGTGTTAAGCCTCACAAAGGCTTAGAGGCTTAACACATCCATTTTGTCTATTCATTCTAGGAAAAAATAAGCTAACAATCCCAGCACTGATTTTGCCACTGAATTTTAGAGTCGCAACAATCAGGCTGTTGCTCAAGGGCCCAATATGAAAACTGGGACCCCTATGCAGTTCGCCTTATACCTAGCATGAGTTGTAAAATGCAAAGCACAATGAAAATCAGTTTCACACAACACCTTAAATCAAAACTAAAAAGAAAAAAGGAAGAGAAGAATTATGTCAGTCCAGCTACAATAAAAAAAATACATGAAAGAATAGGACAATAGCAGAGGTGGGTTGCAAATCCCGGGGCTACCTGTTTGCTCGTGTGCGCACGTGATGCTTCTGCACATGCGCAGAAGCGTCCAGGCAGATGGGTAGAGCCTCCCATTGCCGCTACTACCGGTTCACCCAATCCGGGCCGAACCGGAAGCAATCCACCTCTGGATAATAGAAATAGCACTTAGACTTATATACCACTTTACAGTGCTTTACAGCCCTCTCTAAGCAGTTTACAGAGTCAGCCTATTGCCCCCAATAATCTGGGTCCACATTTTACCTACTTCAGAAGGATGGAAGGCTGAGTCAACCTGGAGCCTGGTGGGATTTGAACTGCCAAATTGCAGGCGGCCAGCAATCAGCAGAAGTAGCCTGCAGTACTGCACTCTAACCACTGTGCCACCGAGGCTCTTCTGCCTTGTAGTTATTAAAGCACATGACAGCCTGGCTGTTTTAACTAAAGTACAGTCAGCATCACTATGAAGACACACTTTCTTGCATATCATTTGAGCAAAAGATTTTTTATATCTGAACTTAACAGAGTTCAGCTCTCAAAGGGCAAACTCTTTTCTGATTGATACCGAGTACATCTCTGGTGGAAGTTCCTGGCTGATTCCTGCAACTACATCTGTCTGCCTCTGTATCTGTTCAATTTGTGTATCAACCATTCTACAAAGACATCCAATTTAAAAAATCAACTGCACAATTAAACATACACTTACATTCTAACAATACAAACTAACATTTGCAGTTACTTCAAAATATCCCTGATATAGTCAGTATCATACCGTCACAACATAGATGATGACAGCAATAATTGAAGACGCCCCATAACAATAGAACTGTCAACCAATTGATAACAAGAAATGCCATACGATACTGTCTTTCTTCTGATTCTTGGAGAATTAATGGAATCTCCATCCATTTCAAACCATCACATTGCCTTTTTCATCCACTGGCTCAAAAGCATAGCTGTGAACGGTAGTGTTAGACTTTAAGAGGCACCCCGAAATCCAAGTGAAATGTTATAATCAAGCTTTTAATTCCAGATTTCAAGCTGCTTTTACCTAGAGGGGATTGTAGTGTGTGATGTATAATTGAAGGTGTACTGTTTTTCTGATTAACCATGGGGTTGTTCTATAGCAGAGGTGTCAAACTCAATACCCGCGGGCCGGATGCAGCCCACAGGGTCCTTAAATCTGGCTCATGGGGCCTGGAAACAGGGAAGGATCAGCCCACAATGACTTTGTCAGGAAATACGTTGCTTAGGAGAATCGTGTGAGGTCCTCCCAAGCTCCATTTTGGCTGGCAGAGTGCTTGAGCCACCACAGGCGCCCCGACACGAGTGACATTGAGCTCGCCATGCTCACCCTGGCCATGCCCGCTGACCCCCTAGGTCTGTGATGACGAATCTATGGCACGCATGCCAGAGGTGGCACACAGAGCTCTCTCTCTGTGGGCATGCGCACTGTTGCCAACCTGCTCTTCTGGTTTCTGTCATGTGTGCCAGCCAGCTGATCTTTGCATGTGCCAGAGGCATGGAAACCCATTAGCTGGGTGGTGCGCATGCACTAACCAGAAACCAGAAGACCAGGTAGCCGGTGCACGCATGCACATTGGCCAGCTGGACTTCAAGTTTCTGGGGCTCTGGCACATACAGGTGCACATTCCAATTTGGGACTCCATGCTGAAAAGGTTCACCATCACTGCCCTGGGTGAAACACAACCCTCAATGAAATCTAGTTTAACACCCTTGATCCATAGGAAGCAACAGTGCTGCCAGGAAGCTTCATTGATCTTAGTACAAGTGCAGATTTTATATACATTCGGTTACAATGTACATTAGTACTATTACCAAACCTATCTGTGAAAAAGGAAGGGAGACAAATTCTTAGTGGAAGAAAGTGAAATTTTCCATAGGAAATGTTTAAAAGTATTGCATGTTCAACTCCAGGAATAATGAGTAAGTGAAAAGAGGCCTAGATCAGTGTTTCTCAACTTTGGCGACTTTAAGTCCTGTGGACTTCAACTCCCAGAATCCCCCAAGTCCACAGGACTTAAAGTCACCAAGGTTGAGAAACACTGGCCTAGATGTTCACTCATTATTATACAACAGCTACTTCAAGTGTCAGAGATGAAATACAAATAAAAATTAGAAAAGACTATTTGTAGCTCCAAGTTGAACTGTGGAATCCTTGGTGACCTTTGAGCTTAGCTTTTTCCTTGCAGATGTTTCATTACCCAAGTAGACACTGATGATGTTGCTTAGTTGGGTAATGAAATGTCTTCAAAACAACCAAGCTCAGAGAGCACCCCCCCCCCCCAAAATAAAGATTACTTTTGACTGAGCCTCAAATGCAATTCTTGCAAAGGAGATGCATTTAGGAAGAGTGTTGTCTAAAAATGAGCATTGATACGAAAGCAGGTGTTTGATTAATTGCAAAGTTACTTTTTGAAGGCTTTGGACCCTGGAGACACACACAATATATTACAGAAAATGCAGCAATTATTCCTGAGTAGGTTTTGTAAGTCCCTCTGAAGAAAAACTAGATTCTAAGAGTCATATTTTTGAATGTTAACTATCAAAACAACTCTTGGATGGTTTCCCCAGGGAACCTAAAACACATTATTTTTCTTTCACCTGATTTTGAACAAAGAAATTATTGGATGTCATATTCAACTCAATTAAAATTTATCACGATAAAGCTACTTAATTTGTAGGTTGAGGTGAGGAGGTGACTTCTCTCCCTCTGAATAAAGGAAAGGCTAAAAGATTGGGGTGCATTGGCTGTGAAAAAGAAATATGGATGAGGAAATATGGAAATGGATCCATGAGGATCCATTTTGATGTTTTTGGTGTTTTCTGTGCTGGTTTGTGTATTATCCCCATCATAAATGCAGGCCCTTCATCCTGCATTTAAGAAGAAAAAAACACTATTGTGCGTATATCATGTATTCCATTATCTTCTGTGAAAAGCCATGTCAGGTTTCTTCCCCATCCCTTTGTCTAGAGAAAATGCTAATGGGAAATATGAAATGTGAATAGTCAAGAGAGAATGACTGCAAGTAAGGATAATACAATACAATTGCAGAGTTGGAAGGGCCCTTGGAGGTCTTCTAGTCCAATCCCCTGCCTAGGCAGGAAACCCTATACCATTTTAGACAAATGGCTATCCAACATCTTCTTAAAGACTTCCATTGTTGGGGCATTCACAACTTCTGGAGGCAAATTGTTCTAACTGTCAGGAAATTTCTCCTCAGTTCTAAGTTACTTCTCTCCTTGATTAGTTTCCACTCATTGCTTCATGTGCTTTGAAGAATAGTATGACTCCCTCTTCTTTGTGGCAACCCCTGAGATATTGGAACACTGCTATCATGTCTCCCCTAGTCCTTCTTTTCAGTAAACTAGACATACCCAGTTCTTGCAACCCTTCTTCATATGTTTTAGTCTCCAGTCCCCTCATCATCTTTGTTGCTCTTCTCTGCACACTGTCTAAAGTCTCCACATCTTTTTTACATCGTGGCGACCAAAACTGAATGCCGTATTCCAAGTGCAGCCTTACCTTATGAAAGCAAAGTATTTTTTCTCCATCGAGGTGGCTTTCATATAGGAAGGAGGTGGTCTTTATTCATCATGAATGGGACAATCTGCTTTATTTAGGGTAGACTAAACAATTGGTGATCCACTGGGCCATTGTTTCAGAGATATTTCTTTACCTACACAAAGAAAAACAATGACCAAGGGCAAAAAAAAAAGAGAGAGTGGAAATCAGTGGTGGGACTCAAATATTTTTACTACCGGTTCTGTGGGCATGGCTTGGTGGGCATGGCTTGGTGGGCTTGGCAGGGGAAGGATACTGCAAAATCCCCATTTCCGATCAGCTGGGATAGATAGATAGATAGATAGATAGATAGATAGATAGATAGATAGATAGATAGATAGATAGATAGATGATAGATAGATAGATAGATAGATAGATAGATAGATAGATAGATAGATAGATAGATAGATAGATAGGGATGGATGGATGGATGGATGGATGGATGGATGGATGATAGGTAGGTAGGTAGGTAGGTAGGTAGGTAGGTAGGTAGGTACGTAGACAGACAGACAGACAGACAGACAGACAGATAGATAGATAGATAGATAGATAAGACATTCACACACATTCCTTGCCCCTCTTGAAACTCCAAAGGTATAAGAACACATCAGTACACCCAGGATAATTTTACCAAGTCTCCTCCTCCTCCTCCTTTTTGAAAAATACTTCTCTGTTACTTGTTTGTTTGCTTTCCATGATCTCCTCTCTCACCAGATTGCCTCTGGGTGGTGTGCAAAAATTAAAATCCAACCCAGGTGCCCCAGATAAATGACAGCTTCCAATCATAAAACATATCAAACGTCAGAGAAGATGCGATTCTTGGGTCCAACAAGATGACATGCTTTAATTGAGGGGGGATGCAGAGCATGCTGCTGTCTCTGCTCAATCTGGGTGGCTGAATAAAAAGAAACAATTTTAAAAAGTCAGCTCTGTATGTAGCCTGGCCCTATTAAATTAATTTCTCTTTTTGTAATAATATTTAATTTATTCAAGAGAATGATGCGGTGGCCTATAGGTGGAGCTTTCACCTCACAATCAAGAGGCTGTGAGTTTGATCCTAGCTAGAGGCAGATATTTCTCTCTACGGGCACAATAAGAAGGTTCCACCACAAAACCGCGGACGACAAAATCACGGTCGACGAAAGCGCGCATTTGACGTCATCACAGCGCGACGAAAACATTGCGCTGTGATCGAAAAATGTAAAAATAAAGCGAAAACCTTACCCTAACCCCCCCAAACCTAACCCTAAACCTAACCCTAAACCTAAGCCTAAATCTAACCCTAAACCTAACCCTTAACCTAACGCTAAACCTAACGCTAACCTTTAACGTAACGCTAAACGTAACCCTAACGCTCTAAACCTAACCCTAACCCTTAACCTAACCCTAACCCTAAACCTAACCCTTACCTTTATGTGAATCGGCTTGCTTTAATTTTATTGTTATTTCAATTTTTAATTTTTTGCGTCGCACTGTGATGACGTCAAATGCGCGCTTTCGTCAATCGCGCTTTTGTGGACCGCGGTTTTGACGGGTCACGCAATAAGAATATATCTGCTGAAACAATATCCACATTGGCGACAGGAAGGGCATCCGGCCAGTAAACACTCAGCTCCATTCAGTTGCCCAAGACTCCACCCTGTAAGGGATTTAAAATAAGATTATTTAATTTATTCAAGGAAAGTTTAAATACAAACCCCCAAAATATTAAAACCAAAAAGAGGGGGTGAGACCGCAAACAAGACATTGAAAAAAATGTCTTGGGGGGGGGAGATACACATAACATCTATTAATATTATTGTATTGTATTAATCAGCATTCAACCAGGGAAAATGTTACATAAATTAATTTCAATTAAATCCTGTTTCATCAGATTGAAGGGAACTGCTGGAAAATACTATAAACTGCAGGGGTTTATGTATGATTACATGCAATGCACAAGAGAAACTATAAAATAGCAGGTGCCCTATCTAATGAAATATTGGCTAAGCCTTGTGTTCCTTTAATAGCTGACAAAAGTGGATAGAAATGGGAGTCCCTATCTTCCCTCCTTGTAGTTTGTCTAACATGGATCTTGTGTTGTGGCCCGCTAGAAGAGCTGGTGGCAAACTCAGACAGTGAAGAGGTTGGAGAGAAACATGGGCCAGTCCTGGATTCTGGGGAAGGCTCTGATGAGGGCTCTGCGTCGGAGGCAGAGAGGGGGCCAGGGCCGTCCGACAGTTATCAGCTGCCTTCGGAGTCGGAGATCAGTGGGGTAGAAGAACAGCTGGAGCCTGTTCCCGATGTGCGCATGCGCAGAACTGCCAGGAGAAGGGAACAGCTAAGGAACAAAGGCCAACTCAGGAGTAAAGGCACAGGTGGATGGCCTCTCAAATTAGGAGTAAAGAGGAGCAAAATGGGAATGGAGTTTGCAGGAGGCAATTAGTTTGATTAATTGGTGAGAAGATTTGTTCGTGACTCTCAGAGACTCCTTGCCAAGTATTTTCTTGTACAGTAGTTGCATTTGGGAGATATAGGCCTGACAGCTCTCCAAGCCTGATAAAGTCTGTGGTTGTAAATTCACCCTTGAAAGACTGTTTGCTGGGATTTTGCTGGATATGAATGAGAGGAATTCACATTAGCTTAATAAAAAGGGGTTTTGTTGGGACTTTGTGAAGCCTAGGTCAGAACATCTTGCTAAAGAAAGAAACTGAAAAAGTGAGGACAAGTGACTCTAAGAGTGGAAGAAATCTAAATAAACACTAACATCTGGAACACAGCTGCATGATAAGATGTTATGACCAATATTCAGTAAAGCACTCTTTGCCAACTAAGGTGTAAATTTAGATGCATAGGACAAGGAAAGAAATGGGGAAAATGCTTTAAGGAGCTAAAGAGCTAGGGCTTTTTAAAATTATAGTCAGCTTGCTTAAACACACACACACACACACACACACACACAAAATATGCAGCTGTGTTTATTGTTCCCAAATATTATCACATTGATTATTATACCAGCCTTGTTTTGTTACTGCTTATGATTTGGAGACAGGAAAAGAATTTAAATGGTCCAGTTTCCATTTCCAACCAATTGATCTAAAGGTTTGTTTTGATGTTGTTAAAAAAAGAAAAAAGAATTATGCCAAATTGAGCAAACCTGCTCCTAATTCGAAAGAACATTACAGAGTCACATTAGGGCCTCTTGTTGAAAGCTCTGCTGTTTTTTAATAAAATGGAAGAAACCTTCGCAGCCCACATGAATGCTGAATAAATCAATAATCAACAGCTGTATTCTTTTCACATAACACCGAATGACTTGGTTGAAGAATAATTGGATTTCTTGCAGGTAATGCCAGGCCTCAAGGGATCACGATGCATAGATCTACTGTTTTACACAGCGGGGGTGCTGGGGATGAAACTAGACTTCTTCCAAAAGAGGTCAACACATATTTTTGCTCCGTTAGAAGAGAATAGTTTTAAATACATAGCACCTTATCTAAACATATCTATTAATTTGGCTAATTTAGTAATAGACAATAGAATTTTTCACAAAGGAAGGCAACGTGTTCCAGAATAAGGTTGCAGAATCCGATTTGGATCGGTTACCGGAACCAGAGGTTTAATCTTCCGAGCTTTCAAACTGGAGTTGGAGTTCATCCTCAAGAACCTTCTCTCTAGCAGTGTGTATGCTTTGGGCTATTCTTTGTGTGGTAGATGATGCATTGCAAAGATCATTTGGAAGTGGGAGATACTTCCAATGTAATCTACCGGATCCCCTGCATGGATTGCCCCTGTAACTATGTAGGGCAGATGTAGAAGAAGCTAGCCATCAGAACACAAGTAAGTAGTCAGATGAGGAGACTTAAATTCATTAGTAGCCTCACATAGTAATGAACAAGGACATGATTTCAATTTTGCAATTACTAAGATTGTTGGATGAGTAAGTACAAAAACAGCTGGGGAAGCGATGGAAGCCTGGGAAAGGGGCTAGTCATCAGTCCACAGGAGTGCTGACTGCTTATCAAGTACTTAGGAGGAGAGGGCTTGGCAGCACAAAGAAACGACAGCCAATAGCCAGCCATAAACATCCCAATCAACTACTAAAAAGCCACACACAGAGAGGCCCCATATAAATACCACACAGAGAATAGCCCAAAGCACATTGCTAGAGAGAAATTCCTTGAGAATGGAGTCCAATTTGGAAGACTAAACGTTTGGTCCCAGTGACCGACCCAGATTGGATAGTACAATACAAATTTTCTCTTTCCCCCTGTTATTTCAGTATATAGTTTTTCAGACCTCTTTTTAGAAGTTGAGCGCTATGAGTTAATGGCATTTATGGCTGGTGGCTACTGGCTGGAAGGATTTGTGACCCTGGCCAATATAGTTGAATGGCAGATATGGAAAAAGGACATTAAGAAACAAGGACTGCCTTGTTTTCTCTTCTTTTTACCCTGAACACAATGCCTCCAGATCTACCTTGTTCCTGCCTACTTCTAATGGAGTCATGATTCAATTTTTATATTAACATCCGAAGGCATCCAGTGGAAATCTGCTTTAATTTTATTTTCATTTGTCATTAGACTCGCATGATGTCATGTCTCTTACTAATTTTAGATCTCGGCTCAAAAGCTACTTTTCTGGGGCAGCCTCCTGGCATCTTTTTGTGATGGAGAGGAAAATGTTTCTGTTCTGTTATTTCTGCTGGCTTGAATTGTTGACCAGAAGCCGCTCAGGTCTTCTTCTACTTCTATGGCCATGCGCCTTGTTAGCAACGGTGATGATAACGATAAAGATGATGATGATGCCAACACCTTTAATTGTACATGCACAAATTTAGCCCCAAATTGTCAACATCTTGCAGATGCCAAGTATTTACTAAAATATGTATTAGGTCCAGGGGTGGGATTGAAAAAATTTAGTAACCGGTTCTTTGCCCAGTTGCTGGGTGGACGTGGCCATGGGGTTGTGGCCTAGTTGGCTTCCTGCACCATGGAGCACACCCTAGGGTCTGTAGGAGCCTCCAGAAGGACGAAAATGGCCGCTCCTGGGCTACAGAGGCCTGAGGTCATTTTCTCCCTCCCCCAGGCCCTGGAGACCCTCCGGGGACCGGAAACAGGCCTGTTCTTGGACTTCCGGTACTTCCGGTTGGCTCATTTTTCGCCCTCCCCAGGCTCTAGAGGCTTTCCCTGAACCTCCAGGAGGGCGAAAACAGCCTCTCCCAGGCTCCAGAAGCACTGCGGAGGCCAGAAACAGGCCCATTTTCAGACTTCCGGTACCTCCAGTAGGCCCATTTTTTGTCCTCCCACAGCCTCCATGCGGCCCCTACACTTACCTGGCATGATAAATGGGCCATGTGGAGACTCCTGGGAGGGGCAGAGTGGTGTGGGGTGGGTTAGCTGGTATTTGTAACTACCTGTTCAGCAAACCAGATTAAAATTAACATCCGGTTCACCCTAACCAGTCCGAACCGGCTGAATCCCACCCCTGATTAGGTCTAATTCTTTCAAGTGGAATACATTTATCTGATCTCTTTATTTATATTTATCTGGTAAATTAGTTTAACTACTTATTCATTATTCGTGCAACCTATGGACTTTGAGTAATTGTTGGGTGAGCTGAAAAGTCTTTGCAGCTCTCCCGTTCAGGGTGCCTTTCCAAACGGATTGAACAGGCATGGATTTTCTCCTGCAGCCCATTTCTTGTGCCTTTTGGAACAGAGCTTTGGAGGGAGAGAAGGTTGCAGATAGTCCTCAACTTACAGCCATTCATTTAGTGACCGTTCAGAATTACAACGGCGCTGAAATAAGTGACTTATGACCATTTCCCCACACTTATGACAGTTGCAGCATCCATGTGGTCACATAATCAAAATTTGGACACTTGGCAACTTGGCATGTATTTATGACCGTTTCAATGTCGTTGGGTCTTGGGATCAACCTATGAGACCGTCTGATGAGCAAAGTCAATAGGGAAGCCAGATTCACTTAACAGACATGTTACTAACTTAACAATGGCAGGAATTCATTTAACAATTCTGATAAGAAAGGTCATAAAATGGGGTAAAATGTGTCTGGGCTTTTGAATTTGTGCTTGTGTTCTGATTGGTTATCAGACTCCTTTGGGGCCATGCAGGGATAACTTTGTAGGTTGGGTTTTGAGTCCCAGGTTTGGTTGAGCCTTGCTGGGTGATGATGTAATGAAAGGGCTTTGGGCAATTCCTACTATGGCTATGCCTGAAGGGGGTAGATTTTTGTTATGTAGAATAGACTGGCCCAGGCCTTAATGGCCCATTGACAAAGGTTGGGATGGGGTGAGTTTCTGCCTCCCATTTAGAGGAGATATTCTGTTCTTTTAATATTTCCTAAAATATTTCATTTCTCTAGGAGAGGGGTGGGTGCTAACGTCCTACAAAATCTTATTTCCCCACAGGCAAAAGTTAGTAGCCAACTTCATTTTGAGTCAGAACAAGCCTGGAACTCAACACCCATGGCATCTGTTTCATAAATCTTTCAGGCACTGTTCCTCTCTTGCATTTGTAGACTGCATGAATTTTTAATCAATTTTGAATATTACTTTATATGCAAGCCAGGGTTTGAAGGGTCAGCTGTGGGTGAAGGGTGGTGCAAATTGGTGGTGGTGTGGGGGGTTGTTTCGTTTTTGTCTTCTTGTTCGAACTGCCTTGTCTCTGGACATCACTGATAGAAATAAAAGTCTCAAATATCCCTTTGAAAGCTGTGCATTTAAAAAGAGATTGAAATGTCCCAGATTTTTGACAATACAAACTTGTACCGTAAGGAACCATTAACGTCTGTGCCGTTTAACACATTCAGTGGCTTTATTGCAAAAGTGGGTAAAATAAAATGGCTGTAATTCCATCTTATTATTGGATAAAACTCCCCAAAAACTAATTTGGGGAGCAATGGGGCAGTAGAGAGTATTATCAGAAGAGTAGATATATAATTTAGCATAATCATAACTCTTTAAACATTTATGGCATTATTTTGTATGAGAAATGACTATTTGTTACCCTATGTTCTTTCAAATGTAAAATCATATTCAGAGGCACATCTTGCCAATGATGTGCGGAAGATATGTTTGGGAGATAATATTTCCCAACGCCTTAAAGTGTAATTCATCCTGCTGCTTCACCTCATGTGCATTACTGGAGCACTCCAGTTATATGAAAGGGTAGCAAAATAGAAGAATTTACATTCAAAGTAACCCAGATTCAGATGATAAGTATGTTAAGTAAGCTCCCCATTGGGAGAGCGAGTGCGTTGTGAGGGTTGTGTTGGAGAACACACAAACCAGCATACAGAGACACTGCAGTTTAAATAGGCTTTTACTGTCGTGGAAATAGAGGTATCAGAGTCCATCAAACAATCCAAGTCATACACGGGTAAGACAGTCAGTCATCAATGCCTTTCAGTTAAGGGATAATCCAAATAACATAGTCCAGTAATCATACAAACAGTCTGGTACACAAAGTTTGCTAGCAGTTGCAAAACTTACAATAGCTCATGGCACTTTCAAACAGCCAGCTTCCAAAAACACTCAGATCAGATCAGCCCAGCATCTAACAAACAGAGAGCTAACAGTCATTCTGGCTCTCTCTTATGGCCGATTGAGGAAAAACAGCAACCAATCACATTTGACAGTATGATTTAAAGAAACAGGTATAGCACTGTTACATGATTTATATATTGCCAATTAGATTATATTCCTAACAATGAGTGACCTCCCTATCTGTGATTATCACCTCCTTTTCATTACAATAATTTAAAACTTGATTTAAGAATGCCACGTACTTCCCAAAATCTAACTGCTTTGCAATTATACATTTCCAATGTGAGGATATTTGATAAGATTTGGGTTTTGTTTGCTTTATTCTGTCTGCATTCTAATTATTGATGGTTGCATCTGTTTCTTGTCTCCATTCAGGGGTTTGTTATGCTGAATTTGGAGTACGGGTACCAAAAACCACAGGCTCCGCCTACACCTACAGCTACGTGACAGTGGGGGAGTTTGTGGCTTTTTTTATTGGATGGAACCTAATCCTCGAATATCTGATTGGTACAGCAGCTGGTGCCAGTGCTCTCAGCAGCATGTTTGACTCCCTGGCCAATCACACCATCAGTCACTGGATGATTGACAAAGTTGGGACTTTGAATGGATTGGGTGAGAATGTCCTGAATGTAAACTATTTTTTCTTATGCCCGATCATGTTAGTTGGAATTCTGAAAAGCAAGTGAATTCTTGCTGGAAAGTAAATATGCCAGAATGTCGCTAATAATTGTAGGGTTTCCATTTCAGATTCCAAGTTAATATGCAACCTATAAGGTCAGTTCTACTACAGGGCAGCATGAGGCAGATGCTCCAGAGGGCAAAGGGTGGGATTCAGAAAGTATACACTACACATGGTGTATCTGTGCCTCTCAACGCAGCCTTTTGACTTTTTCAACAACAGAAAGAATATTGTCCTAATGGGCATGGTTTTTATTAAAGATAAGTTTAATGAAAAGAAGGATTAGGGGTGACATGATAGCAGTGTTCCGATATCTCAGGGGCTTCCACAAAGAAGAGGGAGTCAAACTATTCTCCAAAGCACCTGAGGGTAGAACAAGAAGCAATGGGTGGAAACTGATCAAGGAGAGAAGCAACTTAGAACTAAGGAGAAATTTCCTGACAGAACAATAAATCAGTGGAACAGCTTGCCTCCAGAAGTTGTGAATGCCCCAACACTGCAAGTCTTTAAGAAGATGTTGGACAACCATTTGTCTGAAAGGGTATAGGGCAGTGTTGACGAACCTTTTCAGGAGCATGCATGCAGGGAAGCACCGCAAACTGGAAGAGCAGCTCCCGCACACGTGAAAAGCAGATGGCCGGCGCGCATGTGTGCGCCGGAACCCAGAAGAGCAACAGGCAACGGCTGGCATTGCCCAGAGAAATGGCTCTGCATCCCACTTCCGGCATGCGTGCCATAGGTTCACCATCACGGGCATAGTGTTTCCTGCCTAAGCAGGGGGCTGGACTTGAAGACCTCCAAGGTCCCTTCCAGCTGTTTTTCTATATTCTAAGTCAGGGATGGTGAACCTTTTTCTTATGGCATGCCAACATTGTGTGCGTGCACGCTATTGCGTTGCATGTGTGCCCACGCCAATTCAATCCCCCCCACCCATCTGTGCTCGCACGCGTGAGCCCCCTCACGTATGCACACACGACCCCTCCCAAGGGTTCCGGAGGCTTTCATGAAGCCTGGTGAGTGTGAAAATTGCCTTCTCTGGTCTCCCGGAGGCCCTCCGGAAGCAGATCGCTTCCTAACTTCCGGTTGGCTCGTTGGGGCCATTTTACGCCCTCCCTGGGCTTCAGGAGGCTGGGGAGAACAAAAAACAGGGCCCCAATGGGTCAACCAGACGTTCAGGAGCTGACTGCTGGTGTGCAAAAGTTCGCCATCACGGTTCTAGGTTTTCTAAAGGTCCCACAAAAAAATGGGGAAAAACACAGAGAAGCTATGAGGATATCTATGTGATGTCATTGTCATGTAGCTGTCCTGTTAAATATGAATGAGCATATAACCTAGCATAGGAGTAAATGCCTAGACTAAGAGAAATCTTCTGAGAAGTTATCTTCTCTGCCATTATATTGATTCTGTCTAGATTTTTTGGAATCACTCATCATTTTTCCTCTCTTCACAGGTAAAGGGGAAGAGTCTTACCCTGACCTACTAGCTTTGGTTATTGCAGCGATTGTAACAATCATAGTTGCTTTGGGAGTGAAAAACTCAGTAGGACTGAACAATGTGTTGAATGTGATCAATTTGGTTGTATGGATCTTCATCATGATTGCAGGATTTACCTATGTGAACGGAGACTACTGGGCTGAGGGGCAGTTCCTGCCATTTGGATGGTCAGGGGTAAGTGAACATTTTATGACAAATCAATAGAAGGAAAATTGGGAAATGGTGATAGAGCCCTACAACGTATTTCTCAACCTTGGTAACTTTAAGTTATGTGGACTTCAGTTCCCAGAATTCCACAGCCAATTGCTCTAGGCAGTTGATAGTATATCATCAGTGGTGTTGATTAGTTGAAAATGACATAAGCCACTTAAGCAGACTTTGCTACAAAACTCGTCACTATTCACCATTCTTCATTAGAAAGATCCATAAAAACTGGTGTCCTTTTCAGATGTTAATGTAGTTATGTGGATTGTCTGAATTTGGAACCTAAGCAGAATTCTTAAAAGGGTAAAGGTTCCCCTCGCACATATGTGCTAGTCGTTCCCAACTCTAGGGGGCACTGCTCATCTCTGTTTCAAAGCCAAAGAGCCAACGCTGTCCGAAGACGTTTCCGTGGTCCTGTGGCTGGCATGACTCAACCCCGAAGGCACATGGAATGCTGTTACCTTCCCACCAAAGGTGGTTCCTATTTTTCTACTTGCATTTTTACATGCTTTCAAACTGCTAGGTTGGCAGAAGCTGGGACAAGTAACCGGAGCTCACTCCATTATGCGGTGCTCAGTGTTCGAACCACCAAACTGCTGACCTTTCTGATCGACAAGCTCAGTGTCATAGCCACTGTCACCTCGTCCAGAAAATTCCAGGTACAGTAGAACCTCTGGTCACAAACACTTATGACCACGACTAAATTGGGTTCTGACCAAAGAATTCACTTTTTTTGAGGCTGATTTCCCCTTCTGCGCCATTTTTTTTTTTGTAAGTGCCAAATTTACAAAATTAGGTTCGGGACACGACAAAATCGGGTTGCGACCAAAGTTATGGAACAAATTATGGTCATGACCAGAGGTTCTATTTTATAGAGAATGCTTAGGAAATTTAAAAAAAAACATCCCTCATGATAGCATAGCAAATTCTTCTGTTATTTTTGTCCAGAAAACTGTGGGCATATAAAATAGAATTATTTATTGGCCAAGTGTGATTAGGCACACAAGGAATTTTTCTCCAGTGGATAAGCTCTCAGTGTAAAATACAACAATAGTGATAGATCATTATCATAATCATTGAAAAATACATTTAACATAAAATATTAGATACAACAGTGAAAATCATGGATACTAAATAAACAATCAACATAAATCATACTAGGATACTAAGTAAACAATAGAAATTGTATGATACAGCGTTTGTGAAATGACTGAGATTCAAAGGAGCCTCTTCTTTTTATGCACGAAATGACACATGTTAGGGCTTTGTTTGTCATAAGAAAGCACAATACTTCAAATTATGCAAAGTAGATCAGATTGCAAATTTGTATTTACCAAAATAAGACATACCTTTGTACTATTAACTGAATAAAATGCACTAAATATGCAAATTGTGCATAAGTACGTTCAAGATCCACATGACAATAATAACAAGTTTTAGGATAGGGGTTTATTTAAAAGAACAAAGCAGAACAAATTCTGTTTTGAAAATGTATATAATGGGGGAACTAATGAATATCGGTATCATTCACCCTGACCACATTTAGGTAACAAATATCCTCATTAGAGTCTGAATTGCCCAATAACAACAATACATTTCTTTAAAAAGCAATTCCTCCAGAAAATTAGACTGCTGAAGGGTTTGGGGCTTGTTTCTCATTCAGCTTATATCCCATTCCTTTTTTAAATATAAAGGGCTAAACCATTACACTATTTTGTAGATGAACTTGGAATTGTACTAGAATGTCCTAACTGTGTCCTAGGATGAACTGCAAAATTTGCCTTCTCATCTTATAGCTGTACACCTTTAGCCTGCCAATAATGAGACAGAGGCAATATTTTACAAAGCAAAATCCAAACTGTGCCTGCTTCCATGTCCACAGAGCCTCTCTTCCACCTGTTTATTTCAATTTTGTTGTTTCAATGAAATATAAAAATAGTGATGTTCAATTCACCCTTTGGGATTCAAAAGCCGCTATGCTAATGTCAGGGTTCCAGGTAACACCCCCAACGAAATAAGACTCCCGAGGGTTGAGTTTCCTCAAAGTTCCACTTTATTAGAGATGTCATATTGGCACATCTGGGAAAACCCAAATCTGAAAGCTTCCAGGTTTTCCTCACCCAAACAAAAGTTCAAGTCCCTGCCCAGCACCCACAGGTCCAATCAAGCATCGTCCCAACTGGAGATGCCCCTCACATCTACCCCACTCCATATAATCCCACCCCCAGGGCTGGGATTCAAAAATGTGTACTATTGGTTTTGTGGGTATGGCTCGGGGGCATGGCATGGCTTGGTGGGCATGGCAAGGGAAGGATACTGCGAAAACTCCATTCCCTCCCCACTCCGGGGGAAGGTTACTGCAAAATCCCCATTCCCTCCTGATCAGCTGGGACTCGGGAAGCAGAGAATAGATGAGGGTAGGGCCAGTCAGAGCTGGTATTTACCGGTTCTCTGAACCACTCAAAATTTCCGCTACCAGAACTGGTCAGAAGCTGCTGAAGACCATCTCTGATCCCCCCTCCCAGTTTACCACAGCAAGGAATATGGCAGGCTGAAGGTCCAATGCAAAAGATGGCTTCCAGGCCTGACAGCTTGAGGCTGTATTGTAGGCACAAAGCCCGGAAAGACCATTTGAATCCAAAACACAGTGGGTTGTGGAATAATAATTACCTTTATTTCAATTGCAGGTAGATTTTCTGCACCGTTAGTTAGATTTTATGTTGTTGTGCTGTTCATCCCTCCATGGGGATTCAGTTAACAGGTGCAGCATCCCACGTGCCTTCAAAATATTCTCTGGAGAGATGGGAGCTTCGGAGAGTAAAATGCTTTCTTCTACCAGTAGGAGTCAGTGAAGTCCCCAGCCTTAATATATTTCACAGCATTGCTACTAAGACCAGGGGTGGTCTTCAAAAATTTCAGCAACGGGTTCTCTGTCCGGTTGCTGGGTGGGTGTGGCCATGGTGGGTGTGGCCTAGTCAGCTACCTGCACAATGGGGGGCATATTTTTGCCTTCCCCAGGCTCCGGAGGTTTTCCTCGAGCCTCCAGGAGGATGAAAACTGCCTCCCCTATGTTTCAGAGGCCTTCCCGGAGGCCTGTCCGTCCCCCCCCCCCCGAGCTCCCAGGTGGGCCCTGTACTTACCTCACATCCAAAATGGGCTGCATTGAGACTCCTGGGAGGGGTGGAGTGGTTGGAGACAACCAATGGGTTTTCTGAACCCTGGCAAACCAGTGGGAGGGCAGAGATCGTCCCCAAGGCCCCTAAAATATGGGGTGCCGCAGGGTTCGGTCTTATCCCCCCTACTATTCAACATCTACATGAAACCGCTGGGGGAGATCATCCGCAGGCACGGGATCAGATACCATCAATATGCGGACGATACTCAATTGTATCTGTCCGCCCCGTGCCAAATCAATGAAGCGGTGGACGTGATGGACCGGGGGCTTGAGGCCGTTATGGACTGGATGAGGATTAACAAGCTTGTGCTCAACCCGGAAAAGACCGAGTGGCTGTTGTGTTTTCCTCCCAAAGATCTGACCAATAATCCAACACTCAGGCTGGGGGGTCAAATTTTACACCCCTCAGAGAGGGTTCGCAACTTGGGAGTCCTCCTGGATCCACAGCTGTCATTCGACCACCATATAGCGGCTGTGACCAGGGGGGCATTCGCCCAGGTACGCCTGGTGCGCCAGTTGCGACCCTACCTGAATCGGGAGGCCCTCACAACAGTCACTCGGGCCCTTGTGACCTCTAGGCTGGAATACTGCAACGTGCTCTACATGGGGCTGCCCTTGAGGAGCATCCGGCGACTTCAGTTAGTGCAGAACGCAGCCGCGCGAGTGATTGCGGGTGTACCTCGATTCACCCGCATTACACCTATCCTCCGCGAGCTGCGCTGGCTACCTGTCGATCTCCGGATGCGCTTCAAGGTGCTATTGATCACCCATAAAGCCCTACATGGCAGTGGATCTGGATACTTGAGAGACCGCCTTCTGCCAATTACCTCCCTACGACCTATAAGATCTCATAGATTAGGCCTCCTCCGTATTCCATCGGCCAGCCAGTGTCGGCTGGCAACCACAAGGAGGAGGGCCTTCTCAGCAGTGGCCCCGACCCTTTGGAACGAGCTCCCCGTAGAGATTCGTACTCTCTCCACCGTCCAGGCCTTCCGCATAGCCTTGAAGAACTGGCTCGCCCGTCAGGCCTGGGGATAAGGACTGTTACCCCGCCCGAATGTAGTATGCATGTTGTTTGCTATTTTATTATGTGTTGTAATCTCAATGTTGTATTCCCCCCTCCCTTGGTTTTCTGTGAGCCGCCCTGAGTCCCCTCAGGGAAAAGGGCGGCCTACAAATACAAATAAAACCAAAAAAAAACCAAACCAAAAAACCCGTAGCAGTCCACCCTCAAGTAAGACCGTAATTGACTTCCAGAGATTGCTTGGAGTGTAGAATCTACCAACCTTGGTTAATACATCCAGAGTTTGGAGAGGATAGGAATATGCTTGTGTACAGGTAGTCCTGTAGTACTAAGTGGGACATTTACTAAGTAGGTTTTGTCCTATTTTATGACCTTTCTTGGCACAGTTGTTAAATGAATACTGTAGTTGTTATAACATGGTTGTTAAGTGAATCTGCCTTCTCCATTGACTTTGCTTGTAAGAAGGTTACAAAAGGAGGCCACATGACCCCAGGACACTGCAACAGTCCTAACTATGATGCAGTTGCCAAGCATCTGGATTTCGATCATGTGACCATGAGGATGCTGCCATGGTCATAAGTATGAAAACCGGTCATAAGTCACTTTTTTCAGGGCCATTGTAACTTTGAACAGTCACTAAATGAACTGTTGCAAGTCAAGGATTATCTGTATTTAGTAAATGTATAGGTTGGCCCACTCTATCCCTATTCTGAGCATTGGACAATAGAAACCAGGGGTGTCAAACTCGTTTTCATTGAGGGCTGCATCAGGGTTGTGCTTCATCTTGGGGGGGACCGGGGGGGGTGGCCAACTCAATGTCACTCATGTTGGGGATGCCTGTAGTGGCCCCAGTGCTCTGCCCATGAAAACGGGCTTCTGAGCTGCGTTTTTGGCTGCGATGGCCTCCTGCAACCCTCTGCCAGCGAAAACAGAGCTTGGGAGGGTTGCGCACAGCCCTTGCAACAGTGGTGGGTTCCTACCAGTTCGGCCTGGTTCGGCCGAACCTGTAGCAGCTTGGTGGCCTGGGTCACTGGAACTGGCAGTGACCCAAGCCTGCCCCGCCCACAAACCAGTTCTATAAGCGGTGCCCTAGGTGGTGCCATCTTGTTTTCTGCGCATGCGCATGCGCAGAACAATTTTTATTGTATGCGCACAAACGCACAGTGCGCCCACAAGCAAACCAGCAGTAGTGCTTGCCGGAACCCACCCCTGCCTTCCAAGCTCCATTTTCAGCTGTGAACGCCTCCTGCAACCCTCTGCCAGCAAAAACAGAGGGTTAATATTTCAAGAACATGCACACATAACAGAAGGAAGCGAAATAGAACTGATGTCATAACAAAATAGACTAGTTCACTCCCAGATATAAATACACATTTTCATCTAGCTCCACGTTTTCCTAGATTGTTATTTCCTTCTTAATTCTCCAACTTTTCTCCACACAAAGTACATCTCCCTGTGATGCAAAGCAAAAGGCCTGAAGCCAAACGGAACTGAGACTTGTTTTAAGAGTTCACTTATCAGAGAGAATGACCTTTCTGCTTCAAATTAGTTAGTTAGAGCCGAGGTGGCACAGTGGCTAGGGTGCAGTACTACAGGCCACTTCAGCTGACTGTGATCTGCAGTTCAGTAGTTCAAATATCACCGGCTCAAGGTTGACTCAGCCTTCCATCCTTCCGAGGTGGGTGAAATGAGGACCCAGACTGTGGGGGCAAGTTGCTGACTCAATTTGCTAAAAAAATTGTAAACCGCTTAGAGAGGGCTGAAAGCCCTATTAAGCGGTATAGAAGTCTAATAAATAAATAAATAAATAAATACTCAGAATTTGAATTTTCAAGGTTTGGCTGATCTCCCTCCTTTATCTAGATTGGCACGTTTAGATTGGATTAACTCTTTCGGGTCTGGAATTCACACACACACACACACACACACCCCTCAGCTTCTCAACACTTCTCGATGTTTTCCTATCCTTTCCTTTCTCTTATGTACAGGAACGTGCTCCTCTTTTACTGCTCATTTTCAAATTAACCCTCCCCTGGTGCCCATATGTGAATTTCACTCAGGTAAACCCAAAAGACAACACTTCCTTCCTAAGTTGTCAAAATGGAAAGTGCTCCAAAGGGAATTACTCAGGAGGGTGATATTAGCAATTCCTAAACATAATTATCTTGCTCTCTGAAGAGATGGAGGCTTAACAAACTAATTAAGCAATGCGTGATTAACTGCATAGCACCAAAAGGCAGATGAGTTGCTCATTGAGATCAACAGTGATACAAGCAAAAAAAAATCTGTTTCGTTAGGAAAGGCTGTCTAATAAAAACGTACCTAGGTCTTCTCTTATTATAACATAATCCTGGCTTATGCACAGAAAATGGGTCAAGTTCTCTTTAGAGCCCCCCCCCCCCAATAGCTTAATTTCCAAGGGATTCTCACCAAGCAGCTTGGCATTCATGATCGAATGAAGAAAGGGTGGGATCAGTGGTGGGATTCAGCCAGTTCGCATCTATTTGGGAGAGCTGGTTGGTAACTTTCTAAGTAGTTCACAGAACCGATTGTTGGAAGAAATCCCATTTTGTTTTTTTCCACTTTACAGGGCTAATCCTGTAAGGAAGGCAGGAAGGAAACATTCTAGTGTTCTTTCTAGCCTAATCTTTATTGACCTGCTTACAGAAACTGCCTCTCCAGTTAACCCTTATTACATTATAACAGCTAAGGCAAAGCGCCCATCGACCTGAGTGACCTTGAGTTGGTCAAGCCCACCCAGTCACATGACCACCAAGCCTCACCTACCCAGATTGTTATTAGGGCAGAGAACCGGTGGTTAAATTATTTGAATCCCACCACTAGGTGGGATTAATCTTTTTTTAAAAGAATAATTTTACCTTGTCCAATGATTCATGCTATGTAAGAGTGAAATTATCTCCCACACCAACATTTTTTGCTTTGGAAAATTCACTCCCCTTACATGGTGTAGGGAGGAGAAGAAAAAGATTTGCTCCAGTTGGTTTTTTCCTCCCACAGGTTGTTGACAAGAGTTAAAGTTACAATGCTGTGGCAACTTTTGCAAAAAAACAAAACAAAGGCTTGGGGTTGGGGAGAGATTTGGCATCTACCAGGGTAGAAATGTGTTCATTTGAGCTGGTCATTTTTAGCTGGCAAGAGAGGACAACAGATGCAGTTGCTCAATATGGATTTGCCACATTTAGCCTCTATTTCAGATGAATTAGATACTGCCCATATTGGAGCTAAAATTGGACAGGCATGGATTTTTCTCCTAGAGCCCATTTTTTATGCCTTTTGGAGCAGAGCTTTGGAGGAAGAGAAGGTTACAGGTAGTCCTTAACTTACAACAGTTCATTTACTGACTGTTCGAAATGGCACTGGAAAAAAGTGACTAACAACCATTTTTCGCTCTTACAACCATTATAGCATCCCCATTTTGATCATGGGATCAAAATTCAGATTCTTGGCAACTGTCTCGTATTTATGATGGTTGCACAGAGGTGGTATTCAGCCGATTCGGACTGATTTGGGCAAACCAGTAGTTCCGACGATCAGATGGTCCTGCATAACTACCCCTGCCATATCCTGTCCTTTATTTCCTGCTTTATACCCTGTTTCCTTGAAAATAAGACCTCCCCGGATAATAAGCCCAATCGGACTTTTGAGCGCATGTGCTAGAATAATCCCTCCCCCGAAAATAATCCCTCCCTGAAAATATTGCAACACAGCAGCAGCCATGAGGTGACCATGCTCGCTGCATCCTGCACCTCAAAAATAATAAGACCTCCCTGAAAATAAGACCAAGTGCTTATTTCAGGGGTCGAAAGAAAATAAGACCCTGTCTTATTTCAGGGAAACATGGTAGCTCATCTCAATCGCATGGCACAGCTGATTCCTCCCCCTCACCCTTGTTATTCTACTTACTATTGCTGACTTGAAAAGTAAGCAGCTGAGCTTCTAAATGCTCCCTTTTCAGCACTGTGCATAAGGACTTTAGCTGCATGCGCATGCAAAGCATACGTTAACCAAACTGGTTGTAAAACCGGCAACATCCCACCACTGCGGTTGCAGTATCCTAGGGACATGTGATCACCTTTTGTGACCTTTTGACAAACAAGGTCAATGGAAAAGCCAGATTCATTTAACAATCATGTGACTAATTTAACAACTGCAGTGATTCCACTTAACAACTGTGGCAAGAAAGGTCATGAAACGGAGCAAAACTCCCTTAACCAATGTCTCACTTAGCAACAGGGCCGGATTTAGGTGAAAAGAGGCCCTAGGCTATTCCACTTATGAGGCCCTTTCACCTCCCATTTTTAAGTTTGTAAATTACATGAGAGACAATAAAATACATCATTACTGTGATATATATCAATATATATATACCTGGCCTCCCGACGGAGGGCGGCTCTGCTCTGCGGCAAAGGCAGCGAGGCCAGCCGCCTCCCCTGCTGCGCTCAGCTGCCCGGCTCGGCCCCCTCACCCTCACCTGCCTGGCCGATGGTGGGCTCCGCATCAACGGGGCGGCCACTGGGAGTGGCCACGCCTCTCGCCCGACCGCCGGTGCCGGGAACATGGGCGGGCTCCCCAACTGCCGCGGCGCTGGAACGATCTTAACCAATACATTTTTATGTTTGTTTATTAGTCATATGCGTAGAATTTCTCCTTATTTTCACTTCAGTGTTTTAGTGTTCACTGTTTTTAGAATAGTGTAATTTTAATTTTGCTAACAATTTGAATGTAGGCCCCTCTTGATCTTGAGGCTCTAGGCTGAAGCCTAGTTAGCCTATAGGAAAATCCAGCCCTGCTTAGCAATATAAATTTCGGACTCAATTGTGGTCGTAAGTCCGCTTTGCTTTTTCTATTGTCACTTTACAGCCAGCGAATGAACAAAAGGCATCCATTTAAAGTGAGTGAGATATTAACAGATTTGATTTGGCTGATTGAGAGTAAGAGAATATAAGTGGGTTCCAGTATGTTTGCTTTAGATTCAGCCTAATGCTGCTAGGTTGATCTTGGGGGGAAACTTTCTTATTGATTGCTTCATGCAGCAACTATTCAAAGTTATGATGGTGCTGAAAAAATGGCTTTGCAAGGAAGAGATGCGTTTGTGACCTTTGCAGCATCTTTCCCTCTCAGTCACATGTTTGCCATCACAGTCAGTATGTGTTGTCCTGTGCCTGACCTTTTTTTTTTGTTCTCTCCCTCCACCTTACAGAGTGGAAAGATTGGGGAGAAAGGGATTACAAGAGAGTAAGCAGACTCATAATGGGGAATACACATTGAGAGCAATGCAGTAGCACAGCTGTTTGCCTAGCATACTTGGGCTTACTCTCTTGTGACCTCTTCCTCAATGATGAATCTAAATTACAATTCTCTTAGTAATTAATCAAACACTGGGGTAAGTGTTCTAAAGGGTGGGGGAGACAGGGAAGCTGAAATATAATTGTAAGCATAGTTGAGATTACATGATTTTCCAGTTAGCCATCACCCCACTTAGCGATCAACTTGCCAGTCTCAATTGTGATTGCTGAATAAAAACTACCTGTACTTCAAGTTGAATCCCATGACTTTTTAAAAAATCAATGCAAACTGAGTGGTTAGCCTATGTAAACACACTTTAATGCTTTCTCTTACATTCTTTCCCAGTGAAAATCCTCATTCTAATGTTGTAGTCATCCTAGTATGACCATGGGTGGGCTGCTGTGGATTCGCAGGGGTTTGGGAGAACCTCTAGCTAAGATTCTGTGCAGTTCAGAGAACACCCCCCAAATCTCACTCCTGGCTGGCCCCACCACGCCCACCCCTCCCCTCCTAGGAGTCCCCACGCAGCCCATTTTGGATGCAGGTAAGTGCAGGGCGTGTGTGGAGGCTCAGGGAGAGTGAAATTTGGGAAGGCCAGAAATGGGCCCGTTTCCGGCCTCCAGAGGGCCTCCGGAGCCTGGTGAGGCTCGAGAAAAGTCTCCGGAGCCCAGGGAGGACAAAAACGCGCACACCCACCATGGTGCAGGATGCCAACTAGGCCATGCCCACCATGGCCACACCCACCTAGCAACTAGCAGAGAATCCCTTGCTAATATTTTTGAAGCCCACACCTGTATGATTATTACACTTACCTTTTAGTTTACTATGCCACCAAATCTTAATTTCTGGTGCAGTTGCTTAAAAAGATGTACCCCTAACTTTGAAAATTTTAAATAGTCAGTAGCCTGATGCCAAATTCATTTTCTTTGCTCTAGAACTGCACTTCTGCTGGAAAACTGGGAGAGGTTACTGAAGTACAGTGTGTTTTTAATTTAAAAATTCCTAGTTTTCAAGATTTTACATGTGATTTGCCTAGGGTTTCATTTAGTTCCATGCAGTTCAACTATTCCATTATTTTTTTTAAAAAAATGGGAAACGGAATAAGAGAAAAGCAGTAAGTGAAACCATTCTACTCAACCCAGGGAAATTGATGAAAGAATGAAACAAGGGGGCTACATAGATTTACAGAGAGTGTGAGAAGGAGACTTTTAAAGATAGAAGAGAATATTTTTAGCTCAGGGTTGAACTGTGGGGTCCTAGGTGCTCTCTGAACTTGGTTAGAATAGCATAGAATAGAATAGAATAGAATAGAATAGAATTCTTTATTGGCCAAGTGTGATTGGACATGTAAGGAATTTGTCTTTGGTGCATATGCTCTCAGTGTACATAAAACGATAAGATACATTCGTCAAGAATCATAAGGTACAACACTTAATGATAGTCATAGGGAACAAATAAGGAATCAGGAAACAATCCTCCGGGATTGGGCGGCCTAGAAATTTAACAAATAAATAAATAACAATCAATATCAATATAAATCATAAGGATACAAGCAACAGTTACAGTCATGCAGTTTATAAGTGGGAGGAGAAGGGTGATAGGAATGATGAGAAGACTAATAGTAATAGTAATGCACAATGTTTAGCACTGATGGCGCTGATGTTGTTACCTAGTTTAGTAATGAGACGCCTGGAAGAAAACAACAAAGATCAGAGAGCACCAAAGACCCCAAAAGAAACTTTTAACTAAAGATACAACAAACATTACCCCTCATTGTATAGCATTAATTAATGTGGAACATTATGTAAATATCTTGCAGGTACTACAAGGGGCAGCCACTTGTTTTTATGCCTTCATTGGTTTTGACATCATTGCTACTACAGGAGAAGAAGCCAAGAGTCCCAATACATCTATCCCATATGCCATCACAGCATCGTTGGTCATATGCCTTGTGGCCTATGTATCAGTAAGTAACAAATTTCTGTGTGAAATTTCTCAATGACATTTTCTGCTTGGCAGGAGAGAAAAAGATGCATGTGAGGGCTGTTTCCACATTACAAAACCCCCGTTTCAAATATTTGTCAGTTCAGCACTGCACTATGACGCTAATTTTCCCAACCAGGTAACCAGGACAAACTGGATTGCAACTCCCTACGGTTCCCAGCTAGCATCACAATAATTTATATCTCCAAGGGAAAAGACATCATAATGATTGGCTTTTCTTAAAGTAGTGGACAGTTACTTAAATATGAGTCAGCAGTGTGCAGCCGTCACCAAAAAGAGCTAATACAATCCTTGGTTGTATGAGCAGAGGCAGAGAGCCAAAATCACATGAATTATTACTACCGATTTATAAAGCCTTAGCGAGGCAACACCTGGAATACTACATCCAATTTTGGCCACCACGTTACAAAAAAGATGTTGAGACTTTGGGGGGGGGGGAAGTGCAAAGAAGAGCAACTAAGGTGATTAAAGGCCTGGAGACGAAAACATATGAAGAACGATTGCAGGATTTGGGTTTGGTTTGGAGTCAGCAAACTGTGGCTCTGGAGCAGCATGTGGCTCTTTCCTCCGTCTGCTGCGGCTCCGTCACCGGTTGGCACCACAATTTTGAGAGAAGCTTCTTGGGCGGGGGGGGAGAGAAACACAGTGCGATAGGAGAGGACTCTATAGCAAAGGGAGGGTTTTCCAGTTGTCTCCACAATTGATAGGGCTTTCAGTTATCGTGACCCGTCAAAACCGCGCTCGACTAAGCCGCGCCCGATTAAACCGCGTCGCTGACGTCATCAACAGGGCGACAACAGCCAGCGCGGAGAAAGAAGGGTGCTTTAAATAGTGCTTTGAAAGCAAGCCGATTCAACTTAAGGTAAGGGTTAGGTTTAGGGTTAGCTTTAGGGTTAGGTTTAGCGTTAGGTTAAGGGTTAGGTTTAGGTTTAGGGTTAGGTTAAGGGTTAGAGTTAGGTTTAGGGTTAGGTTAAGGGTTAGGATTAGGTTTAGGGTTAGGTTTAGGGTTAGGTTAAGGGTTAGGTTTAGGGTTAGGTTTAGGATTAGGTTTAAGGGGGTTAGGTTTAGGTTTAGGGGTTAATTTTAGGTTTAGGGTTTACAGCGTGCTTCTGTCTCCGCGCTGTTGTCGCCCTATTGATGACATCAGCGACGCGGTTTAGTCAGGCGCGGTTTAGTCGAGTGTGGTTTTGTGGTGGAACCTCAGTTATGACAGGTAGAGGAAAAAGTACGCTGTGCTAGGAGGAGACTCTATGGTGGGGGAACTGAACTTCCTGTCAGCTCCAGAATTGAATGGGGGGCTTCCGGTTAGGACTTTTGTGGCTCCCGGTGTTTTCTGTGAGAAACGGGTCCAAATGGCTCTTTAAGTTTGCCGATCCCTGGTCTAGAGAAAAGAAGCACTAAGGGGAACATGACAATATTTCAGTATTTGAGAGGCTTCCACAAAGAAGAGAGGGTCAATTTATTTTCCAAAGCATCAGAGGGCAGGACCAGAAACAATAGATGGAAACTAATCAAAGAGAGAAGCAACCTGGAATTGAGGAGAAACTTCCTAACAGTGAAGAAAATTAACCAGTGGAACAGTTTGCCTTCAGACGTTGTGGGTGCTTCATCACTAGAAGTTTTTAAGAAGAGATTGGACATTCACTTGTCTGAAATGGTAAAGGATCACCAGTGGTGGGTTTCAAAAATTGTTCGAACCTACTCTGTGGGTGTGGCCTCCTTTGTGGGAGTGGCCTGCCACCTATGTGACCGGATGGGAGTGGCTTGCCGCCCATGTGACCGGATATGAAGATGCCGACGACACTTGTCAGAACACCTTAAATTACCTCACACACAGCACTGGCATGCATAAGAATATGATGTAAACTTGTTTTTTAAAAGGCATCTTTGGTTTGCATTAAAACAACTTCAACACACACAATGTTCTGATTGCACCACAAACGCAATAGTCATCCTTACCTTTCACAGAGGCACCAGGTTTTATAAATATGAGCATGATAGTGTAGAATAATCATATCCAAGGACCAGTGGTGGGTTTCAGTGGTGGAACCTCTTCTGTAGGTGTGGCCTGCTTTCCGGGTCCACTGGTGGAACCTTTTCTAACCAGTTCGGTGGATTTGACGAACCGGTTCTACTGAATAGGTGCGAACTGGTAGGAACCCACCTCTGAGGATCACCCTCTTGAGCAGGGAACTGAACTAGAAGACCACCAAAGTTCATTGTATTCTATTCTAGTTTGGCAGCCTATATTAGGCTATCATATTGGAAAACACCCAGCCCGAGGGCGGGGGACTCAAATGTGGGATTAGGTTTGAGCCCTTGCACATCCACAGGAGGTCCAGAACTGACACCACCATCCCTTAAACTCTATAGAACCTTATCTACCTGTTCCTAGGTTAAGGCTGGCAGTCTGAGGAGATTCTGTATAATAGGCAGACTATAATAAAGTACTGAGTTTGAACCTTACATATGTAGTTCTTCTTACTTTGCCTGACAACATCTGGGCTATAAAACATCTAGAACAAAGCATATTTCTCATGGCCATCTGAATTTAAGCAGCCCAGAAGAGGAAGAGCCAAAATGGTGTATCTCGCTCAACACCCAAAGTGGTAAAACAGGAAGTAAAGGAGGAGGAGGAGGAGGAGGAGGAGGAGGAGGATTATATGGATAATGGCCTGAAAGTAGATTTAAGGGTTGCGTTGTTCCTGCATTGCCAATTTAGTCCCTTCAGAAGTCTCAAAGGCACAGCTAACCTAAATTAGCAGAATATATATATATATATATATATATATATATATATATATATATATATATATATATATATATATATATATATATATATATATATATATATATATATATATATATATATATATATATATAGTCTTTACACTTTGCAAATACTGATAATTACAAAACTTTTTAAAATGAATCTATCACAGGACAAAAACCAGCTGAAATTCTGCTCTATGAATGTGGGAATAATACTTTAAAGAGTATTCAAATTCAGTGTGGAACCTCTAGTTTTGACTTTTATGAAAAGACAAAGGAATTTTGACAGATAATTGAATGGGAAATTTAGCTTATTTACTTATAGGTTGAGTGCCAGAAAGGAGAGAAAGACATTTGTAAAATTTTCTATCTGAGAAAACAAAATAACCTGAAAGATGATAAAGAGGGAGGAATTGCTTGTCCTATCTGGGCAGCAAAAGATCTTAATCCAGTCTTGCTAACAAAGAATAAGATAAGTTTGCTAAATTTCTAAATTTGTCTTTGCCTATTCTACATTCACATTCCATTTTACACACACACATACAAACACATACATTATTCACACAGAAGGCACATACTGCTTGGATTACATATTGTCCCTATTTAAATAATCCTCCCATGCATTTCTTTCATAAACTTACAGTTAACTGTTGTTGTAAAATGAGCCTATCTAACGACTCCATTTATCCTTTGGCTTTGCATGCTAATTTTTTTTAAAAAAATCTGAACTATTAGAATATTCATAAACATTCCACAACTTCTCAGTAGCTGAGCCAATGGCAAGACGTGACTCCTTTCAGTCAATGAAGCCAGAATTTAGACACCAATAAATTATAAGGGCAGCTAACATTAGTTACAGGTTTAAACTTTCTTTTATAGTATGGAATTTTCTCCTTTTTAGATTTGCAAAACTAAAAGTTCTGGGTTGTTGCTGTTTTTAAAAAGGAAATAGTATTAAAGAGTTGTTTAATTTAGTATAGCTTAGTTTAGCATTTCACTATTTCCTTATTTTTTTGTTTATTATTATTTATTATTATTTAGAGAGCCAACTGATTCCTAATACTTCTGGATGGCTCACAATTTTAAAAAGTTAACAACAATGCCAACCCCACCCGCAAAAAAACAAAATAAGATCAAGCATAGCTCAAAGACAAATATATAAACAAAAGAAAAACTATCCGACTGTTAAGCCCTCTGTAAATATCAATTTCTTGCTGTTCTCAACACACGTTTTGACCAAAAAAGTCAAACACCAGCAAAACTCCTATATATCAGATGTTACTGTTTTGAAATAATATACTGAAGTTCAGGATTAGTGGAACCTCAATTCTGTTTTCATCCATCTCCTTCTCTCTAACTATATGTACGTATTCCTGTTTTTTGCAATAGGTCAGCATTATCTTAACACTGCTGGTGCCGTACAATGACATTGATACAGAATCACCCCTGATGGAGATGTTTGTTGCTCATGGGTTTTACACGGCCAAGTTCATAGTTGCTATTGGATCCGTTGCTGGGCTCACCGTGAGCTTGCTGGGCTCCCTCTTCCCAATGCCTCGAGTAATTTATGCTATGGCTGGTGATGGACTTCTCTTCAGGTAAACAGTCAACATATCTACACCACATTGATAACCACAATGCAAAAAAATATATATGAATATGCCTATAACAGTTTTAATCCTAACAAGAAGGTTGAGGTTCTCCTTGGGTAGTTGCTTTCTTCAATGCTGAGATAACATCGCAAAACAGTTACGCAGAAACATGTGCGGAATATTTTCAGACTGGGGTGAATGTGATGGCCTTCCCATATTCTTCTCATCATCTGATGGCTTCAGTGGAGGGAGGGTTGTGATTTGTTGCTAATTCAAATTTCCCATTAAGTTCAAACCAGAAAATTCTAATTTTATTTATCTATAGCAAAAAAAAAAATGGCTTTGCCCGGGTATTTATTTATAGGGGAAAAAATGTCTGGACCAAATGTAATTTCTAATGTTGGATATGCCCCCTTACCAGAGGGAGCCCCCTTGTGGAATACTGTGAAGCTGTTACCATGGCAACTCCAGTGTGCTGTACATAGAAGCCATTTTACAGCAGTATAGTAGAAGTCATTTAAGGCACAACAAGCTGTATCTTAACAGAACACACACCCCAAGGGGTTTTAGGGGTGTCTTACCCACACAGTATTTGTTTCCAGAGAATAAGTCATCAGTGTACCAAGTTTGGTTAAAATTGCTCGAGGCTTTCCAGAGTTATGCTGGAACATACACATATACAGCCGTTTTTTTATATATAAATTTAGAAAATGTATATGGCCACCCACTCACTAACAGTGACTCCGGTAGCTTACAAAACTTAATTAAACAATCAAGATAATAAGTCAGGATCTTCTCTAAGTTCTTTGGCTCAAATATAATGGCAATTCTAATTTATATTGCGATCTGCTCACACTCTCACGAGGAGAGAAGAGGAGTACGTGAATGCATATTAGTACAATTCTTATCCATAATTCATCAATCATGAATGAATTCATGGACAATGAGGCATTGTCTATTGCCATGTAAATATTCCACAGTCACTGTGGTTCAAATGAGCATATAATTGAATTTTAGCATATTTGGCCTATATCTAAAATCTAAATAATATGAAATGCTTATTTGAGAGTTGAAAGGTTTAGCGAGAAGGGACATGCATTGAATCCAAATTATGAATATTGCTAGGCCAGTAGTGTGTGAGAGAGATAGAGGGCCAGCCATTTCATGTGGAGAAGCCAACTAAACTGGGCTTTGACTCATTTCAATATCACTAGGGTCTTTCAGAGGGCAGAAAGTTAAATTAGCAATGCAAAGGATGCTATCTGCAAAACTCAATTCTGTACGTTAAGAAAGAGAAAGTTTAGAAGGAATAGTTGGACATCATTCTCTATTTCCCCACTCTCTCCTTCTGCTAAATGTTAACATAGGTCTGTGTGTATCTTGGAGCAATTGAGTTCTTTTTTTCCCATCATTTTTCCTTACAGATACTTTCCCTGCCCCATAAGCAAATAAAATAAATAAAGTGAGCTGCACACGGGGATATTGGAGGTCGGATTGACCTTATGCCCTATTCGTCATTGAAAGTTTTAAGGACGTTTTCAGGCTTTCCTTCTGATGTGTAACATGGTACAGTCTCTTTCTTCATCATGTTGTCCTCCCGATGCATGGAGAATAAATCTTACAGTATTCCAAGTCAATATAGCTTTGATCTAGTCTGCCTAGGAATTTTATAGTCTATCTCAGCAGTGTCAAAACTCGATTTCATAGAGGGCTGCATCAGGGTTGTGTTTGACTTTAAGGGGGGGAGTGGGCATGGATGGGGTGGGTGTGCTAGGGTGGGCATGGCCAGCTTGACATCCTGCAGCCCTCTGCCATGGAAAATGGAGCCCGGAAGGACCACGCAAGCTCCATTGTTGCTGGCAGAGGCACTGCGGGCCGGTCCTTCACTGTTTCCAGGGCAGCCCCATGGACCAAATCTAAGCACCCCATGGGCTGGATTTAGCCCATGGGCCTTGAGTTTGACACCCTTGGTCTATCTCTACATACCTGAAGGACAGTAGGTCATGAAATCCTATCCTACCCAACTCTCTTTGCATTGCCAGTCATTAATATTAAGCAGGGAGTTGATGATAAGTAACTTTCCTTCTTTTCTCCCTAGATTCTTGGCCCATGTCAGCTCTTATACTGAGACGCCTGTAGTAGCGTGCATTGTCTCGGGATTTCTAGCAGCACTCCTCTCCTTGCTGGTGAGCCTGAGGGACCTGATAGAGATGATGTCCATTGGTACTCTGCTTGCCTACACATTGGTCTCCGTGTGTGTCCTACTTCTGCGCTACCAGCCAGAGAGCGATATCGATGGCTTCGTCAAATTCCTTTCTGAAGAGCACACAAAAAAGAAAGAAGGGATTTTAGCTGACTGTGAAAAAGAAGTTTGCTCTCCAGTTAGCGAAGGGGAAGATTTTGCCGGACCCCCCACCAACACCTGTGGCGCAAAGAACCTCCCTTCCTTGGGTGACAATGAGATGCTAATTGGAAAATCAGACAAGTCCACCTACAACGTCAACCATCCCAACTATGGCACAGTTGACATGACCTCAGGAATAGAAGCAGACGAGTCTGAAAACATCTATCTCATCAAGTTGAAGAAATTGGTAGGACCACGATATTACACTATGAGAATCCATCTTGGACTGCCAGGGAAAATGGACAGGCCTACAGCAGCTACAGGCCAGACTGTTACCACCTGTGTACTCTTGCTGTTTGTCCTTATGTTCGTCTTCTGCTCTTTCATTATCTTTGGAGTGGACTATCTTTATGACCAAAGCTGGTGGGCTATTCTTCTGGTGGTCCTCATGGTTCTGCTGATCGTTATGTTGGTTTTTGTCATACTTCAACAGCCAGAAAACCCCAAAAAGCTGCCTTACATGGCCCCCTGCCTGCCTTTTGTTCCTGCGTTCGCTATGCTCGTGAACATCTATCTCATGCTGAAACTTTCAAAGATCACTTGGATACGGTTTGCCGTCTGGTGTTTTGTGGGTATGTCCTGAATTTGAAATGGGAGTAATCAAAGCAGCCTTTCCAAAAATAGGGCTGGACTGAAACTTTAATTCCTATCTTCTTCAAGGTTTTTTCTTGATTTGAGGATACATTCAGTGTTAGGAGCCATGCAGGTGCAGTGGTTAGAATGCAGTATTGCAGGCTAACTGCCCTCAGCCAGGAGTCCGATCCTGGCTGGCTCAACGTTGACTCAGCCTTCCAGATTGTTGGGGGTAAAATACTGACATTGTAAACCTCCCAGACAGTGTGATAAAGCACTGTGGGGTGATATATACCACATTTTTTTGGAGTATAAGATGAACCGCAGTATAAGACTCACCAAGATCTTGAAGAGGCAAATTGAAAAAAAAGTTTTTGCACTCTGCAGACACCCCCCCAAAAAAAACGGCCCATTTTTCATGAAAACGGGCCTGTTTTTTGTCAAATAAAAGCATGCATAGCCTTTAGGAGGCTTGAAGAGTGCTCCTGGGGGCTGGGGGGGCGAAAACAAGCAAAAAATGGCCCGTTTGTTGCTCATTTATGCCCTCCCCAGCCCCTGGAGCACTTTGGAAACCTCCTAAAGGCTATGCACAACCATTTTTGCAAAGGGGGTGTGATTTCAGGAGCCAAAAATTCTGTATTCAGTGTATAAGACGAACCCAGATTTTCACCCTCTTTTTTGAGGGAAAAAGGTGCGTCTTATACTCCAAAAAATACAGTAGGTTTAAGTGCTATTGATATCGCTATTTGGAAGCACCTTGTCTCAAAACCAGGGGTGGGTTCCTGCCAGTTCTAATCTCTTCTATAGAAGAGGTTCCACAAATCTACAGTGCCGTTTAGAACCGGTTCCACCTCCCTCCCCCCGCCCGTCTGGACATCATCAAGATGAAGAGCGAGAGGAGGAATTCTGGGAGTTGAAGTCCACAAGTCTTAAAGCTGTCAAGTTTGAACACCCCTGGGGTTTTTTTCTAAAGGGTTAGGGGTGCAAGGGTCTTATAACTTGACAGCTTTAAGACTTGCGTGCTTCAAATGCCAGAGTTTCTGAGCCAACATTTTGGTTTCAAGGCAAGAGCGTTGTTAAGTGAAAACCACATTTTAGAAGTTGGCCATGCCCACCTAGTCACATGGCTGGCAAGCCACTCCCACTCGGTTACATGGCCGGCAAGCCACTCCCACAAAGCAGGCCACAGCTACCGAAGAGGTTCTAAAAAATTATGAACCCCACCACTGCTCAAAAGCCTAAGTAGCTAACAGTGAAAACGTTCAGGCAATTCTCCCTGGCTTTGAAAATCGCCGTTTATAAAGCTATGAAGAAACATCATGTCAGCTATCTGTAATTCAGCTGTCTGAAACCTATTGTTTTCATTAGCATAGAGAAAGGAAATCTCTAATTGGCTTTTCCAAAATCATTTGACTCACCATCCTGAAGCATAAAGTGATTCCCGATATAGGTAAATAAATAAATACCTATAAATACTAATAAACAAACAAACAAACAAACAATAAAACACAATTTATGACGCAGTCTACATTGTCTGAACCCCGCTTGTTAAGTCACAGTTAAACAATGACATTAATGAATGAATTATGAAATGCCTTCACATAACTTCACTGGATTGAAAAATAAATTATCTGGGACTATTCTAGACTATATTTACTATTGGAGCCTTAAATGAAATGGCCTCTTGTTTAGTCACATCCATTACTTACATTTTCACTGCAAATGCAGATTACTTCTTTTAATGGCTCTTTTTAATCTCTGCTTTTCTACGGCTAGTTTTTGAATAATAACCTAGAGAGAATGGGTAGCCTCTCTGATTTTTTAAAAAAGTTTATTAGGTGATGCATGTACCATATTTTTCAGAGTATGAGACGCATCTTTTTCCCTCAAAGAAGAGGCTGAAAATCTGGGTGTCTCTTATACACTGATTACACTATTTTTTTGCCTCCCAAGACCCCGCCCCCTTCACCAAAATGACTGTACATAGCCTTTAGGAGGCTTATAGAGTGAACTTAGGGGCTGGGGAGGGCAGAAATGAGCAAAAAACAGGCTGTTTTTTGCTTGTTTTTGCCCCCCGTGCCCCAGGAGTACTCTATAAGCCTCCTTAATGCAATTCATGCCCTCTTTTTTGAGAAAATAATGGACCCATTTTGGGGAGGTCTGCAGAGTGCAAAAATGTTTTTTTTAATTTGCCTCTTCAAAATCTTGGGGCGTCTTATGCGCCGAAAAATATGGCAGTTTGTTTTAATCATTTTCTTACGAAACACATAGAAGTGGGAAAGCTTAAAGAAAAGGGAACATAGACTGTCCTTCTTCAACATTGTTCCTTTTCTGCCTGGGTGTCTTGTTTTGTAGCTGAACAATGTAATAAATAGTACATATTTTGGTGGGGAGAAAGAATTCATTGTGGAAGAAGCAGGAACAACAGAACATGAGGCAATTATATAACTATTGGGCGGTATATATATTCCATACTTGAGTTGTAAATATTATAAAGTAAACTATTCAAGTTTATGGCAGTGAACACAGTGGACCTCTGTGAATTGCCCTCCTCTAGGCTCTCCATACTCAGGAGATGACCTTGTTCTCTGCCAGGCTATGAGGTAACACGATTTGCAGCAGCGAGGCACTTCTTGTTGCCTCAGATACACAACACACAGTTCAAGTTGCCTAAAGCAACCTTTCTGTATTTATTGAAGTGTACAATCTTTTTCCAGGCATTGAGATTGCCCTGAGAGACCTCAGAAACAAGGCCCAGTGAAGCAATATGACTTTTTCAAAGGGGGACTAGACATTCTTGTCTTTTTTTTCTCTCTCCTTGAAAACATTCTACTTCTCATCCAAGAAGCTTCTTCATTTCAGACCAAATGGGGGAGAAAAGAAGGATTTGTATTCTTTGTAGTCATGTGGTTCTTAGCATTCAGAAGGTCAGTTGTTTGCTCTCTGTGGCGGCCACTTGGGGATTTATCCAGGGGTGGGCTGCTACAGGTTCACCCAGGTTCAGGAGAACCTATAGCAAACATTATGGCCAGTTCAGAGAATCTCCAAAAGTGACTGTCAAAGTGATATCCTTCCAAAGCTTTTGTGTAGTCCTAATGTAGGAAAATAAATACATAAGAGTCATGGTCGTGCAGTGGTTAGAGTGCAGGACTGCAGGCTACTTCTGCTGACTGCTGGCTACCTGCAATTTGGGAGTTTGAATCTCACCAGGCTCAAGGCTGACTCAGCCTTCCATCTTTCTGAAGTTGGTAAAATGAGGACCCAGATTGTTGGGGGCAATAGACTGATTCTGTAAACCAATTAGAGAGGGCTGTAAAAGCACTATGAAGCAGCATATAAGTCTACAACAGAGGTGGTATTCAGCAGGTTCTAACCAGTTCTGGAGAAGCGGTAGAGGAAATTTTTAGTAGTTCGGAGAACCGGTAAATATCACCTCTAACTGGCTCCACCCCCATCTATTCTTTGCCTCCTGAGTCCCAGCTGATCAGAAGGGAATGGGGATTTTGCAGTGACCTTCCCCTGAAATGTGGTGGGAATGGAGATTTTACAGTATCCTTCCCCTGCCACGCCCACCAAGCCACACCCCAACCACCAAGACACACCCACAGAACCAGTAGTAAAAAAATTTGAATCCCACCACTGGTCTAAGTGCTATCACTACAATCCTTTTTTTTCTTGCTCCTGGCTTTGTCAACTGACCATGATTAAAATATAACATGGCGGACACGGTACACAAACATAGTCATTGATGGGCCAAATTCTCTTCTCTTTTTCCTCAGGGCTGCTGATTTATTTTGGCTACGGCATCTGGAACAGCACGCTGGAAATCACAGCTCGAGAAGAAGCTTTGCACCAAAGCACTTACCAGCGTTACGATGTTGATGTGGATCCGTTCTCCATTGAAGAAGGATTGGACTCCGCTGGGAATGAAAAATATCAGGACTGGGATGCTGCTGATGACAAAGGTTTCTCTTATCAACAGATGGCTGAAGGAAAGGAAAGCAGCCGGACAAGTAGCAAATCAAAGAACAAAGCCAAACACAAACCGAACTCGGATGCATTGATCTCCAATGATGAGTTAGACTACTCGCCAGAGTAGATGCGATAGAAACACAACCATGTCATTTTATTTTATTTGGTCACTTGGGCTGAAATTCAGGGGCTGCATTCACACAACAACTGTTCAACCCAGTTACTGGATTCACCCATTTGGGGGACTAATAGTATGAACCACGATGGCCTAACTCAGTAAGCATTTCCACAACGTGGCAAGCTTCATGAGTTTCATGCAAGCTGAACATATTGTGCAAATGCATTTGTTAGGTCTTTAATTGACCCAGTTAAGAGTGTTGTGTGAATCGAGGCCACAACTTCTTTTAGCTCTCATTTGAAACCCTTCATTCTTTATCAAGGTTTGGATCCTTCTGCCAGTAATTATTTCACTCACTCTCTGCTGCTCAGGATGGTTTCTGTCAAGGATTGATCCTGAATCCACCAATTAAAGCAGTGTTTCTCACCCTTGGTAACTTGAAGATGTCCGGACTTCAACTCCCAGAATTCCCCAGCCAGCATTTACCTGCTGGGGAATTCTGGGAGTTGAAGTCCAGACATCTTCAAGTTGCCAAGGTTGAGAAACACTGAACTAAAGGAATCAAAACTGATTTCTGTACACACAGCCCTGATGTTATTTCATTTGATGTTGACAGCAACTGATCCTTTACACAACCTAGAAGAGCTTGTGAAGCCTTTCTAGGAAACCCAATGCATGAAATGCCGCCTGTCGTTGCACTGACTTAAGCTTTTGCCACAAAATGCATCCGACAAACTATCAGCAACTTAACTCCATTGCTTTCATTGGTAGAGAAAATGTTAATATTTCCAATGCTTTCCTCAAGAACAGGAGCAGACAATCTTTTTTGTATTCAAGGACCATGTTTCTTTTCCTCCTCCTCTGTGGACTTCAGATGGCATGACAGGGATGTTGTGTGCAACATTGCTGAATTAAGGAGAAGGGTTGGAGGCACTGGAATTTCACTGTAATAGATATGTTGTAATCAATGGCATCTTAATTACATCAATTCAGTTTTTTGTTTTGTTTTCTGTGAAAAGTTATGTTCTGGGAGAGTGGAAAGAAGGCCAGGAGACAAAAATGGCCACACAATATGGGCTGCCGACTTTTTCTGTAGAATATACTCTTTTGTGCCCGGTTTGGTGACTATCAAAGTCATCTGGCGAATAGATAAAACTTCCCTTTATTTAAAGATAAGATGGACAAATCAATTTGGTAGGTTCAGGAGGGAACTATAGTATGTTCCCAAGGACACAAAGAAAATAGAGATCCAGTGGTCGGGTAGAACAAGTGCGTCTTTTCACATACCCAAACGTTATTTGCACATTGGCACAGTTTGACTTTTTTTTCCATTTGGGTTTTGATTCCATACTTGTTTTTTTATTTGCTTGTGCCACCTTGGCTAATCCCCACTGATCTGAATTTGTTTCCTGGTAAATCAGGGCTATTCCAAAGAATATGGTCATAAAAGTCAGGTGCATTGGTGCAACCAAAGTTCTACTTGGTATGTACTTGCATCACATTGCCCATGAAGACAAGCAAAGCTTCAATTGCACCTGGCACTGTTGCCTATCTTTACTATTATGACCGTTCCTTGAAGATACCAAAGTGATTAATTATGATATAGCATTACATGATTGGACTAGAGTGGTGCGGTGGCCTAGAGATGGGGCTCTCACCTCATAGGAGCCTGTGAGTTTGATCCTAGGTAGAGGCAGATATTTTTCTCTGGGCACAATGAGAATACGTTTGCTGTACAAAGCTCTGCATTGGCAACAGGAAAGGCATCTGGCCAGTAAACACTCTGCTAGCTCCATACAATTACCCAGACTCCACCCCACAAGGGATTATGTGGTCGTTAAAAGAAGATGATGATGACATGATTGGACTAGATTTGCATCTCAGTTAGATTTTGGCTTGGCTTGTTTGAAAAGCTTAGTCTTTGGTTTTTTAGACACTGGAGGAAATTTGGTTATCCATACTCTCTGATATAAGTTATATAAATCAGAACAGTACAGATTCTGTACAATGACAATAAAATTTCAGTAGCGTGACAGTAAATGCTGAAATTCAGTAGAATTACACAGTACTGTTCTTTTTTTTTAATCCTACATTAGTTTAGATTATGGTAGTGGAAATCACAATTGATTACTTCCTTACAGAATAAAGTTTCCTGCGTGGACAATATTGGACATGTCATTAAAGCTCTTCTACCATTTAATTTCCTAAGCACAGAAAAACATCTTACTTGTTAAAATAATAATAGCCTTATGGATCAGAACCAGGACTATCTCAGTGCAGCATTTTGCTTCTCACACTGGCCAACTGGTGTCTCTGAGATTCTTAAGCAACTGATAGAGACACAGAGAAGGTCCCACAAATTCTTCTCTGCAATCCAGTTCCTAATAGGAAGTAGCATTAATTTTGTGAAGACTAAATACTCATAATAAACTGATCCTCTATACCAGTAATCTCCAACCTTAGCAACTTTAAGACTTGTTGATTTCAACTCCCGGAATTGGCAAAGCTGGCTGAGGAATTCTGGGAGTTGAAGTCCACAAGTCTTAAAGCTGCCAAGGTTGAAGACCCCGGCTCTATACATTTATTCAACCATCCCTAAAACCATCCAACTCAGTAGTTATCACCATGACTTCTGGCAATCAATTCAATATGTGAACGAGTTGCTGTATGAAGAAAGTGCTTTCTTTTGCTCTTCAAACGCTCTTTCTCATCCACTTCATTGGATGACCTGTAGTGTTTTGAGAAAGTGTGGGACAACTTGTCTCCATGCATGCACTGCTTTTGTGTAGCTCAGGCAAGATACCTTCAGATGCATGTTTTCTATGCGAAGGTCACGGTGGTGCAGTGGTTAGAGTGCAGTACTGCAGGCTACTTCTGCTGACCGTTGGCTGCCTGCAATTTGACAGTTCAAATCTCACCAGGCTCAAGGCTGACTTCCATCCTTCCGAGGTCAGTAAAATGAGGACCCAAATTGTTGGGGGCAATAGGCTGACTCTGTAAACTGCTTAGAAAGGGGTCTAAAAGCACTGTGAAGCAGCTATATAAGTCTAAGTGCTATTGCTATAGCTAAGATCCCAAATTTCTTTTCCTTGAGGACAGGTGTTCAAGACATTTAGCTTGTCCTTTTCTGCCAGATTTATCCAAATGTATTATATTGTTTTACAACATGACCACCAGAACTGTCCACAGTGTTCCTAACATGGATTCAATTTGGAGTTATATAAAAGCATTACAATATATTCCAATTTTCTTTTTTCTTTTTATTCTTTATTTTTCCTTTGTTTGGGCTACCTTTATCCTGCCTTCTTAATTTTTCCTATACTCCTTAACATTACAGCAGGGATGTCAAACTTGCAATGACATGTTGTCGTCACAGGACGTATCACAACTTTTTTCCCCGTTCGCTAAAGTGGGGGTGGGCATGGCCAGCACCTGATGCATCTGGACCACAAGCTGTGAGTTTGACACCCCTGCTTTACAGGCTCTTGGGAATTATTAGGGGACCTTCTGGAACTGAATTGACCCACCCTGATATTGTAGAATACATTCTAGTTGAGTCTTAATCATTATGACTTTAAATAATTTATAGACGTTATTGAGTGACGTGACCCACGTAATCCTTCTTTCCATTTTTATTCACTAATATCCTTGCTTTAGTTCTTCCCTTTTGTAGTCAGATGTAATTGCCTTGAACCCTGCAAGCAATTTCCCAGATGGATGTAGGGTTTATGTAACAGCATTTTGTTCACTGCTTCCTACCATCTCTACAACACTGAAGTCTTAGATCACCGTCATCACTGTAGATTAAATCTACGGTTGCTTTTCATGGTTGAGTTCCAAGATCAACTGTGTTAATTCACAGTCATTTGGGAAATTTTGACTTCTTACCCAATGCACGAATGTAGCCAATTTCTGGTGAGACTCATTGACCAGTACTTCATCCCCCAGTAATATCCAGCAGCTTCTCAAAACTGTGCATAATGTCTGTAGTCTTCATTAAGAAGACAAATTAACATGCCATGAATACATCAATCACTTGACCCATCTCTGTTTCTAATATCAAATTGCACACAACCAAAAACCTCTACCCATCCCTGGAGGAGTAGTCAGGTAGGAGAGAATTGAATTTATCACCCAAGCATTGGGCTCCTCTAAAAGGGGGGAACCTTATTCCAGGGGTCCCCCAAATTTGGCAACTTTAAGACTTGTGGACTTCAACTCCAGCATAGTTGACTGGAGAATTCTGGGAGTTGAAGTCCACAAGTCTTAAAGTTGCCATTTTTGAACATCTCTGCCTTATTAATTCTTGAGATGATGTCCTTCTTCATAAGGATCTTCCCTTCACCTTCATAGCAAAGGCGCTATCATTCAGAGTGTGAGATGAGGCTGTTTTATCCTATTAGATCTTAGCAACATACCTCTTTGAGCATCTCTAACTCAGCCACCTTGGTTTCAAAGGAATTGACTTGTTCTTGAAAACTGAGAGCTCTCACTACATTGAGCACAATTACATCACATTACACCCAATAGACAGCTGGTCAAATAATTGACTTTCTCAAACAGTGGCAAACTTACCTTGATATTTCTTCTCTGGGAGATTAGTATGATCCTTCCCCACTAAACCTCCTTAAGAAAATGCCTCTGTTTTGTTGGTTTCTTTTATTTATTTGCGTTGACAATAAGTTCCCATGTGCCTCTTCTTAAGAGCCTTGCCTGAGGCTGATATGTTCCTTGCAATTTTTATGAGATCTCCTACTAATGTCTCTTTTGTTCTGCTCTGTGTTTCTGCTGATCATACAGATCAATCTCAACAATAGACCACTAAAAAGGGGGGGGATTTCCTTCTGGAAAAAAAATGTATAGGAAGATGGGGTTATTATCTTGCAATCCTATCTGAGAGATTGTATTTCTTTTCCATTCCTTTGCTTCTGCAGCCCCATGTTTGCTACACCAAATTCTGTAGCCCAGGTTTATTGATAGGACTAAGACTCCACTACTAATGTGAGTCTCTCTTTTCTTCATCCCTTTGAGATTCACACTTGGAGTCTTACAAAAACCATGAGTTCATAAGGAGCAGACTGCAGAGCCCTTGACTTAAGCCCATCCTCATCTGTTGAATGTATGTGCTGCCCAACTCCCAGCAAAGCTCAAATGAAGATTTTCATAAGACGTGTAGGAGACTCATTTCATTCTGTTCGTTTTTTCCAAGTTTCTATTTCGCTGCAACAAGATAATCCATCCCTGTGCTACCCTTCTCCAAAAGATCTTCTTCTTTACCTATAATAAAATGGGGCTTAGAACAAGAATAGGGAAACCCTATGACATTTCTATGGCTTAAATTCTCAGAGTCCTAAGCAACAAGAAGTCAACAATAATAGAATTTGTAATCTAACATCTAGTTCAGGGGTGTCCAAATTTGGGAACTTTAAGAACTTGTGGACTTCAACTACCGGAATTCCCCAGCCAGCTGGCTGGGGAATTGTGGGAATTGAAGTCCACAAGTCTTAAAGTTCCCAAGTTTGGACACCCCTGATCTAGATGAATAACAGTTCCCCATCCTTGCTTTAGAGCCCCTCTGGGTATTGCCAACCCAACCCAAGCTCGCTAATGGTCAGAAATACTAGCCATTGTAGTTCAAGTGAAACCACCACTTACTCATCCAGATTAATATAGCTAGGTTGAAGTTGGTCATTTCTATTGGGATCAATGGCAATTTAATATGATGTTGCTAAAATGATTTAGGGAATAGGTGAAGACTTCGTTCTTCTGTGGTACAGGAAAATACATTAATCTTTCTTTAGCTCAGATCGTGGTGCCGTGGCTGCTCTTTAATTTTCTAAACTACACATGAATTACAAAGTTGGAGATTTTGTCACGTTTCTTCCAGATATTTAATTATCAATGTTTTCTTCCTCCAGTATTGATTTGAACTAAATTCCTCTGTCTTTAAAAAAAAGAGATGGTCCTTTATGAAGCCCCTTTCCAAGTTTTTCTGGAGAGCTAAGTGTTGGAACCAGATTTAGAAGTTTTATAACCAGCTCAGTAAAATCAGAACTCAACTGGCTGTACTTACCTTGAAAACCATTGATAGATCTGCTCTATTCTCATCATTACCGTTTATCATGAATAATCACTGTTCAGAGTTTTGCATCTCAGTTCAAACCCTGATTTGAAGATGTGATAACCAATTTCCATATTTCTCAGCTAGAAAAGTAATCTGTTTGTAGGTAACCAAAACCAGATTTATCCTGTACCGTTAGAAGCGGTTTTCCTTGGACGTGCTTCATTAGGATGATTCTTCTCCCTGTCTTCCTTGACTGCTACCACTAACATCATGGAAACACTTTCTGAGGTCAAAGCTTCAACAAAAAACAGGGTACAGTATAGCTCAATATCGCTCCGCTGCTCTTTATGACGGAAATCATGAGAATCTATTGTTGATCAATCCTTGGATGGATTTTGATAGGATCAAAATTGGTTTGCACATGCATGATTATTATCGGGTGACCTTGGCATTGGGTGGTCACCCGCATGTGCCAGTGCGCCATTTCTGGCCAAACGGCAGAAACGAGACCTCCTTGTTAGCTTCCACCATCACAAGCCCATTGCTGTTCCTGGGATGCGTTCACACATACACAGCAAAGTAGTCAATGCCAGTCAAGTGACATGTCTGTGCAACTTACGTATTTGTTTGCCCTGTCAGGAGATACCGTGTAGACTCTTTCCCATGTACTCGTTACGGGAGAGGAAGCCCGATGCATGCCCTGTCCTTCTGCACATGCCGTGTGGCTTTTCTTTGGAAGCAAATGAAAGGCTCTTGAGAGCTGCTTGCGTCACTCCTGTGTCCACAGTGAACCAGTGGCAAAGAGACAGGGATCCTGCAAATTATTTAACCATGAGGCCCTTTAGTCCAGCTTTGTTGCTGCAAACGACTGTCACCGTGTGTCAAAGGCATTTTGTATTCAACCTGCAACTAGTAAATGGTCTTTGCTGCATTGATTTCGGTCAGTCTCAATATTGTCTATTTGGAAGTTGTTTTTGTTTTACAGGTGGCATTTCCTGCTGTGGACATTTATTTGCACTTCTTCTATGAAATCGATGTGTTTGTTTAAAAGGAAAAAAAAATACTTGTTCTCTATTTATTTTTGTGATTTCCCAAACCCCGTTGGTGTACTATGCAATGGGCTTTTGTGGTGTGTCCTGATGACAGTTTATGCAGATATCTTAATGAAGTGACCTTTACTTTGAGAATGATTGTGTTGTTGATTATTATATAATATATACAAATATAATGATGTCAAAAGACACTTGGAAAAGAAATCTATATTTACCAAATGTGTATATTTTAATAGATGCATAATGCTTCATTGTGTGCCTTTATATTTACAGAAAAACAGGGATGGGGTTAAAAAGAAAAAAGAAAAGGCAACATCTCTGCTGAATTGTCCATGGGTTTTAAATGGAAATATTAAACCAAAAAAAGAGAAGAAGAAAACTCAATACCGATATATATATATATATATATATATATATATATATATATATATATATATATATATATATATATATATATATATATATATATATATATATATATATATATATATATATATATATATATATATATATATATATATATATATATATATATATATATATATATATATATATATATATATATATATATATATATATATATATTCAAATAGTTCTTAAAATAACCAATATCAGAAGATCTGGTGTTTTTCAGCACTAAAGTGAATTAAATACAAACAGATTATGCCTTAAGAACCTGGAAATATGTCCTTTGTAGAATAGTAGTTGAAATGGGCTGACTTGGGGGAATTTATTTGCATTGTTGGGAAAGGAAAATGGTATTAGATTTCGCAATAAAACTTGGAAAACAACAACAACAACACGTTTAGGGCATTTCCATCATTCTCTGTCTCCCGATCTTTGTTTCTTCCATCCTCTCACTGTCTGAATTCAAAATGTCTGATTCCAGATGTTTTAACTCCTTTCCCAAGCAATTTTGAGTTTGATGAATAACAGAATAACACAGTTGGAAGGGGTCTTGATGGTCTTCTAGTCCAACCCTCTGCTCAAGCAGGAAATCCCATACCATTTCAGACAAATGGTGGTCCAATTTCTTCTTAAAAACCTCCAGTGATGGACACCCACAAATTCTTGAGACAAAGTTGTTCCACCGATAAATAGTTCCTGTCAGGAAATTTCTCCTTAGTTCTAGGTTGCTTCTCTCCTTGGTTAGTTTCCATCCATTACTTCTTGTCCTGCCCTCAGGTACTTTGGAGAATAAATTGACCCTGTTCTCTTTGTGGCAATCCTTTAGATATTAGACTAGCTAATATGAGGAATTTCTAATATGAGGATGCCGAAACCCATAATCCCCAGAAAAGAATTATTCTTGTCAATAGTTTGCTAAAATCAAATTATTATTAAAGCAATCTCCATGAAGAAAGTTCATACTTTGCCATTCTGGACTTGGGAATGAATACATGGGTTTTGAGGTACCAGAATGGCACCTGGTGAATCTCAAATGAAACTCGATTCTCTTGTCAGCCATAAGCGGGCCTTGCTGAAATGAACAGAAATTGGGCCCTTATTGTATTGCAAGGAGAAGATTGGATGCTGCAGAAAATTATGTCCTATTTTAGCCAGTTGGACCATTTGCTTCGGGCTCTCATCAGTGGTGGGATTCAAATAATTTAACCACCAGTTCTCTGCCCTAATGAACGGCTGGGTAGGTGGGGCTCAGTGGTCATGTGACTGGGTGGCCATGGCCAACTCAACGTCACTCACGTCAATGGACGCGCTTCGCCTTAGCAGTTACAATGTAATAAGGGTTAACAGGAGAGGCAGTTTCTGTAAGCAGGGCAATAAAGATGAGGCTAGAAATAAAACCATAATGTTTCCTTCCTGCCTTCCTTACAGGATTAGCCCTGTAAAGTGGAAAGAAAGAAAAGGATATTTTTTTCCAACAACCGGTTCTCCGAACTGCTTAAAAAGTTAACAGCCGGTTCTCCCGAATAGGTGCAAACTGGCTGAATCCCACCACCGGCTCTCGTGCAATCAGATAGCGTCTTTGGGTAAGCATCCATGCTATTTCCCCATAGAAGCCAAACGAGGTGGTATGCAGCCTGTTCTCTCCATTTCGAGTGAATCAGTAGCAACAGCTGAGGGAGGCGCCATCCACCTGCCCCAACATAATGCATGAGCATTTGTGAACCAGTAGTAGAGGTAAGTAAATCCCACTGTTGAGCCAAACCCATTGACGTTGACAATGTGAGCTTTGTGTCACATCTTCCCCAAAGCTATCAAGCCCCACACTAAGATTCCCCTCTCCTAAGGACCTATATTAGAAGAGCGATCGAGGCTACAGACAGGACGTAAGAGTCCTTCCTGCCTAGCACCATCAGCTGCTAACAAGGCAGGGTGGAGGAGGAGGAGGTGCAGAAGAGCCCTAGAGGCATTTGTAACTCCCTCCCTCCTCCACTTGAAGAGCCAAGGACCTTCCTACCCACACAATGTCCCTCAGTGATCCTACCACACTGCTAAGCCTCGGCATAGCTTTAGTGAAAGTCACATGACCTACTGATAGAGACTATTTATAGTCTTGTATGTGCATACAGTACCATCCTTGTTTTGGGCAATGTTTGCAACAAAGAAGAATGCTATTATCTTCTCCCCCATGCCACCCACCCACAAGGCATCCACCAGAGGCAGTCAGTCCGTATGTGATCGTAAAACACAGCCCCAAGAGACTGGGGATGCGACCCAGAGTACAATCACCAGAAAGCAGAAGCCTCAGGGCTGTATTTGTACACAGAGATGATCTTTAGCTTGTAATGTTAAGATTTTGTTGTGTCTGCTTACATAAGCTTGCCATGCTAAATTTGGGCTCCACAATCTGGTGCCGTTGACTTCAGCATGCCTGTAAGAATCTCCTTTGGTGTCTATGATGTTTTGAAGTATACACACACACAATTATTTCCCAAAAGGAAAATAAATCTCAACTTAAATTAATCCCTTCCTTACCCAGTGTAAAGATGCCTTCTTTACTGCATTCTCAGAGAATTTAAGACAATATGAAAGATAAATGGTGTGCGAAAGAAGCAGTTGTCCCTCTCAGAGAAATACAATTTGCACGTACATTTTTTTTAAAAAAAGAAAAACAATCACCCCTGAAATGTATTTAAAACAAATACCGTATTTTTCGGAGTATAAAACGCACCGGAGCATAAGACGCACCAAGATTTTGAAGAGGCAAATTAAAGATAAAGGTTTTGGCACTCTGCTGACCTCCCAAAAATGACCCATTTTTTTTTGCAAAAACAGGACCAATTTTGCCAAAAAAGGGCATGCACAGCCTTTAGGAGACTCACAGAGTGCTCCTGAGGGGTGGGAAGCAAAAAATAAGCCAAAAAATGGTCTGTTTTTTGTTCATTTGTGCCCTCCCCAGCTCCCAAGAGCACGCTGCAAGCCTACTAAAGGCTCTGCACAGCCATTTTGGTGAAGGGGGTGGGGTTTGGGGAGGCCAAAAATGCCATATTCAGTATATAAGATGCATGCAGTTTTTCACCCTCTTTTTTGAGGGAAAAGGATGCGTCTTATACTCCAAAAAATACAGTATGTAAAAAATTGAAAAAAATACATGTTGAATACTTGTTTACATTTTTTAACCCCTTTCCACCACAGGAGGTCCCCAGAGGTGCTAATCCAGAATCATAACCACCATAGAATTGTCCACCATCATACAGTTTAAAATTGTAATTTTTCATTTGTATTCTTTATCTATTTATTTATATTTATTTATCTTTACCCCACCCGTCCTCCAAGGAACTGTACACAGTGTTCTGTGCCCTTTTGCAATTCGCAATGGAAAATTCATTTGAAGAGGTGATTGATTCAAGATCAGCTGCTTCTACTTATTACCTGAGGCCTGTTTCCCTATTTACAGTGTCCAGTGCTACTCCAATTGATTGTTGACTATCAGCCTCTAAGGCAAGCATGTCCAAAGTCCGGGCTGGGGGCCAATTGTGGCCCATTTTCAAATTTCGAGCCTCTTCTCCCCACTGGAGTTATTTGTTTAGTCTTTTATAAAATAGTTCATTTGCATTTAATGTTAATGGTTCAAAGAATGTCAGGCAGAAAGGTCGGCCCCACACATTTTCACCTCACCAATCCTGGCCCTTCTTGCAAAACGTTTGGACACCCTTGTTCTAAGGGCTCCTATTTCCCCTCTTCTTGTAACAATACAAAGCAGAACACACCCTCCCTGGTGGGATCCTTTCAGGGGAGTCAAATGAAAGCAGGAACTGGGGGGTGGGGGGAATCTGAGAAATATCACCTGAGATTTTTCCCGCTAGCAAAAGATACGCCTATGAGTTGGGATACATCGCTTGGGTGGTCTACTAGACCAGAAGCCTACTAGACCAGATAGAGCCGAGGTGGCACAGTGGTTAAATGCAGCACAGCAGGCTACTTCAGCTGACTGCAGTTCTGCAGTTCGGTTGTTCAAATCTCACCGGCTCAAGGTTGACTCAACCTTCCATCCTTCCGAGGTGGGTAAAGTGAGGACCCGGATTGTTGGGGGCGATATGCTGACTCTGTAAACCGCTTAGAGACAGCTGAAAGCCCTATGAAGCGGTATATAAGTCTAACTGCTATTGCTATTGCTACTGCAGTTGAGTTGTTCCATCCCTCAGCTTGAGTGTCTGACCAAACATCCTTTCGATATATATATACGTATATATACATATGTGCTAGGAAACACGAAAAACAGGTGAGGTTTTGAAGATCTCTAAAGAAAATTGCAATTGGAACATGAGATCATCATCAGAGAACATTAATCATGAATATACACTTTAGAACTAGGCGCTCCATGTGTTCTTCTTATTTTATTAGTTTTATTGGGTTTTTAATTATTTATTTATTTATTTTGTCAAGCATGAATTAGATAGCAATATAAGTATAAACATGATTATAAATACATGAAATGAATACGAATAGAAGGGAATATTAGGACAGGGACATTAGGCACACTGGTGCGCTTATGCACACTCATTAAAGACTTCTTAGGTATGGGGTGAGGTCGACAGTAGACAGTCTAAGGTTAAAGTTTGGGGGGTTTGAGGAAGAAGCCACAGAGTCAGGTAGTGCATTCCAGGCATTGACCACTCTGTTGCTGAAGTCGTACTATCTGCAGTCGAGTTTGGAGTGGTTTACCATAAGCTTGTATCTATTGTGTAGTTGTGCGTTGTGGTTGAAGCTGAAGTATTCATTGACAGGTAAAACATTGCAGCAGATAACTTTAGTTGCCATGTGTGAATAGGCAGCAATGTAAATTTTCTTAATAAATAAATATTTATATCTGTAATCAATCCCAATTTTGCAGTTTCTCATGCCACTTGCCATCCAAAGCCTTATGATCAATTTTAGGATAATCAAAGATAGACTGCCCATAACCTTCTAAGCATCTTTGCAGTTTTCGCTCTCCAGCCATATTTGGTCCCCAGCTGAGCTGCTCAACCCCCTTGCAGGCCTTTCAATGGGACCCATTGAGCAGAAAGCGGCATACACCAAAACAACACAGGCCACAATCCTGGGCCAGTCTTCACAAAGCTGCACAGCTGTGTGTTACACATTCCTTTATAGCACCCACACATTACAATGGCAGTGGTTATTGTTTCTTTTGGGGGTATACAACAAGCAACTGTATCCAGAGCCTGTGATGTAATGAGCATAAATGTTCTGCCAAGATGCTCTGGAATTAGAGTTCACACTGTGAACATTGTGTCAGATAGTGAAAGAATGAAAAACAATATGAAATTAAGATAACAAATTACAGTGAGTGACAGAATACACATTTTGTTCTAAATCTGCTTGACTCCCAAGCCAGTTTGCTACTAACACATTCAGTGCCAAAGTGGTGGTGTTTTGAACTAACAAATATCTAGAGCCACTGCTGGAATGGAGATCCCAACGCGCGTTGAAATCAATGGGATCAGATTCAGCACCAAGGCTGAAGATCGGTAACTACGTAACTCTTGTTTGCAGTTCAAATTGAATGTGTGAAGATCCAACCTGGGTCAGTCAATAGGACCAGAGCTTTACATGTATGTAACTGTGTGAAACTCCAGTGACAGGTTCAGAGCCCATTCTCAGGATAATAACCCATGTACAAGCAAATCTCTGTTACCATCTATTGATGTCAAATCAATACCATCAATTTGAAGGGAACTCTCTCACACATGAGTCTTTTATTTCCCCAAGGTAATTGGAAGATACATTTCCTTTCTCCCCTGGAAAAGTCATGCATATACTTTGGTTCTCGTGATCGTAATGACCTGAGTATAACCATCAACTACTAGGCAAGAAATATGGGCAGCTCTCAAAGAATAGGGCTAGCCTTAAATTATCTACTTTATTTTTTCTCTTGTTTTGTACCCACCCAGTTATAATCTAAAAGAAAGTATTCAGGTGGCTACTAACTAGAGAACCATACAGTATTTTACTAACCATATTCTGGGACCCCATCCTAAGTAGTTAAATTTAGGTCTCATGTTATGAGAACCTAGAAAAATGGGTTCATTAAGTTAACCATGGGTTAGGCACATTGTGGGAATAGTACTTTAATCACTAGGTAAAGGTAAAGGTTCCCCTCGGACATATATGCTAGTTGTTCCCAATTCTAGGGGGTGGTGCTCATCTCTGTTTCAAAGCCGAAGAGCCAGCGCTGTCTGAAGATGTGTACCTGGTCATGTGACCAGCATGACTCAATGCCAAAGGCACATGGAACGCTGTTACCTTCCCACCAAAGGTGGTTCCTATTTTTATACTTGCATTTTTAAAGTGCTTTTAAACTGCTAGTTTGGCAGAAGCTGGGACAAGCAGTGGGAGCTCAATCCATTACGCGGCGCTAGGGATTCGAACCGCTGAACTGCTGACTTTTCTGATCAACAAGCACAGTGTCTTAGTCACTGAGCCACCCTTTAATCGCTAGACCAAACTATATTAATATTTGTTTTTAATAGGAGGAAGGCATGTATTCCCCAATCAGTGATATCTGTGTGGTCAAAGCCCCACCTCTATTCTACGCACATCAATGTTGTGCTCTCGTAAAAGAAGCAGGACTTTACAAAGTTACATCTGCCATCTTGGTTTTTTTGATACAACCCCCCCCCCCCCAAATGCCTATGTCCCCATTTATGTCAGAAGCGTCAATCGCACCATAAATTGCACACAACATCCTGAATTGCTAGGATGACTGGCTTAGAACAGTTTGAAAGGGAAGATATCAACAGGCCAAAATGAGAAGAATATAAACTCGTTAATTTCAACATTTATTTCAGTATATTGTACAGTATTTTGGTTCAGAACAAAAGACATCATTATCATCAGTATTCATAGGACATGACTTGAAGTGGCATCGGATTACAGTACAAAAATTTAGGTAATAGTTCAATCGTTTATGTCAGAATACAAATTAATTGAAATAAAAGTTTAAAAAAAATAAAAGTTGGCAGAAAGGAGACTGAAGAAAACACATGTAGGATTGGTCCCATTGCATATATATATAAGGAGATATATACAATTTTTTCGTTTTGCTTATTTATCTTGCAATTAGATATGGGTCTCTTTAATTTCCTTCATACTGATGTATGTAGACAAAAAAAAAAAAACCACACCAGTGTTACTGAAATGGTCATCTTCCTTATAGTGCTTGTTCTGTTTTCAGCCTGAGAAAACAAAAAGATATCCCTTAATCTTTGGGGAAAGAAAACATTGTTGTAGTTGGAACATAGGGGCGTCTTTCGCCTATCTTGCTAAGCACTGCCAGATAAGATGGCCTTGAGTGAGATAAAAGGAAGGGGTAACTCATTCTGCGAAATCAGTTCCAGGCAATTCAGATACATATTTGTTAATCCTGTTCCTAGTAGGAGGGAGGGAGGGAAAAAGAAAAAGAGGCTTAATATTTCAACAGAATTAGGAATGAAAAAGCCTGACCAAAGAAGACTTGTGTCTGCACCTAGCTTGATCTTTATTTGCTATTTCTATTTGGAGAAATTGGGTGTTTAACGCATTAAAAACACCGGGTTCTTTCTTTCTATCTTCTACAACCAATGCAGCTTAGAAGATGGAAGGTGGAAGTAGATGGAAGACCAAAAATTGAATGTAAACCCTTCCACCTGTGCCAAAAAAAAAAATGTTTCTCCGGGGCTTGGGGGGTTTCAGGAGCTCTTATACGTGGGCACTCTTTGCGTGGGTGGGAGAGCTCGATCCAGAAGCATAGTAGAAGCGGTTCTCTCCAAACGTTTGAGCGTCACCTGAACAACAAGCAATGATGCATCCACCGAAGAGGCAAAGAGCCGATCCAATCCAGCCGGTGTAGAGGGAATATCCGAAGCTCATAATCATGGTTTCACGGTGAGCACTCACAGGGAACCAAATGGTAGCCACGATGGCACACAGAGCTGGGGAAACATTTTGGGGAGGAAAAAAAAAATCACTGCAGCCCATCACAGAGTCTAGAATTCTACAGCAATTGACAAATCCTAGATTTCAGGAATCATCTAATCCCAAGCCCCTTGCTTGGTATAGGATCCACTAAAGCAGTGGTTCCCAAACTTGGCAACTTTAAGACTTGTGGACTTCAACTCCCAGAATTCTGGAGAATTCTGGGAGTTGAAGTCCACAAGTCTTAAAGTTGCCAAGTTTGGGAACCACTGCACTAAAGTGTTCCAGAGAGGTCTGGGCTCCTCGCTGCTCTCTGAGCTTGGCTGTTTTCTTGCAGATATTTCAATACCCAACTTGGCACTGAAGATGTCATCTCGTTGGGTAATGAAACATCTGCAAAAAAAAAAAAAAAAAACAAGTCCAGAGAGGGCCAAGGGCTGCTCAGTGCAACCCTGAGCTACAAATCTTCTATTCTATTGGTTTCATGTCACTGTTTGAAGACCTCTAAAAAAGAAACTACTTCACTAATCATCTAATCTCCTGGTAGACAGGTCTCCTGATTCCTCTTAATTCCTAACCTGAATCGCCTTTCCGACAATGAATCTACTTTCCTACAAACTCCTACAGCAGTTTTACAATGAGGCCATACACTGTCCTCTTTTTATCTCTGTGTATCTCTTTCTCCTTTCTCCATCTCGAACTGTTCCAGTCTGCATTCTTCCCCTCTGTCTTTGCTTTGTCCTTGTTTCACTTTGCAAACTTGCATTGCCTTCCCTTCCACCAGCCAAGTGTATTTCTTTCTCACCCTGCTAACATTCTAGGCTTATAAATGAGATTTGTGGTTCCAATTAGATCCATTTGCAAAGATTTTAGCAAAGGCTGAACCAGCAGCATCTGCCCTGGGAGGGGGTCGAACTATCCTTTTGAGAAAAGCAGAGGACACCTGCAGATGCTCATGAAATATCCACAGGGAGTGTGTGTCAAAAAGTCAAACTTGTGGCTGGGACAACACAATTGAGGCCCGGCCTATTTTGGAGATATGGACAAGATCACAGCAATTGTGAAAAACACGTTTGACAGAGCTATAATTGCCATTGGTCACACACATATATATATACACATACCCTATGGATACTGCTGGACTGTATCCAAATAAATATAACCCTCTTCACCCAGTATATAAAATGAAAAAGCACTGAGAAGTGGGGGGGGGGTGTTAGACAAACAGTACAAATGAGATACAATACTTGTAGATTACTTTTTAAAGAGTAGTTTTCAAAACTAGGGTTAACAGTAGCTTAAAACTTAAATAAAAGCTTGTTGAAACCAACTCTTAACCTCGCAATTCTAAACTGAATTCTCCTGAAGAGACACTGTATCTAAACAAGTTCATGGATAGATGGAATCAATTAAATCTAACTGATATTTAGAGATATAAGGCCAAAGTTTTTACTTTATTAGATCCTCAGTCCTATTGAGTTGCAATTTTAGCACATTCCCAAACTGCCCCTTTCCTCTGCATGTATAGACATTTTCTTTCCTGTTTTATTACTTTATTGCTTCATTCCTTGCTTTTGATTTCTGAAGGAAAACAGGCATAGGAAGGAGTTCCTATTCCTGAGTTCCATTGTCTATAGTAACTTGAGATCCTTTACCTGTGACTATGATGCTTACATCGTCTGTTACCTATGCATTAATTTCTCCTGCCTTTCTGAGATGCATAAATAGGAGTGCATCCCTTTGTTGGGTGGGTCTGTCAAAACTTTTTGGAAAGAGTCCCACCAGCACATGCGGTAAAGCCTTGATTGATAGCTGTAGGTTTTGTATTTCATTCCTTGGGACAGAGGACCAGGACATCAACAGAGAGTCAAAAGAATCAAAATGGCAAGAATGATTGACAGTTAATCCTCTGCCTTTTAAACATGCCTCACAGGCATCATGTGTGCATAAGAAGGAGACCGCCTTGGTCATCTGATCATGCTACCATTTTACCCCAGATGACCCCCTCAGGCACATCCAGATGTTTCTGGCGTTATCTGGACAATACATTTGGATAGACAAGCACAGCTAGGAAATACCAGCCCAGAGAAGCTGGATGGAACGAGAACATGATTGTTCTTTCAAATTAATTCATATGAATGGCTCAACTCTCATTCTTCTGGCTTCAAAGATTTGCTTCCAGAAGAATGCATTAACCTATGAACTGCCAACAAAGGGCTCTTCCTGACAGCTGGGCTAATTGGCCTTCTTACAGACTTTGAGTTGCCAGAAAAGAATGATTTGTTTTATTTATATTTATATGCAACTTATCTCGTGGCTCATGGTGATTTGATATACACCGGGCTGCCCCAATGAACAATCCCTATTTTCCCTGGATCTCTAGGGCTCCCTTTACATTTTTTTAAGGTGTAGCAACTGGTGCATTTCCCCTCCTGCCCAGTACAGCTGCTCCTCAATGTATGACCAGAATTGAGCCCAACATTTCCATTGTTAAATGAGACAGTTGTGAGTTTTGCCCCATTTTATGACCTTTCTTGCCACAGTTGTTAAGCGAATCACTGCAGTGGATAAATGACTAACCCAGTTGTTAAATGAATCTGGCTATCCCATTGACTTTGTTTCTCGGGTGGTCGCAAAAAGTGATCACATGACCCTGGGGCACTGCAATGGTCATAAATACGAACCAATTGCCAAGCATCTGAATTTGGATTCCCATGATCGTGGAGAGGCTGCAAAGGTTGCAACTGTGAAAAATGGACATGGTCACGTTTTTCCGTGCCGTTGTAACTTTGAACAGTCATTAAATGAACGGTTGTAAGCAGGGATGGGATTCAGCTGGTTCAGATCGGTTCAGACGAACTGGATGCTAATTTTACATCTGGTTTGCCAAACCGGTAATTGCAAGGACTGGCTGGCCCCACCCTGCCCTTCTCAGGAGTCTCCACATTCCTACTTTTGGATGCCAGGTAAGTTCAGGGCCCGCACAGAGGGCAAAAAACGGGCTTCCTAGAAGTTCCGGAAGTATGGAAACAAGCCTGTTTCCAGACTCTGGAGGGACTCCAGAATCCAGGGGAGGTTGTTTTGACCCACCCAGAGGCTTGAGGAAAGCTTATGGAGCCTGGAGAGGGCAAAAAATGGGCCTCCCGCTGTGGTGCAGGAGGTCAAGCAGGCCACGCCCACCATGGCTACACCCACCCAGCAACCATGCAGAGAACTGGTTGCTAAAATATTTGAATCCCATCCCTGGTTGTAAATCAAGGGCTACCTGTATTACTGTGGCACTGGTGGGATTCAAATAATTTAACAACCGGTTCTCTCCCCTAATGAGCAGCTGGGTAGGCGTGGCTTGGTGGTCATATGACTGGGTGGGGCGTGGCCAACTCAATGTCACTCGATGGGCACTTCAACGTAGCTGTTACAATGGTAATAAGGGTTAACCGGAGAGGCAGTTTCTGTAAGCAGGGCAATAAAGATTAGGCTAGAAACAACACCAGAATGTTTCCTTCCGGCCTTGCTTACAGGATTAGCCCTGTAAAGTGGGGAAAAAACAAAAGAGGATTTCTTCCCACAACTGGTTCTCTGAACTGCTTAGAAAGTTAACAACCGGTTCTCCCGAATAGGTGCGAACCGGTTGAATCCCATCACTGTACTGTGGCAGCAAAAACAGTAATCAATCACTACCTTTAATGTCAGTCAGGCTTGGTGACTAGACATGGGTGCCTGGGACAGAGATTTTAGCCACATTCCTGGTTGCCCTCCTGCTACTGAACTATCTTGCAGTTTTTTTCTGAAAATGAATCCAGATCAATGGATCTGTTTGTTTTAATACAGGTCTAATGCTTTTCTGTGGAAGTGCATTCAACCTATGTCCCCAAATTAGCCCCAATGCAGTACAGGACTGCAGGATGATGCTCAGTTGAGTTTTTCCAGGAGATCTGTCCTGCTTCATCCCATGTGCAGAGAACCAAGATGATTAGGGGACTGGGGGATCAAACGTACGATGAACAGTTGCAGAAACTGGGCATGGAAAGCCTAGTGAAGAGAAGAACCAGGGGAGACATGATAGCAGTGTTCCAATATTTCAGGGGCTGCCACAGAGAGGACAGGGTCAAGCTATTTTCCAAAGCATCTGAAGACCAGACAAGGAATAATGGATGGAAACTGAACAAGGAGAGATTCAACCTGGAAATAACGAGAAATATTCTGACAGTGAAAGCAATCAACCCATGGAACAGAAGTTGCCTTCAGAAGTTGTGGGAGCTTCATCACTGGAGGCTTTCAAGGAGAGACTGGACTGCCATCTGTCAGAAGCAGTGTAGGATCTCCTGCTTGGATGGGGGAGGGCTTGGACTAGATGGCCTGCAAAGTCCCTTCCAACTCTGTTAAAAGATGTCTCACTGCTCTGCATGTGGCCAGTCAGCCAGGCTGTTTTTTAGAGCATGAGTTTGGGGCTCCCGAGTCCCATCTTCAAAAATAGCTGCCAGCATGGCAAAGGATTGCAAGGTGCATCAGGAGAGGTCCTTTTTCCTTGGGTCTGTTCCTTTTGCTATGAATATCTCCTGTCTCTTTTGGATGCCAGGTGAAACATGAGGGAATGAACAAGAACGTGATACAAGGGAATTGAAGTACGGACAGCAATTGGTTGCAGCAGCCAAATCACCTTCTGCCTCTATAACCTGTCTTACCAACAGAAAAAGAGAGGCTAGCAGAAAACCTTTATTGATTTCAGAAGCAACTGATATGCAGAAGAAGCATATAAACTGTAATACACTAGTCTGTGTTAGGGACGTGGTGGCTCAGTGGCTAAGACGCTGAGCTTGTTGATCAGAAAGGTCAGCAGTTCGAATCCCTAGTGCCGCGTAATGGAGTGAGCTCCCGTTACTTGTCCCAGCTTCTGTCAATCTAGCAGTTCGAAAGCATGTAAAAATGCAAGTAGAAAAATAGGAACCACATTTGGTGGGAAGGTAACAGCGTTCCGTGCACCTTCAGCATTTTGTCATGCCGGCCACAAGACCACGGAGATATCTTCGGACAGCGCTGGCTCTTTGGCTTAGAAACGGAGATGAGTACCACCCCCTAGAGTTGGGAACGACTAGCACATATGTGCGAGGGGAACCTTTACCTTTTAGCAATAGCAATAGCAATAGCAGTTAGACTTATATACCGCTTCATAGGGCTTTCAGCCCTCTCTAAGCGGTTTAAAGAGTCAGCATATTGCCCCCAACAACAATCCGGGTCCTCATTTTACCCACCTCGGAAGGATGGAAGGCTGAGTCAACCTTGAGCCGGTGAGATTTGAACAACCAAACTGCAGAACTGCAGTCGGCTGAAGCAGCCTGCAGTGCTGCATTTAACCACTGCGCCACCTCGGCTCTGGGACAGACCTAATAATAAAACCCTGGCACTCTTTCTTAGTTTAAATCAAATTCAATTGATCCTTACAAATAGACCAAGACAGCTCTATGTTCTTGTAAAAAGTTTGCTAAAGTCATATTTACAAATGCATCCAGAACTCATTCAGCTGAGCTAAAGAGCTGGATATAAAAGGAACATTCTGTAGCCTTTCCAGAGAACAGAGCTGAAGAAGCTTCTTGGATGAGAAGCATAATGTTTTCAAGAAAAAAACCCAAAGAAAGTCCAGTTTGCCTTTTTGAAAAGCACCCTTGGGACAAACCAGAGATGCAATTCAGCTGGTTCTATCCAGTTCAGGCAAACCGGTAGCGGTGACAGTGGGAGGCTCCGCCCACCTTCTCGGACATCATCATGTCCTGTTTTTGATGCTCTGTGCATGCGCAGAAGGTACTGCAGAGGTGGGCATTCACATTTGCAAACCGGTAGCGAAGGTAAGTTGATTTCACCCCTGGGACAATCATGATCAAGATGATTGAGAATCTCCACAGACGACTTTCAGAGGGTTGGTTAAGCATCTGCCAAAGCCAGGTTCTGCAGCTGAGCCAAAATGGCCTTGAAGGCAGTGCCCAGTGATCACAAGGGAGAGCCGAGGTGGCGCAGTGGTTAAATGCAGCACTGCAGTTCAGCAGTTTGGCTGTTCAAATCCCACCAGGCTCAAGGTTGACTCAGCCTTCCATCCTTCCGAGGTGGGTAAAATGAGGACCCAGATTGTTGTTGGGGGCAATATGCTGACTCTGTAAACCGCTTAGAGAGGGCTGAAAGCCCTATGAAGCGGTATATAAGCCTAACTATTGCTATATGCCTGCAGTAGTCTAGAATAGCCAATTAGAGCTGGACAGTTCAAAGGCCGTCATTGTGTCAACACCAATGTCATCAAGACATCAGAAATTACGGTTCACCCAGCAAGATTTACAATGCAAGAAGAGGAAGAATATTTCTTTAAAAGCCAAACAACAGCTTTAATCTGCCTTCCTGGTGGGGTGGAGATAAGTGGAAGGACAAGCAGCTGTCCTCTAAAAATTCCAAGGTTTGCCGGATGGGACACTTCATCGGTGGAAAGTTATTTGCAGATGTAACTGCATTTGCCCTTTTGAATAGTATTTGAGTTTTCGGGAATCAGGAGGCCCCCATTTCTTCAGACATAACATAGCAAATCAGTTATCCCCCTCCTCCCTGCAAAAAAATTCTGTTAAGCAACTAATGCAAACATCTCACAGTCAAGGACTGATGCAGGTGGGTACATATTGGGAGTGCAGTATTTAAGCCTCATGTGGCGAAGAGACTTGTCTGCCCTTTCTTAACAGGTTCTCCTCTGCCATGACTTTGCTGGCACAAAAGACCAAGGCAGAAGAAGAATGTGGAAGAGAGAAAATAACTCCTGAAAGAAGTAAGATAGATGGAGACTGGAAGCTACTTCTTGTTGTTAGTTGAGAAGTTGTGTCTGACCCATCACAAGCCCATGGACAACGTTCCTCCTGTCCTCTACCATCCTCTGGAGTTCATTTAAGCTCACTCCGACTGCTTCAATGACTCCATCCAGCCACCTCATTCTCTGTCGTCCCGTTCTTCTTTTGTCCTCAAACTTTCCCAGCGTTAGGCTCTTCTCCAGGGAGTCCTTCCTTCTCATTAGGTGGACAAAGTATTTGAGTTTCATCTTCAGGATCTGGCCTTCTAAAGAGCAGTCAGGGTTGATCTCCTCTAGGACTGACCAGTTAGATCGTTTTTTCAGTCCAAGGGGCTTGCACGAGTCTTCTCCAGCGCCATAGTTCAAAGCATAGGTGGGTTGCTGCCAGTTCAGCCCAGATCGGGTGAACCAATAGTAGAGGTGGCAAGAGGCTCCACCCATCCGCCCAGTTGCTTCTGAGAACAGTGCCTACTTAGGAAGAGAGTTGGCAGAGATTCTAAGTTGGCAGAATGGATGGCCTGGGACTGGTAGCAAGAGTTGAACTAAACACTTTGAACTGGAAGTTAGAGAATTATAATGCCGAAATCTCCAGGTAATAAACAGGTGCCAAGACAAAAGTTTTTTAAAGCTCTGATTAAAGGTTGCAATCAAAGGGAGTTCAAGATTAGTCAGTAACAACTACCTGGAGAAGTAAGACTTGGCGAAAGCTCTCTTCTGGAGGGAAAGGGAAAGTTCTAGGCTAGGATTTGCACTCATTACATTCTGCTGTTATAGAGTAGAGTAGAGTAGAGTAGAGTAGAGTAGAGTAGAGTAGAGTAGAGTAGAATAGAATAGAATAGAATAGAATATAGAATAACAGAGTTGGAAGAGACCTTGGAGGTCTTCTAGTCCAACCCCCTGCTTAGGCAGGAAATCTTACACCACTTCAGACAAATAGTTATCTAATCTCTTAAAAATTTCCATGTTGAAGCATTCACAACTTCTGGAGGCAAGCTGTTCCACTGATTAATTGTTCTAACTGTCAGGAAATTTCTCCTCAGTTCTAAGTTGCTTCTCTCCTTGATTAGTTTCCACCCATTGCTTCTTGTTCTACCCTAAGGTGCCTTGGAGAATAGTTTGACTCCCTCTTCTTTGTGGCAACCCCTGAGATATTGGGACATTGCTATCATGTCAGGAACACTCCTCTGATTTATGGATGCTGGTATTGAGGAAGATAAGACTAACTTTGCCTCTCCTTGGGCATCGTTTTATTGCAAATGTACCACTCTACTTGTACCATTTTATTATATTTTATTCTAACTTTCAAGGCTGCCAGTTTTGTGCCATCTTAATCCATTTCAGTCCACTTCTTACTCCATTTGATGGGGAAAAAAGATGTCATGTTGATACATCTTTTAAAGAAATAAAACATTGTGGTGAAGTTCTCATGGTCAGAATATATTCCTGAACTGATTTCATTGCAAATAGCCAAGAGACAGATGTCAATGTCCTATCTCTCACTGAACAATAAATTCCTCAGCAGTTTATAGTCTCTCTGGTTTCCCATATTTCGATTAAATCTTTTTTTAAAGATACTATAAGGGAACTTCCCATGGTTTTTCCCCCCAAAATGGGAAAAGAGAGCCCCCCGTGAAGCAGGGGTGGTATTTACTTACCTTCCCTACTAGCTCACAAATTTGAGCGTGTGCAACCTTCGCGCATGCACTCAGCATTCTACACATGCACTTTTTGCTCAAAAAAAGGGCTTAAATGGGATGTCATAGAGCTGGGGTGGGTAGACAGGGCCACACCCGCGATTTCCACTACTGGTTCCGGCAAACCGGTCTGAACTAGTATAATATCACCTCTGCGGTGAACGCTTTGGACTAATGGAAAAATGCAAATAGGAGGTATTGAGTATGTTGAGAGCCCATTTGGTGTACTGTTAAGAGTACTTACTGGCCTAGAAATTAGAAGGCTGTGAGTTCTAGTCCTGCCTTAGGAAACAAAAACAACAGGCTGGTTAACTTTGCAGCTGTTATTCTCTCTCAGCCCAGCACACCTCACAGTATTGCTGTTGTGTGGGAAAATGGGAGGAAGGAGTATGATGTGTCTTCACTGCCTTGATTTACTTATTAAGTGATAAAGTCAGGATAAAAATCTAATAAATAAATAAATATCCTTCCTACTGGCAGATCATTTTAAGCCAATCCCTCCACGCTCTCTTATCTGCCAATCAGCAGCACGGCACAATTATTATGGCTCTTGGCTTGAAGCTTGCCGAGAACATCTTCAGCCAATCATTGGGCAGCTTGTACAGGCCAATAACAGAGCACGGGAAATACCAGCCAATGGACACTCATTCTTCCTTTTTTTAAATTTTCCCATTCTGGTGCCTTAGGACTTCTCTGACTGTCTTCATGGACAAATCCAGAGGTGGGTTCCTACCAGTTTGCACCAGTTCGGTAGAACCGGTTCGTCAAATCTACCGAACCGGTTAGAAGAGGTTCCACCAGAAAGCAGGCCACACCTACAGAAGAGGTTCCAAAAATTTTTGAAACCCACCACTGACACACACACACACACACACAGACAGACAGACAGACTCACACAGAGAAAGAAAAAGAAAGGAAGAAAGAAAGAAAGAAAGAAAGAAAGAAAGAGAAAAAGTGAGAGAGATGAAAGAAAAAAAGGAAAAAGGGACAGAGAGACAAAAGGAAGGAGAGAGAGAGAGAGAGAAAGAGAGAAAGAGAGAGAGAGAGAGAGAGAGAGAGAGAGAGAGAGAGAGAGAGAGAGAGAGAGAGAGAAAACACATGGCTGGCAAGCCACTCCCACCAGGTCACATGGCTGACAAGCCACTCCCACAAAGGAGGCCACCCCCACAGAGTAGGTTCGAAAATTTTTTGAAACCCACCACTGGACAAATCATTTTCTATCCCACACCCCATCCAGAGTCTATGCACTGGACAATTGCTTTGTAACTTCAAAGGGCAACTTTTATGCTAGGTGATTCCAAGGGAAGATAGTTTATTTAAGCATTAGCAAAAACAAAGACAAGTCTAGAAAATCTCCTTTAAAAAAAATATATATATATTTGTGGAGAAATTCTGAAATTAATCAAAAGGACTTTGTCACATAATCTATGAGCGACATAACTAAAGAGTGGCTTTGTCAGACCTGGAAGCCATCTTTTACATTTGGGCCTTCAAGACTGCCACATTTTCTACTGTGGGAAAATGGGAGAGGGGATTATATGGAGTATGGGAGATATATAGTCAAAATAACATTCTTTTCTCAGAGAGTCAAGGCCACCTTGCCAGGCAGCTGAGATGAGATGACTGTGAGGAATCTCCAGTTTTTATGGTGCCTGATTGGATTATGTGGGTGCTGGGCAGGGACTTAAACTTTCTTTTGGATGAGGAAAACCTAGAAGCTTTCAGATTTGGGTTTTCCCACATGTGCCAATATGACATCGCTAATAAAATGGAACTTTGAGGAAACTCAACCCTCGGAGTCTTTTTTCGTTGGGGGTGGTTACTCGGTGTGACAGGTTTTAGGGCTGAAGCCAAATTGTAATCCTTCTCATTTCTGCCAACCTCAAAGCACTGTTGTGAAGGGTTGTGTCTAAGCTGCCAAAGTCACCATTCCTCCGTTCCATTTTCAAACATAGCTTCTTTACTAAAGGCAATTGTGCATTCAAAGATACGCTAGACAAATTTTAAAAAGAGAACTGATTGCAACGCAATTCCAACCTCATTCGTTTTTTTGCATTTATACATGATGTTAAGTCTGGATATCCTTTTTTTCAATGGTCTATTGAACAAGCCATCATGATCTACTTTGCGTATAATAATCATAATGAGTAGAATTATATATTATTCCAAGCCAAATGGAAACTGGCTTAGCATGATGTGTGTATTAGGCCAATGTGCTAAATTTAATGTTGGATTTGCTGAACAGATAAGGTAGCTGGAGGCATTTCGTAATGCTTGGCAAGAGGGAAAGGCCCCTGGCTTTTGACTTTTTGGTGAGCATCTGACATTAAATCAGTTGGACGTTCTGAGCACATTTTTTTCCTGCAAGCATTTAATAGTTGTTGGGTATTGTTGTCCAGAAAACTGTACGGATATATCCCATGCTGGGGGTGGAAATGGGGGTGGGGGTTGGGATGGTTTAGTTTAGTTTAGTTTAGTTTAGTTTATTTATTTATATGCCGCCCTTTTCCCTGGGGGGACTCAGGGCGGCTTACAACTCGAAAGGGAGGGAAACAAACATTTAACACATGAGACAGTACATCATTAAAAGCGCAACATTCATACTATTCGGGTGGGTTACAGTCTTTAACCCCAGGCCTGACGGGATAGCCAGATTTTAAGGGCTGTGCGGAAGGTCTGGAGGGTGGTGAGGGTACGAATCTCCACGGGGAGATCGTTCCATAGGGTCGGAGCTGCCACCGAGAAGGCTCTCCTCCGCGTGGTTGCCAGTCGGCATTGACCGGCAGATGGGACTCGGAGGAGGCCTAATCTATGGGATCTAATTGGTCGAGTGGAGGTGATTGGCAGTAGGCGGTCTCTCAAGTACCCAGTGGGGGAGGAGGAGGAGGAGGAAGAAGAAGAAGAGGAAGAGAAGAAGAAGAAGAAGAAGAAGAAGAAGAAGAAGAAGAAGAAGAAGAAGAAGAAGAAGAAGAAGAAGAAGAAGAAGAAGAAGAAGAAATAATCACAGGTGGTATTCAGCTGGTTCTCTCCAGTTCAGGCGTACCAGTAGCGGTGGTTGCGGGAGTTTCCAACCACCCACCCTGATGTAATGTGTGAGCACTGCACGTGCGCAGAAGGCGGTGCGCATGAGCAGACGAGGCACATGTGAGTGAATCATGCGGGCTCGCAGGCGCACTCACATTTGCAAACCGGTAGGGAATTCCACCTCTGAGAAAAATCCTATAAATCTGCAACCCCTAGATCTGTAAGAAGTGGGGCCGAATCTCACTTTCAAATCTAAGGCGATAGGAATTAAAAGTCAGAAGAGTTGTAGATGGTATCTAAAGCAATCTTCTCCTCCAGATATGATGAGTTTGCACTAGAATGAGAGCTAAGAAAGGTGCAGCCATCCAAAGTCTAAAGTTCCTTTGAAGCAAGGAACTCAGATGCTCGTGGCTGCATCACCTCATCCATGTAGTTTCATTGGAATAATACTGTACAGAAAACCCTTTTTTCTAGAATGCTTGTTCAACTTTCCAAGCTAGTCTAGAGAGCTGATTAGTAACACCCAGGCTTGATTTGGCTTCAGTTCTGTGTAGCTGTTCAAAATAAGCTGCTCAACTACAATTCCTAATAGTCCCAATCAGTGCAACCAATGGTTAGGAACTGTGGGAGTTGTTAGTCTTGGCTACATCTGAAAATCTATAACTTCCTCATCCTTGCTGTCCATCTCTCTAGGACTTTGGTTGTTTAACCTATTGAAACAGTTGGACTTTGGGCTACATCTTGCAAATTGCAGAGAACTTGGAAGTCTCTACTGCAGCTGGACACGTCTTCTCCAGTATGGTGGAAACTGGGCACCGATTATAATAAAGCATGATGTCAGTGCTGGCTGCCAGAAGGAGAGAGTCCACTTCAGGGCAAGGCAACACAAAGAGGCTTCTCTCCTCTTGGCCATCCCATCCTCCTCCTCCTCCTCCTCCTCAGCTAAACAAACTGGTGAAGAAAGACACCAAGGCCTCTTGTTGTGAGATGGCAAGGCACAAAAATACACAGGTGCTAACGACGATTGTATTGGCCATTGTTGTCAGGGTGATACTGACTGGGTCTTCCATACTGATCAGAAGAAAATACATTATATATGAGAATTGCTCCGGACCATCATAAGCAGAGCAGCTCAGTAGTAGTGGGGGAGGAGAAGGAGGGCACATAGGGACAATCGTCTTCAGAATTTGCTGCTAACAAAATGCAATTGACATCTTTGGGTTCCTGAAAAATGGCACCCCCTCTCAATTTGGTAGCTGCTTTCAATTTGGCAATTGTGTGAATTAGCCAATCCGGGTACAAGCTTCCCCGTCGTGGTGACCCTCAACTGTTCTGTCAACCTTGGTCATTTTGTAATCCTCAATTTACAACCAGAGGTAAGCCCAGGATTTTTGCCAAATGAAATGAAACAGTTGTTAAGTAAGTTTTGCCCCATTTTGCAACCTTTCTTAACAGTTGTTAAGTGAATCACTGCAGTTGTTAAATTAAGTAACATGATTGTTAAGTGAACCTGGCTTCCCCACTGACTTTGCTTGTCATATTTTTAAGCCTGCAGCTGTCATAAATATGAGCCAGTTGCCAAGTGTCTGACTTTTGATCATGTGACCATGGGGAAGGTGCAACAGTTCTAAGTGTGAAAAATGGTCATAAGTGGTCACTATTTTTCGTGTCATTGTAACTTTGAACGGTCATTAAATGAATGCTGTGTGGTAGCAGTAGTTAGAATGCAGTATTGCAGGCTAACTCTGCCAGCTGCCAGCAATTCGATCCTGACTGGCTCAGAGTTCTCTGCCTTCCATCCTTCCAAGGTTGGTAAAAGGAGGACCCAGATTGTTGGGGGCAATAGGATAACTCTGCAAACTGCTTAGAGAGGGTTATAAAGCAATATGAAGTGGTATATAAGTCTAAGTGCTGTTGCTGTTACTACTATAAATCAAGGACTACATGTATTCCAAAAAACTATCTAGCATAAAATGGATGGACTCTTGCACCACGCTTAACCATTTTATCTGAAATGGTATAAGGTTTCCTGCCTGAGCAGGGGGTTGGATTAGAACAGTGTTTTTCAACCACTGTGCCGCGGCACACTAGTGTGCCGCGACATAGTGTAAGGTGTGCCGTGGGAAAATTACTTTATATATAGTCAATATAGGCACAGAGTTAAATTTTTTTAACATTTTCTAATGGTGGTGTGCCTCGTGATTTTTTTCATGAAAAAAGTGTGCCTTTGCACAAAAAGGTTGAAAAACACTGGATTAGAAGACCTCCAAGATTCCTTCCAACTTTGTTATTCTGTTCTGTTTGTCTAACCAGCTCAGGGAAAGGCTTAGCAGATGCATTCACACAATATCTTAAGCTCCATTCATGTTAACGTTGATTAGATTTAGAGTGAGTTAGGCAGATTAGTGCCATTTGGGTAACATATGGTTCAATCTATTGTATAGATATATTGTTTACAACAGGTTAATTTAACACGTTTGTATGTTGAATTTATGTTTTACTAAATCCCAGTAAGTGTATGGCTAGCTGATGAGAGCTAAATAGCTTGAAATAGACCTATATTAGTCTTCCTTTATTTCTTTGTCGGTAAAACATAAATTCAATACAAAAACAGTTTTTTTTGCAAAAGCAACTGCCTATGAAGGCTCCTGGATTGGGGCTGAAAGGTAAAAGCAGAGCAGCCCATCCCATAATTGGATAGACCAGGCTGCCCTGATAAAAAAACCACAACATGTTTGAATGCAGCCTTCAGTTGGAGGCTGGCTCTGTCCCAGGTTAATGTGACGATAACTATGATTCTGGGATTAAGTGCAGCTTTGTGGATCTGGACCCTGGAAAACATGCTAGGTTAGAGTTTGATTAGCACCCGAGGAAGTGAATTGAGACGCGGCGAGCCTTACCCAAGAGGATTAAAAGGATTCCACCCAATTGAGAACGCCGATACTTGGCCACCCCAGGTTCATGGCCCATCCGAATGCAAGGCAAAACAGTCACCAGGAGGAAAACAGCAGGGAGTCCCAAAACTGTGGCGGCAATCATCAGTGCCCGACATGCCTGGACATACCCTGTGGGAAGAAAGATTTTAGAATTTGCAAACCAACCATGTTCGATGGCACATTTCTGCTTTAAATAGCAATAGCAATAGCAGTTAGACTTATATACCGCTTCATAGGGCTTTCAGCCTTCTCTAAGCGGTTTACAGAGTCAGCATATCTGGGTCCTCATTTTACCCACCTCGGAAGGATGGAAGGCTGAGTCAACCCTGAGCCGGTGAGATTTGAACCGCTGAACTGCTGAACTAGCAGTCAGCTGAAGTGGCCTGCAGTACTGCACTCTACCCACTGCGCCACCTCAGCTCTTTCATAACAGGGCTGTCCTAAAGAGTTGCAACTAAACAAAGGCCTTTCCCAGAGGGAACAATTGATTTGCACGACTGAGAATGTTGGAAATGAAACCAGACACCAGGCACATATTCTCCTATGTGGTGGACATGTACAACAGCAAAGGAATATTGGACAAAAATACATACATGATTAGAAAAGCAGCACCTAGATTATAAATCAGAAATATTTTTGTTAGGCATAGTACCTGAAAAGTATGATAAAGGGAATATATATATATTAGACACAAGAACAGTTTTCCCCCGAATGCCATCACTCTGATAAACAAATAATTCCCTCAACACTGTCAAACTATTTCCTAAGTCTGCATTACTATTACTACTAGTCTTCCCATCGTTCCTATCTCCCATCTCCTCCCACTTATGACTGTATGACTGTAACTTTGTTGCTTGTATCCTTACGATTTATATTGATTGTTTCCTAGTATGATTTGATTGCTTATTTGTACCATATGACTATATTAAGTGTTGTATAATGGGACCTCAGGTCCAGACTGGCTCAGTGCATGAAAAATTCAGGTGCCGACTGAAAAATCTGCTAAATGTTTCAATCACGTCACAAACACATCCTCGGGTGCTGAATAAACACAGCCACAGCTATTTTCCCTGCTGCAGCGATTTCCCCCTTGGCGCCATTTTTGTGTGTGCTGAGCTGACATGCGCAATCAGTCTTGCTTCTGGTCACAACCAAATCAGGTGCCAACAGAAGTCCTGGAATGGATTATGGTTGGCACCCAAGGTCCCACTGTATCTTATGATTCGTGACGAATGTATCTTTTCTTTTATGTACACCATAAGCACCAAATTCCTTGTGTGTCTAATCACACTTGACCAAAAGTAATTCTATTCTCTTCTATTCTGATATTACATGTATTGACAGCAGCAAGAATTATTTTGTATAATGCTGGAAAAATGAGGAAACGCGTACAGAAGAAGATGTGATTTTAAAAAATTTAGATTGTGCAGAAATGGACAGATTGACATTAAAGAGCCGAGGTGGCGCAGTGGTTAAATGCAGCACTGCAGGCTACTTCAGTTGACTGCAGTTCTGCAGTTCGGCTGTTCAAATCTCACTGGCTCAGGGTTGACTCAGCCTTCCATCCTTCCGAGGTGGGTAAAATGAGGACCCGGATTGTTGTTGGGGGCAATATGCTGACTCTGTAAACTGCTTAGAGAGGGCTGAAAGCCCTGTGAAGCGGTATATAAGTCTAACTGCTATTGCTATTGCTATTGCTAAAGATAAAAGAAAAAGAAGATACAGAGTATTTTCAACCATGGGATTTGTTTTACAAATGCTTGGATAATAAAGGTAGAAATTAGGAGTGAGGAAAAGAGCTCTGCAAAATGATCCAGACAATACGCTATTCACGAAGCACTTATGTACTATGTAAAATGAAAATGTATAAATAAACCGTTAAAAAAAGGAAGGATGTCCATCTGCACTTCCTCTCAGTGGGATCTCTAAAGCAGGGCTGGAAAACCTTTTTCCAGAATGGAAAGGGCAGTCCTTCTCTTCCAAAATCTACACAGATGACATCAGAAGAGGAAACAGGGTCCACAATTTTGAACTGGTGGGGTTTTTTTTCCCCCCCCCCTGCTGTTGTGGTGTTGGCAAATGTGCTGGCTTGTTTACTTTATTTCAAACTTTCCAGAAAGTGACAGCAGCTATTTTTATCATTTTCTTCCTGATAGTCAAGTTTTAGGATTTGGGGGCGAACTAAAAACCCAACAGGAATGTCCACCCCAGCCACAAAGTGAAAGATTGAAGGCAAATGAGGTCCAGGCAAAAGAAGAACGTCATGGATTCAAAATCTAAGGGACTGGTTTGGACAAAACTCAGCAGCACTTTTTCACGTGGCGGTTGATAAAAATAGGATCGCCAATATGATCGCCAACTTGATGGATATTGCACAAGCAGAAGGAGAGCCGAGGTGGTGCAGTGGTTAGGGTACAGTACTGCAGGCCACTTCGGCTGACTGTTATCTGCGGTTCAGCGGTTCTAATCTCACCGGCTCAAGGTTGACTCAGCCTTCCATCCTTCCGAGGTGGGTGAAATGAGGAGCCGGATTGTTGGGGGCAATATGCTGACTCTGTAAACCGCTTAGAGAGGACTGAAAGCCCTATGAAGCGGTATATAAGTCTAACTGCTATTGCTATTGCTAAGAAGCAGCCACAAAGTCAGATATATGTACGATGCTCTGTATGGAAGACTCTGTGGGTGCCAGGTACCTCCTAAAAGGTGAAAACTTTATTTCTTGGAATGAGGCTGACAAGCAGAATAAAATCAATCAGATCAAAATAATAATCTCCAAGACTAAAAAATGCAGCCAAAAGAGAGGCAAGAGTGCTTAAGATTCCTTTGAGCTCCGAAACAGTAAATCGATTTCTAAGAAGAATAAATTGCAGGGCATGTGTTTTCGACTTCTTCTAACTACGGATAGTCCTTGACCTATGACCACAATTGAGCCCAAAATTTCTATGGCTAAGCAAAACAGTTGTTAACTGAGTTGCAGCCCATTTTATGACCTTTTCGCCACAGTTGTTAAGCAGATCACGGCAGTTGTTAACTTAGTATCATGGTTGTTAAGTGAACCTGGTTGCTCGTAGGAAGCCAGTGGAGAAGGGTCACAAAAGGTGAACACATGACCCCGGGACACTGCAAGGGTCAGATGTATATGTCAGTTGACAAGCATCCAAATTTTGATCCTGTGAACAAATGGGGATGCCACAATGATTGCAAGAGTGAATACCAGACATGTCACTTTTTTCAGTGTTTTTGTGGCTTTGACTTACAACAAATGGTTGTAAGTCAAGAACTACCTGTACCATGTTCCTGTCAGTTGCAGAATCTGAACAGAGTTTTGCCTGCCTGCTGAACGGCAGAAAGAATTGCAACCACAGAAAATAACAGTAAATAATCTCCAGTATTAAGAATGGGATGAGAGAGTTTGATGACTGCAACTTCCTACTGACACCAGGTTTAAAGAAAATAATGCCACAGAGAGGAGGAGGGGGGGGGGTCAAGCTATTTTACAAAGCACACGAAAGTCAGCCAAGGAACAATGGATGGAAACTGAACAAGGAGAGGTTCAACTTGAAAATAAGGAGAAATTTTCTGACAGTGAGAGCAATCAACCCATTCGCTGGCTGGGGAATTCTGGGGGTTGAAGTCCAGACATCTTCAAGTTGCCAAGGTTGAGAAACACTGTGCTAGAGCCTCATCATTGGAGGCTTTCAAGAAGAGACTGGACAGCCATTTGTCAGAAACGGTGTAGCGTCTCCTGCTTGGGTGGGGGTGGTTATGAGTTATGAGTTATGAAAGTTTATTTATATGCCGCCCTTTTCCCTGGGGGGACTCAGGGCGGCTTACAACTCGAAGGGAAGGGGGAAACAAACATTTAACACGTAAAACAATACATAATTAAAAGCACAACATTGGTTGGACTAGATGACCTACAAGGTCCTTCCGATGTTGTTAATCTGTATCTAAAAATACAGGAGACGTGTTCTGGAGCTAGAGTGGGGAGATCTAGAATCAAATTTGCATTTGCCTAGAGAAGAATTGGAAGACTTGGGACCAGTCTGAGTTTCTTCCTCTAGTCTACCCCACAAGGTTGATGTAAGAATGGGGTCTAGGGGAGGAAAAGAATAGGCATGGACCTCTTTGAATTCCTGAATGAAAAATAGCCATAAATAATTATGAATGAAGGTGAATGTATTTGTCCCAGGATAATGTTCAGGATCCGATCTGGGTTGGTCACTGGGACCAGAGGTTTTGTCTTCTGAGCTTTAAGACTTGCTGGACCATATCTTCAGGGAACATCTCTAGACAAGGTTAGAGAACAGTTCCCTGAAGAAGGGCTCCAAAACAAAACCTCTGACAGACCCAGATTGGATGCTGTAATAAATAATTAATCATAAAGGTTTGAAGATAATGAGATTCAAATCATGAATCATCCAGGTTAGAGTAAACTGGTTTCAGCAAACTGGAGAATTAGAAGTGTGAAACTGGTGTAGAACTGGGCAGACAGTTCAACAGCCTGGGACTATACAGGGTTTTCCAGAGAGGAATAACCTATAGTTTGAGTTTACAGCTGGCTCGCTCATGATGTGATGTTGCTAAGAGTCAGCAGAATTCCAGCTTGAAGTTCTACTTTATTGGGGGCTTTAAAATTTTAATCAACGTATTTGTATTCCAACCTTAAATTCCATTACCTGAAATCTGCTGCAAAAGATTAGCCGTCAACTTAGCATTTAAAACATCTCAGCCTGGAAATATATTCACAGGCACAAAATTGAATAAATTTTACAGTCCTTCTATGCTAATGTTCCCTGGGGTTTTTAGAATTTCAGCTGGATGGGAATTGGAACTCATTCATTGAAGTTACTGCAAAATATGCAGAAAATATGAGTATATATCTCAGCCAGATCTTTTCTAAGTATTGGAGTAATGAAGATACTGAAAGGGACATTTCCCTACTTCAATTTTCATGTAATGCTTGAATTTGTGGATAGTTGCTCACCTAAGAAAAGCAAAATGTAACGTCAACTTTTATGGATTGACTATCTGTTCCTCCATCCTATTTAATAGCTGTTAATTGGAACTTCTAGGAAGCCCTCTACCATCTATCAACCTTCATCAGATCTCACCGGCTCAAGGTTGACTCAGCCTTCCATCCTTCCGAGGTGGGTAAAATGAGGACCCAGACTGTGGGGGCAATATGCTGACTCTGTAAACCGCTTAGAGAGGGCTGAAAGCCCTATGAAGCGGTATATAAGTCTAACTGCTATTGCTATCAGATGATATTCAGATGTATCTCTGAATTAGGAGATTACATATAAACTGGTCATTAACAAACTTGTCCTCCTTGGAGCCCTCTAACTTGGTGGTCATTTCTATCAAATAGCAGGGAGTTCCGTAAGTCCATTAAGCAACATATACAGTAAAAGTTTATTTCCATTGGTCCTGAACCTTTTGCCAATCATAGTGATGCTCATAATGTTACAATGAAAGAAAATGAAATTAGACCAATACACCAAACTTTTAAAAATGATATCATACCGACTGAAATCTCCCATTAGTCGTGAACTTTCTAGCCAGCCTCAAGTAATTAATCAAGGCATGGGCCTGTGGTTGAGGGATAATAGTAGTGATAAATATATTATTTTATATAATAAAATATAAGAGATATTTAGGGGAAGAAACTTATAGGATTGTGACTACATAAAATATTTCATGGTCCTAATTTGTTGCTTTTAAGCTTTGCTTTATGTCATATGCACACAATGTGATCAGACCTCTGAATTTAATATTTTAAACTTTCTTAAATGTTATGTGTGTATCTGGTGTGTGTGCATTATATGTAGATTATAAAGATTATTGTCATAATCTTTATATCCTTTATAAAGGATGTTTGCACGCACACATGTATAAAAATCCAAAAATCTGGAGAAGAGGAGGAATAGCTTAAACAAATGTTTAATATTGGTTGATAATGACTAATTGATAAATATATAAATGCTATTTATTAATAATAATGCCAATTATCATGCTAATTCTGGCTTTAGTTATTTATTATCAGAAAAATACATCCTTTCTAGAGAAAATGACTCTTGGAAAGACATGGGCTAATAACACAGAGAGCCACAAAAAAAAAACCCCACTTTTTTTGACATGGTGATTTGAAAACATATCTTCCCTGATAGCACAAACTTCCCATGCTGGAATAACAAAATTCAGCTGTCACTGTTTGTATAGCTTTGTATTTTACACCATACAATGTGGAAAATGTTTTCATTGCCTCCATTCCCACACAGAGTCACTGAAGCTAGCCCATCAATAAGGAAGAGTTCAGTGATACAGACCAGATGGTATATTAGATTTCATTCCAGGCTAGGAAAAACCTGCCCAGTGTTATAAACAGGATTCACCAGGTAGCACCTAAGCCCAACCTATTTTAAGACAAATGCCAAAGCATCTATGAGTCCCATTTTGCTGATGGTTAAATAGAGACCCCAAGATGTGGAATAATCCACACGAATTTCAGTGGCTAATTCCTAGGAATTAAGGCTTGGCTGCAGAGTCAGAGACAGGCGTTAAAAAGATGTTCCCACATCAACCGCTGACAGTGACTAGAAGTCAGGTGAAAAGTAAATTTTAAAATAAATATTGATTTTTGCTCTGTCCCTTTTGACTGTTTCCATTTGCCAGAATTTAGGATATTATGATCTGAGCATGTGCATAATAATAATAATAATAATAATAATAATAATAACATACTCAGCTGCTGTAAAAAAATTGCGCAGACTGATTATAAATTGCGGCACAATTCAGTAGCACAAATGATCCATTGGAATTTGTGCAAAAATTATAATATCAAAACAGCAAAAAACTGGTGGGAACATCAGCCTGAAAAAGTCACCGAAAATCAGATGGTCAAGATCTTGTGGGACTTCCGTATACAAACCGACAAAATACTGGCGCATAATACACCAGACATCACACTGGTTGAGAAAAATAAGGTCACAATCATAGACATCGCAATACCAGGTGATAGCAGGGTCGCCGAGAAGGAACATGAAAAAATCGCGAAATACCAGGATTTAAAAATCGAAATTCAACGACTATGGCACAAACCAGCAGTGGTAATTCCAGTGGTAATTGGCACACTGGGTGCTATTCCAAAAGCACTGGAATTACATTTAAAACAGCTAAAAATTGACAAAATCACCATCAGTCAAATGCAAAAAGCCGCACTGCTTGGAACTGCACGCATATTACGAAAATACGTTACGACGTCCTAGGCCCCTGGGTGGGGCCCGACTAGTAACCAATGCCAAATCCGGCGAAACAACTGGCCGCTGTGATACAATTGTATAATAATAATAATAATAATAATAATAATAATAATAATAATAATAATAATAATAATACTTCTTGACGTGGCAATACCAGGTATAATAGAATAGAAGACAAAGAATTGGAGAAGATCAGCAACTATCAAGATCTGAAAATCAAAACGGAAAAAATCATGGCATAAAGCAGCTATGGTAGCCCCATGATTATTACATGGCACACTGAGTACCATACTAAAAAAAAATCTTGGATGGCACTTAGAAAATCTGTGCCTTGATAAATTTTACATCTCTCAATTGAAAAGGGCCACACTGCTCGGATCCATGCATATATACTACACCAATACATTACGATGCCTTAGGTTCTTGGGAAGAATTCAATGCATAGAATCCCACAATTGCAGGAATTGGGTATGTCTAGCCTAATGAGAAGAAGGGCCAGGAGGTGACATGATAGCAGTCTTCCAATATCTAAGGAGTTACTAGAAAGAAGAAGGGGTCAGCCTATTCTCCAGAGCACCTGAAGGGACAACAAAAAGCAATGGATGGAAACTAATCAAGAAGAGAAGCAATCTAGAACTAAGGAGAAGTTTCCTCATAGTTAGAACAACTAATCAGGGGGACAGCTTGCCCCCGGAAGTTGTAGATGCTCCATCACTGGAGGTTTTTAAGAAAAGACTGGGCAACCGTTTGTCTGAAATGGTATACAGTCTCCCGCTTGACTGGGGTTGGACTAGAAGACCTCCAAGGTCCCTTCCAACTCTATTTGTCTATATTCTATATGAAGGCCAAACCAGCTAAAGAACAGCTGTGACTTCATATTGTTGTGGACAGATGATGATGATGATGATGATGATGATGATGATGATGATGATGATGATGATATGAAGAGGTTATTTTATTCTCTTGCAGGGATTAAGGGTTTTATTGCTGTCCTCACTTCATAAATTCCTTCACAAATTCATTTCTCTCTCTCTCTGTTTATTCAAATATAATTCCAAATGCACCCTTTCTGTAAAATATTAACCCTCAATTTGTTGCTGTTATTATTAGGATTCTAAACAGACCTAACTAGAATTCTCCACATTTTATTTCTTTTTTGCCCGTTCTAATTCTTTATAATTTTCCATGTTGAAACATACATAGCCTGTAAAATCTTTGCAAACAACATCTGAAATTTTTTCAGTAATCTTACCAAACATTCCCAAATTCCCCTAAGGAGTCCTATCTAAAAAGATAACAAATCAGCATTGAAGCTGGGAGGTTTGGTTTGAGTCGGGAGTCAGAATTGGCAGTTGCTGGATAATCCATACCTGGTAATATGAGGATGTCCACCAGTGGCTTGCAATGATACAGCCCGGTTGCCATGACGCAGTCGGCCCAAAGTCCCTTGGACCCCAGCTCATCCATCTTCCGGCAAGTGGTGATGGTGTATCCACAAGTCACAACCCATTCGTTTGTGGAAGTGGCCACAATCAAGGCAATCCAACCCACAAAGCTAGACACAAACCCAGTGAGATGTAGGCAAGTGGCAACCATCCTTTCCCTAAGCTTGGCTGAACACTGAAAAACTGGCAACGCACAAGAGCGAGGTCTGGTTGTAAGTGGTCAGCTAAAGACACTGAAATGAGATCAGCTGGGACGGAGATGCTTGGCATCTGTTAGCCCAGCCCCTGGGAGGAGTCTGCTCCCATACAGATAGAGGGGAGGTGGCTCAAAACGTGCCAAGTTTTGTTCTTCTTTTCCCTTTGTTTAAAACTTCCTGCAATTACACAGTGAGGAAAGGGAACACAGAAAGGCAAATGGGAGGCGAGAATCCACATTTAGGTCCAAGTTTAAATGAGGCCTGATCCTAAGTTAGAAAAACGCAACGGGGGAAAGATTTGGGGACCATGAATTAAAGGAAATGAACTTTTTCAAAAGCAGAGAGAACACAAAAGGCTGGCTGATTACTGGGTCCGTTCTCTGAAGGGATTCTCTCGTTGCATAATACGCAAGCACACACTGCTCGGATCCATGCATATATACTACACCAATACATTACGATGTCTTAGGTTCTTGGGAAGAATTCAATGCATAGAATCCCACAATTGCAGGAATTGGGTATGTCTAGCCTAATGAGAAGAAGGGCCAGGGGGGTGACATGATAGCAGTCTTCCGATATCTAAGGGGTTACTAGAAAGAAGGAGGGGTCAGCCTCTTCTCCAGAGCACCTGAAGGGAGAACAAAAAGCTGTCTTTTAAAGAGAAAAATGATGTAGCAAATAAGTGTGGAGAAAATACAGATCCTTAGATTCATGTTTTCATCTTTTGGAACAGCAGGAGTGGTGGGAATTTTCAGTCTTTTTTCTGCCTGGGGTGAATTTGGGAAGATTTTAAGGATGAATCAGATGCTTTTGGCATGGAAGAAGCTTCAGGCACCCAGAATAACTCTGACAGCAGCCCATGGATGGGCTGATTTATCTTATTTGGAAAGGTTGTGTCAAGCCATGTACCTTAAACCCCATCACTTTGTTCATTTCTACAACTCCATACAAGATTGCTAATTTTACAAGGATATGTTTTAGTGATGGGCACAGACTATGGATTATGTCTTTTAGTAAACTGGTTTTTATGCAATTGTACTGCAATGATTAATCCCAGGTTTGACCCTCCCAATAGTCTTGCAATAATCCTAAAGGTTGGAGGGGGGGGAGCAGATTTAAGGTTGATTCATAACCCTGAAATAAACAATTAAAAGTGCACTCTATTTTAATATTCAGGAGCTATTTTAATTAAAAGCTGAAAGATTTGTTTGCTAACATCAGCGGAGAACAACAAATCTTTATAAAGTGGAAAGTAAAGCCAAACTTAATAGAATCCACTTTGCAGTCCTTAAAATTTTCCCTTTTGTGAATAAAACGTGCCTGTAGCGACGTCTGGTGGCCCTTTGAGGTATTGCATCCCACATCACAGCTGCTTGCTTGACATATTTCTTTGACTTTTTGGCAATTTCCAATGACATACAATTAAGCACATGAAAGTCTGTATTGGGAGAGCACTGTGGGTGCAAGCCCTGCATTTGATCGAAGATGGTTGGCTCAAATATGTAAGGAATGGGCTTAAATTAGCAATTTGATTATCCTTTTATTAGGAATCAGGCAATTTGTAGTAGGGGAGCATTTACAAAATGTAAGCTTGAAGGATAACAAATTGGAAGGGATCTTGGAATCTTCTAGTCCAATCCCCTGCTCAAGCAGGAAACTCTATGCCATTCCAGACAAATGGCTGCCCAGTCTCTTCTTAAAAACTTCCAGTGTTGGAGCATTTACAAATTCTGGAGGCAAGTTGTTCCACTGATTAATTGTTTTAATTGTCAGGAAATTAGAATAGAATAGAATAGAATAAGAGTTGGAAGGGACCTTGGAGGTCTTCTAGTCCAACCCCCTTGCTTAGGCAGGAAACCCTACACCACTTCAGACAAATGGATATCCAACCTCTTCTTAAAAACTTCCAGTGTTGGAGCCTTCACAACTTCTGGAGGCAAGTTGTTCCACTGATTAATTGTTCTAACTGTCAGGAAATTTCTCCTTAGTTCTAAGTTGAGCAGAATTTAGAACTTAATTCTGAGTCTAAGTAAATGAGGCTATCACTACATTTACAGTATTAATCATCTCACATAGATGGGCTGTTATCTCCCATTAAAAAATAAAAACATAACAAAAGCTGATCTATGGAATCAATATTCCCCCCCCTCCCCGTTTTCCCTGTGTGGCTGTCCTCAACTTTAATCTTCTGCTTCCTTCACAGACTTTAACCTGAGCACTGGAGAAGAGGAGATTAAAAAAAGAGCCCATATTTCATTGTCTTCCATTTACACATCTTTTACAAACAGAGATAAAGTTTTCTCAATATTTTTCTCCTGCCATACCAAAAGGAAAACCGCAATTATGTTACAGAAAAGTGAAACAGCTATATGATCCCTTCATGATAGCTCCAGGATCTCATTTGAAAACAAATAAATTTGGTTCCAGATTCAAGTCCTTTATGGGCTTTCAACACTGATTCCAGTCCCACAAACCAACAGGGCTGGAAATAGGTTACTTTTTTTCCTTTTTGTAAATATGGATCAAATGTTAAAAAACAAACAGGGTGGCTACAATGTATAACTGAATATCTCAGCATGTATGGCATAAATTCTGCCAGGACGGTTTACAGTGTCCAATGTTTTAATTTATGTTTAATTTAAAAAAACTTTTTAATTAAAAAAAAAAAACCACTGATTCCAGTCCCCACACAGATTAGAATATCAGCAAAATTGGATTCTTGCTTTCTGCTCTTTCTAACTTCCTTAGTTCTGGGGGGTTGAAATCCAGTTTTGGTCATGACCACATTATGAAAAAGATGTTGAGACTCCAGAAAAAGTGCAGAGGAGAGCAACCAGGATGATTAGGGGACTGGAGACTAAAACATATGAAGAGCGGTTGCAGGAACTGGGCATGGATAGTCTAATGAAGAGAAGGATCAGGGGAGACATGATAGCAGTGTTCCAATATTTGAGGGGCTGCCACAGAGAGGAGGGGAGCAGAGTTTGCCTGCCTGCTGAACTGTAAAAACAATTACAATTACAACAGAAAATAACAGTAAACCATCTCCAATATTAGGAATGGGATGAGAGAGTTTGATGACTGCAACTTCCTAGTCACATTAGGTTTAAACAAACTAATACCGCAGAGAGGTGGGGGTCAAGCTATTTTCCAAAGCACCTAAAGGCCAGAGAAGGAATAATGGATGGAAACTGACCAAGGAGAGACTCAACCTAGAAATAAAGAGGAACTTTCTGACAGTGGGAACAATCAACCAATGGAACAGAAGTTGCCTTCAGAAGTTGTGGGAGCTTCATCACTTGAGACTTTCAAGAAGAGATTGGATGACCATTTGTCAGAAATGGTGTAGGGTCTCCTGCTTGAAGGAGGGTTGGACTAGATGACCTATAAGATCCCTTCCAACTGTTAACCTGAAATATTCAAAAAAATATCTTTCAAGAGAAAAGGCAAAATTGCCAAACAGGAAAAGCAGAGTCGATACTTCTCCCAGTAAAATTCCTTTGCTTATACCAGCAGGAAGAACCATCAATCAGTGGCTTCTCTTAGCCTTACCCAATCTGGGCCTTAGTTCCCAGAATTCCCCAACAAAATGGCCACTCCTGAAATTTTTGTAGCAGTGGTGGGTTCCGGATCCTGCTGCAACCGATACAGACGCTCGACGGAGCATCGCGCAGGCGCTGTACGCACCATGAACGTGCGTGGAAGCGGCGAAGCCTTTAAAGGACAGGTAAGAAGCTCAGACGAGCGGGTGGGTCCTCCAGAGCACTGTACAGGAACAGTATTCTGGGCAGGCTCCTGTATGACCGTACTGGAGCATACCGCCTGCAACCCACCACTGTTGTGTAGTCCATATATCTTGAATGTACCAAGGCTGATTTATTAATACAAAGGTAATCCTCACTTAGCAACCACAATTGGGACTGACACAGTCATTGAGCAGAGAAATCACATGACTACAATCGGGCTTATAATCTTACTTCTCCAGTTGTTAAGCTGTGCCAGGTTGTGTTGGTAAATGAAAAATAACTTGATTATGCTTTACAGTTTTACTTCCACCTCCCATACTTGCAGTATTAATTCTGGTTGTCTCAAGCAGAAATGTACGCCAGTTGGAAATTACACGAATGACATTCATGATTGTAATATATATTTTTCAAGGCTGTGGAACAATTAAGACTGATATCAATCAGAGGTGGGTTGCTCCCAGTTCAGCCCGGATCGGGCGAACCGGTAGTGGCGGCGATGGGAGACTCCACCTATCTGCCTGGTCGCTTCTGCGCATGCACGCATGCACACGAGCGAACCGAAAATAATGGAAATCCACCACTGATATCAATATAATCCTTCAAAGCATCCTGAATACACAGAAAATAAAAGTTTGTTGCTGATTTGCTTTATCATGAAAGTAACGTAATTGCACCAAGAACATTAGACCTGTCATTTTGGGTATTCATTACAACAGTCATAAAAGCAAGGATTGGTTTCAGTGTTATTTTTTTTAGCGGCTGTTGTACAAGGCAGTCAGTGAAGACAACCTGTATCTATCTATCTCTGTAAATCCACTCCAGGTTGATCAGCCCAGTTATAAGCAGAAGATTTTGGGTGCATGTTGATCCAACAGTTGATATAACGTAGAAAAGGAAACCATATGCTTTTATTAGAGGTAGTCCTTATGTTTAACAACCATAATTGATACCCAAAATTGTGATTAAGAATCATGTCAAGTCATTAAGATCATGTGATCAACCTGATTTTACTTTTGCCAGTCATTAAGTGAATGTGGCGGTAAAGCAAATGCCATAATTATTAAGCAAACCCATTGTTTGCTTAATGACAGGTTTTTTTTTTTTTTTGCAGGAAACTGGATCTAAATGTCAAGCTTTCAGCAAAAAAATATTGTACTTTGTGCTCACGTGATCTCCGAATTGCCACAAATTGCCATAACTATGGGCTGCTTGCTAAACACTCCAATGTGATCATGCGACCATGGAGGGGCGGCTGAATGTTGGAAATCCAAATTTTAAGTATTTTGGGGGGGGAAGGTCCAGTGAATGGACACTGAGTGACCTATCATTAAGTGAGATCTGTCAACCCTGCAGCTGACCTGACCGAAGCCAGCTTGACAGGTTTAGTGTTGCCACACTGGAGCTGATGAATAGGGAGGGGGGATTTGAGATAGCTGGGGTTTTGTAGCCAAAACAAAATACTTTCTCTTGGGAACCAAGGACACTCTACACCTGGTCAGAGGAAGGCAGAGTGATGTTACCAGGCAACTAGACAACACCGTGATTGGACCATGTGACTGTTATGAGAAAGTTACAAACTTTTACTTTTAATTAGGTGAAAACTCTGGGAATCTTCAGTCAGTTTTCACCAAATCTGTGCCATATATCCAAAAAAGCTATTCTTTGAGGATTCTACCTGCCTCAGTTTTGCTTACCATGGGTCTATTATTTGGAACCCTGACACTACTTTTATCATCAAAGCCTGGTGATAAATGGCAAAACAATTTTCAGCTGCTTGGAGTGAGGATAACTGCATAATTGTCTTCTGTTCAGGACTATATGTTCCAATATTCTAAAAAATGATGAGGGATGAAGGCATGTTCAGAATTATAGGCTAAATTGTCATTGTGTTGACGAAATTTAACTTTCGTAGCTTTGCAAACAAAATGATGGGAATCCAGGGGTGATTGGTATAAGAGCTTTTGTTATTATTTCAAAAACCTGATTTTTTTTTTCAACGGGGTAAACACCATGGGAAGCAATGTTTTTCAACTTCAGATAGTCATAGAGGTCTTCTGATTTATGCCATTATAAAGACTACAGTGAATGGCACATTGTCAATGTACAAAACTAGCATTGATTGGAACAAACATTCAATTCACAAGGCTGTTTGTACAAAGGTTAAAAAAAGATGAAGCCTTCGATTTGAGTTGTTTATTTGAATGTGGATCACAAACTATACAAGATATTTACAATGCATGAAAAATGGAAAACTGCACAAAATACATTTGAGGTATAAGCAAAGAGCACAGTATGTCATATTTTAATAAATAGAATCCAAAATTTGTAAACTAAGTGAACAGCTAAATGCATTTTTTTTTTGTTTTACTAAAACTGTATAAAATCTCTCTCTTGTTCTGTCTTGTTTTGAATCACATGAGGTAGAGGACAGTTTTGTGTGTCACAAGATGAACTCAAACTGTACATCAATGGCAAAACATGGAAAACTCTTGGTTTACACCAAATATTTTGTTAGACCTGTTTGACCAATCTACTTCTGGGCTTGACTCCTTGTACAACTTCTCACATTAATTGTTATAAACTCTTCTAAATGTTTTCATTGTGATCCAGAAGGACAAGTTGGTTCAAGAGCTTTCATGTAACCATTTGAGATAGATAGATAGATAGATAGATAGATAGATAGATAGATAGATAGATAGATAGATAGATAGATAGATAGATAGATAGATAAAACCATGCCATACAACTATATATAGTAGGGAGAAATTCTGTTCAAGATATATGTCAGAGGTCCCACTGAGTATTCAAAATATATATTTTTCAAGACTGTGGAACAATTAAGATTGAGATCAATAAACATTTTCCAAAGCATCATGACTACAACAGAAAATAGAAGTTTGCTAGTTCTTTGTTGATTTGCTTTATTATGAAAGTAATGTAATTGCATCAAGTTCATTTAGACCAGTAATTCTGTGTATTCACCAAAACAGATGCATTACAACTGTGCTTCCCTTTTCTTAATCAGAGGTATTTGGAAAAAAAATACAGGATTGCTGTCCTTAAAGAGACATCTGGGGAATGGCGGGGAGATTCTTGGTGCTTGAATATTACAGATCACTATATCATCTCAACAACCTTCCAGATTGTGGCTACACTATGTGATACATTTGTGTGATCTGTAAATGATAGGACTTTTGCTTTTACAACAGAGAACATTTGCAACAGTATTAATCAAAGTATTTCCTGTTCTGAAATTATGGACTGTCTTACAGTATGATAAACATTGAAGAACCGGTAAAAAGCTAGAATTAAAATATCAAGCTGTTTCTGCGGAACTGAATTATTTTATAGTTGCAACATACACTGAAGCATTTCTAGTCTAAGATTACAAGTGGTGTATTTTGGTATTACACAATCATATTTTTAACAATACAGTACATATTGTTCCATATTCTGTGCAAAGGAAAAATAAAAAAGAAATAAGCATTTACACTTTCCTAAGAATTTTTGAGTTGGATATTATTTTGAGGTCAGACAGATAACCCTATAGCTGCAAATTAGCTCCCCACCCAGCTGAAAATTCTGCATTTTGAAGCTAAATATAGAAGTATAATCATTGTAGGTTTTTAGGATGCAAAGCTAAGCAATACTGAGATGGCAGGTTGCTTGATTGGATTCCTTCCCTAGTATATTTTATTCCAAGGGTGCCGTTACAATACACTGACTATGTACAAATTATCATACAACTATCAATATATTAAATACATAATTAGCATTAATCCAAAAACATAAAGCTATCACATTTACCTGAAATATTTAAACTAAGTAATATAAATCCAGAACATAACCCAAATTTGCTGAAATACACTCCTTAACAGCCCATTTTTTAAATCTGGTGTCTTTAATGCTGCCAGTTTGGTTGAGAGCAGCTGAAAATTTCTTGACTAGTGCCCTGTCTATATATGGAGAGGTTCATCAAGCTTAGTTATTTGAAAGAGCAGACTTAGCTTATCTAACCATGATTGTTCTGGGTTCCAGTATTCAATCCTTTATAAACAGAAACATTTAGAAAATTCAACCAAAGAAGAAATGGGAGAACTAAAAACAACATGGCAGAATGAAGAGCCAAGAAGACCACCAACTCATAGTTCCTCTCTGCGCAAGGACAAAACTTCAGATCGCCCACCATTGCTCCATACAGTTACTTCTTGCAAGGAGACTGCAAGATAGAAGCTGTGGGAGACAAGGGAATAGCCCTCTTGCTGAACTGGAGCTTTTGAAAGGACACAGCAATGCCATGCTTTCTTTTCTAATCACTTTCAGAAATTGGTTAACTGCGTTTCAGCTATTACAGTAGGAACATTCGGATCAATAGTACCATAAATTCTTAGTGAAATAAGTTTCAAATGCAAGTGCAAGAACTTTAAAAACATCTAGAATAAATAGAACAAGGGTGATTAAAACTTTGATTTTTTTAAAACTACAAAAAGCCTAAGGGTCCAGAAAAAAATTGAAACAATATTTTGGAATTCATTATAGAGAATCTTTCCCATGGGAAAATGTTTTGCTTTGAATTCTCTAAAAAACATAAAATGGGATTTGAAAGTTGAGTGTTAGAGGAAACTAGAAGATCGCAATTAAAGAAGAACACTTAAATTTGACTTACAAATAGGGCAAAAGTTTAATGTTCAACATATTGAAGAATATTTTTGATCAATGGTCCCCAAAATTAGTCTGTGCCTATATATGCACTTTGTTTAAAAGAAGTTATGAAAGAGGAACAAATTTTATTGAACAAGATTGAGACTGATCTGAAAGTGGGAAAAAAGAAGCTACACCAGATATATAAAGGAAATTGGTTGATGTCTTAATAACTGAAGGGGAACTACAAATATCAAACTAAGAGTTGGATAATCTTTCTATGTTGGATTTACAAAAGTATCTTGTTAAAGCTTTGAAAAATTTGTGTGGAGACAAAGAAAAAATTAAAATCAATTTTAGGACATTTGAAGGGACTAACGATCAAGATTGTTAAAAGTAAAAGAAAGGAATATAAAGTTGGTCTATTTATCATGGTTAAATAGACAAGTTGTTTCTCTTGCAACCGTTAATGGAATTTTGATGATCAGGACTGAAATGATGAGTTTTTTAAAGGATTTATCATAGATAAAAGATGGATATGGGAAGAAGAGATCATTTGTTGTATTTTAAGAGGTATGTTATTAAAATTGCTTATATTTGTAATGAAGAGAGAAGTCTCATACATATACACATTTTTCTATATTCTTCCTTTTTCTATATCGATTTTTAATTTTTTTTTAGTTTGTATTAGTTTTTATCATTGGAATTGTAATTTTTAATAACATTACTACTAAAAGGGTCTTTTTTTTAGAAAATTAACTTGATTCTTTTGAGATGCAAATTCTAGCTTTCAGGTTTTGTGGGCCTAAACATAAACTTGACTCATCATTAAAACATATGCTATCATTAAGATACCATAACACTTTTCATTTAATTGACATACCCTTAGGAAATTTCTGTAAAGACTGGAAGTTGAAAAAGTATCTCCAATAGTAGAAATGGCAAGCCACTTCTGAATCACACTGAAGTAAGTTACCAGACATCAAGATTTTATCTAAGATGACTTATCTGTAAAGCATGTAGATGCCTCAAACTCTTTAAAATACTCATATAATTTTATATTGTGATATATATGTGCATAATTTATATTCTGAAATGTTACTTATGACTGAGACTGTGCCCTAAGGAATTTGCAAATATTTTTGGTTTAGTTAAAGATTGGGGTACTAAACTTCATTTCCTACCAGTGCCACCATTGTTGCACCTTACTGAGCTAAAATTCTTCCTAGTAAAACTTTCCTTTAAAAAAAAACCAAGAATGTTGACTTTTTCTTTTTCTTTTAAAGACCTTTTTGGCAGTCTTGCTGTTAGTTCTGAATTGCAGATTTAAAGCAGCCTTGGAGAAAAGCATGAAAGAAATAAAACAGAAATAAACGTCTTAGAGAAGGTCAATGTATATGTGACTTAATAATTAACATTACAAGCACACTAAAATAGCAAATTCAGACAGGATTATTTGTTCTCTTAAAATGAGCATCCTTATATCAAATCAAGATGTATATGTAATAGAATAAATTATTCATCAAGTACATTGTGCCAAGCGAGGAACGTTAAGAAATTACTTGCTCTATGTCTTATGTACAGTTTACTATAAAACTATCTTTTATTGACTATGGACACTTATGGCACAATTTTATGTACACACTTAACTTCTACAGAAAAACATATGCAAAGAAGCTGACATTATTGTATACAGATATTAATTTATTTTTTTAAATTATGAATGTGCAGATTTGGTCTCACATTTTTAAACATAATAATTTAAAATCTACTCACTTTCTTTCACCACTACCCCTTACTATAACCATAAACTTATTTTTCTAAAATAAAGTTAGAACTGCCCTCACAAGCTCAGCTCCAGTATTTGTTGGGACTACACACACATTTAACACACTTAATTTTGCAGCTTCATTGTTGCACTGTGCATACCCAGAAAACAACACAGTAGCTATTGCAGAGATCCTAAAATACACTCTAAAAACCTATTTTTCCATATGTAAGTGTGAACCTTCTCTTGCATTCAATTCAAAAAGCTGTCTCTTCGAAAGTAAAAATATGATCTACTCTATTAAGTGAACTAGTTGTGTTTGAATTCTTCCGATACTGAGTATAAGGAAGCCGCTGCTTGAATATTAACTACTCATACATTATTTTTCTTTCATGCTCTGGCCAAGCATATTTGTCTTCATGAACCTTCAGCCATCTAGATAATTATTGACAACTACGAACCACTGCAATTAGTGCTATTACTGGTGAACAATAAAAAGTACAATTTCATGTATTTATACATGAGAATGTATTTTAAGATGAGACAACTTGGATAAATAGTGACTTATGGTATCCAAACTGGCCTGCAATGTATGATAAAATACTGTGATACTCATCCTACCAGTTTTGTCAACATATGACAAAATACTGAAATAATCTTACCAGACTACTATAGCAAGATTTCCAATATCCAGTGAGTACAGCTCAACATTTTAAGCACATGCGATTTTGGAATGAATTGTAATCACTAGATATTACACACCCAGGAAGGTTGATTGTGGCTATGCTTGTTAATTTGTTACCATTGTAGGCAACATTTTTTTTAGGTGTGCACCCAATTATGTAAATTGGTGAAATGGCTTTTTTGAGCGCTCTTACGCTTATAGAACTGGTCAATTCCATAGCCGTATACTTTGGGTGATCATCTTGGATTATTTACAGACCATTGCCATGTTGTTGGCATTTACAGAGTGGTTTACAGCATGAAAAGATAATGAAACAGCAAAACAGTATTTTCTACATGGTCACTTCCCTTCCTGTCTCTCACTATTTCAAAGGACAGCGTAACTGTAACTGTGAAGAGTGTTTTGTAGGGATTTTAGTTAAGTATCATAACGGATTATCTTGGTTACCTTTCTGAACAAGCAATAACACCTTATTTGTTGGAAGACTTAATGACTCAGGAAATTTTGAATTCACCTGTTTCAAAAAGCTCACCCAAGAAATACAAGTTTACATGCACCTTGATTGGAATGTACTCTTTGAACTTCAGTTGTGGTTAGGCACATTCTTTGGAGATTAAGGTCCACACAGCAGCAAATGATTGAATTATTATGTGCTTTATAGTTGTCGTCTTTGAGGAATCGGAACATTCCAGCCAGCTTCAACTGAAATAGCTGAATTGTCTAGCACACACAAAATCTATTGTAATTTTCATATCATGCTGCCATGGATTTTAGTGCTTAGGATCGCACAACATGCTAAGCTGATAATGAGTACATTATGGCTTGCCATGATTCTGCAGCATTTCCATTGGCTTCCAATTCATTTGCAGGGTTAATTCATAGAATTGATTTTTAGTCTTAAGATTATGAGCGTAGGATTTTTGAAGGTTCTCCTTTGCCTGCATAAACCACTGGCCCACCAGAATTGACCTCAAAATCAGATTATTATAGGTGCTGCTGTGAAGATGACAATATTTTACCTACAAGTAGAATTTTTTATAGAGCTGGGGAAAAGCTGGGTGTTTTTTTAGTGTTTTAGTGCTAGTCATTTATTTTATTAAAAAAAAAAAACCTTTTAGCCCATTTTCCGTTTCCCTACATCTCATGGAATGATCTGTCCCTATCAATTTAAACTGATGAATACAGGTAGTTCTTGAGTTACAACCACAATTGAGGCCAAAATTTCTATTTCTCAGCAAAACAGGTAAGTGAATTTTGCCCCATCTTACGACTTTTCTTCCCACAGTTGTTAAGTGAGCCACTGCAGTTGTTAAATTAGGAATATGGTTAAGTAAATCTGGCTTCCCCATCGTCTCTGATTGTCAGGAGGTCAAAAAAGGTGATCAGGTGACCCAGGGACGATGCAACCGTCATAAATATGGGTCAGTTGCCAAGCGCCTGGATTTTGATCCCCTACCATGAGGACCCTGTAATAAGTCACTTTTTTCAGTGCCGTTGTAATTTCAAATGGCCACTAAATGAACTGTTGTAAGTCAAGGACTAACCGTATGAAATTATATGTGAAATAATGAAATAATCCTTATACATAAATATGTTTAATCCTTTCCCATAAATATGTGGTATATCTATGTACACTACTGGTTTCCAGAAGAAGGGACAGGAATGCAGACGGCCATCTGATGAACAAATCCGCTGCTTCAATTACTGCTGCAAAGACCCATTTCCATTAATTTTGCAGAACATTTTCTCACAAGCATTCTTGTATCATCAGTCACACAAATCTATGATAAAGTAAGTTAATACTTTTGGGACTAATAGGTAACGTTGCTAGGTATGTATAATGATCTGAATAGGGAGGCATAACCAACAATTGGCAAATATTTAATACATTTTAGCAATTAAAACTTATCAATCTGTATTCAATGTAAAACCATATTATTTCTTTTCTTCTGTACAGCCAAGAGATGTATTTCCTGTTCTATGCAAAACTGCTTCCCAGAATCAATACTTTTCCAATTTTTTCATCAACTAAGTCTTTGTTCAATGAAACATTTTATTGGTCAACATTTTTAAGGGGGGAAAATCCATAAATTCATTTCGTTCATTTATCTTTCTGACTTCCAATTATATAAATTCAGGAATGAACGGCTTATGATTTAGCACCAGATGCTTCCTCACACCAGTGTCAAACACTAAGATTTTAGTATTTTCAAAAAAAAATAGAAGTTTTAATATCAGAGCTGTTTTTGAAAAATGTTAATGGTTTGCCTTGATTTTTTTTTAAAAAAATAAGCATACTTTCCCAATATCTGACACCATTTGTTCCCTACTGGCTTTGAAACACTTTTTAAAATGACAAGATCACCTATTTTCATGCACTCAAAGATAGTATGTGGGAATGCTATTGGCTCCTGAAGTAATGTGATAATTAAAAATGCTACTTCACAAAATAAGACTGACATTATAAAGCTCCTATTGGTGTTTAGAAATGCTCAAAGAACAATATTAAATATGAAAATACTTACTAGCTATCAAATTGTTATTCTAACCCACTAGAGTGAATAAATAAAATATTTCAGACTCAATTTCAGCAACCCCTTTTCAAAACAGCACTCAGTATAGTACTAAAAACTGGTTATTTAACCATTAATAATTAACATTTAGTGTAAAAGTTCAACATGAAAATCTGCAATTAAAGATGTTTTCACTGTTTAATGATTTCCAATTAACAGTTTTCTCTTTGATACAGAATCATGAAATGAAATATTGGAGCAAAGCAAAAATAAAACTATTTTTTTTTCAGTTTTAGATTCTTGAATTGCATGCAAAAAGGTAGATACTGTGTACTTTGAATCAAGAATGTTGCATTCAGTAAGAGTCCTCAAGACAGTTTGTAAAATAAACAGATACATACTGACCACTGTAAAACATAAAATTTCAATGTTGCTCATAACTATAAAAAAAGCAGCACAAATACAGATTTGGTCAGTCTGGAAGTTGTATAAATATACATATTATTGTAGATTTCTATGCACATGTTGGACATAATCTACTGAAAACGTTTCTTGTGCAGATCACCATAGAAATGTTTGTGAGTTCCCAAACACCTCCGCTACTGATGTGAGATGCACAGGAAAAATTTTCCATAATTGTGCCCTATACCTTCACTTTTCCATGGCTTGACCTCTCCTTGGCAGGTAAACTTTTTTTTAGCCTTGCTGAGAAAATGCAGGTGCACTCTGGATGGCATTTTATTTTCCTTTTCCATTTTTTGAAGATTTCTGAATCTGAAGTTTTAATTCCTTGATCATCTTCTCTAACTTCTGTCTCGCTTCCCGTTCCTGTCTCAGTTCATCTTGGAGCTCTTGTCTATCGGCCTCTGCATGATCCAGCCTCTGCCTCAGTTCTGCTAACTGCAAGTTTGAAAAGTAAAGACAAGTTAGAACAGCTGGTATATCATACACTTGTTCCTTAATCCTGGTGAGATAGGCAGACATTTCATTCTGCTTCAAAATGGAGCACCTTTCAGTGATCATGGCATTAAAAAATACCAGACTGGAACATAAATATGTTCAAATATATACCAAAAAATGTTACAAATTTAAATTTCTTTTTACATTTTCTATTTCCACTTTGCTATTGCAATATTTTAAGTGAAAATATTCTTACTTCTTTGACATAGAGGTTTCTAAATTTCCAGAAAAACCAAACATTCATTAAAGAATGGAATAGAAAGAACGGAAATAGCTATTTTTGAGTTAGTAAACTGTAAATAATGTAGGAAAAATCAAATCAGTAAGGGAAGTGAAAGATATATGGCATTTCGTCTGTACACATTATAGTGTAGGCATAAGAAAAGTAAGGCATATTTTAGTGCTAAATAAGGAAACTGTTTCTAAAGATAAATAAGGCTGCAATCCATATGCTTGAATGCATGGAGCTCCAATGTGTTAGAAGATCTTCAGACACCTGAAGGGCAGAACTAGCAAGAGTGTATATTTTGAATATTTTATCAGCAATCCAGCATTACATGTAATCTTCGGTTTACGACTGTTTAATGAAATTACAACAGCCTTATGAAAAATTACATGTACTCACATTTATGACTGTTGAATTACCCTCACAGTCGTGTGACCACAATTCAGGCATTTGGAAACCAGCTCATATTAACAACTGGTTGCAGCATTTTTCAGTCACACGATTGTGATTTTCAACCATTTTTGTCAATTTCTGGCAAAAAAAAAAGCCCACTGGGGAAGCTGAATTTGACTTAACGATCACGATTCACTTCATGACTGTAGTTATTTGATTTGCTACTGTAAAAACTAACATAAGATTGGATCACTCAATTTATGACCACAATGACTTACAATGGAAATTTTGGTCCCAACAATAATCCTAAATTGAGGAGTACTTGTTTCAAAGAAAGATGGCCCAAATGAAACTCAATTTTGCTGCTCACCTGAGCTGCATATTCTGCTTCTTTGTCCTTTTCCAAGCTGGAATCGCAGGTACATTTTTGTTTTATTACCTGCTCCAGCTTCTTCTCTAAATCTCTTTGTTCAACATAAAACTCTTGCATTCTTTGAGCATGCTCAGTCTGCAAAGATTCAAGTTCTTTTTGTAAATTTTGTTGCTCTTCTGTCAGCTCCTTCATGGCTTTGGAACTACTTAACATTTCAACTTCCTATGAAGAAATGACAATTATATAGAAAGTTTTCAAAACACAGAATTACAAAAAAAAAAGATGCTTCGAATTTCATAGTTTCAGGTTCTATTTCATTTGAAATAGGACTTAGTATAAATACACATCTTGTGCTTTCTTCTCTCAGGAATGTAACTCATTGTGGTTGTTAAGCATGGATTCGTGTGTACATACTATATATACTCTCTATACATGCACACACATATATTACACATGCATGCGCACACACACACACACACACACACACACACACACACTCTTATCAATTATTCACCAGTATTGCATTTCTACTTCAACATTCTCCATTAACACATTCTAAGATATTTTGGGGAAAAATGTTTCAAATAAGTAAAAAAATGTGTGAAATGTTGAAAGTTTTTCCCTCACAGCTTTAAATTTTATACTGTAAAGGATTTTCTTCTATATTCAATTAAAATGCTAATCACAAATGTACACTTACAACAATCTGAAACTGCCCTAATTTTATTTCTACTATATCTTCTAACACCAAAGGGAAGTCTCATGACTTCCTGGATATCCTTCTTCCAGATAGTGAGTACGGAGTAATTTTCATCATAGGAACCTTAGGGAACACAGTTAACCTCTGCTCATTATCCAGTGGAGAAATAATAGGTACCAATGTAATGCGAAATGTTATTAGGAATTTCAATCTTCAAAAAGGATGTGTGTGATTCAGCAAAGATTTTACAATACAATACAATAGCAGAGTTGGAAGGGACCTTGGAGGTCTTCTAGTCCAGCCCCTTGCCAAGGCAGGAAACCCAATACCATTTCAGAAAATGGCTATCCAACATCTTCTTAAAGACTTCCAGTGTTGGGGCATTCACAACTTCTGGAGGCAAGCTGATTAATTGTCCTAACTGTCAGGAAATTTCTCTTTAGTTCTAAGTTGCCTCTCTCCTTGATTAGTTTCCACTCATTGTTTCTTGTTCTGCCCTGTTCTGCTTTGGAGAATAGTTTGACTCACTCTTCTTTGTGGCAACCCCTGAGATATTGGAATGCTGTTATCATGTCTCCCCTAGACCTTCTTTTCATTAAACTAAACATACCCAGTTCCTGCAACCATTCTTCATATGTTTAGCCTCCAGTGCCCTAATCATCTTTATTGCTCTTCTCTGCACTCTTTCTAGAGTCTCCACATCATTTTTTTACATCGTGGTGACCAAAACTGAATGCAGTATTCCAAGTGTGGTCTTACCAAGGCATTATAAAGTGGCATTAACACTTCACATGATCTTGATTCTATCCCTCTGTTTATGTAGCTTAGAACTGTATTGGCTTTTTTGGCAGCTGCTGCACACTGCTGGCTCATATTTAAATGGTTGTCCACTAGGATTCCAAGATCCCTCTCAGAGTTTTATCAGAACACTGTTTAGCAAAGTACTGAATCAAAGGGGCCTTCTTCTTCAAAGTACTAGATGAGAGCAGTCACCCCATTTTTGACCCAGATGTTAAAAGGGGATTCTCTGCATACACTCCAGAGTAGGAAAGTTCCATCAATGCAAGAATGACTGAAATGGGTCAGCCTATTGCAGCAAAGCATTAAGCAGGAGAACACTTATGTTTGATAATAGCTGAAGTCCAACTTTCAGATTAGCATTCTTAGGTGAAAGTAAGCTTTAATACAAGTAAATGTTAAATGAAATACAGGGAAAGGTTTGTTTTTTTTAACCCTGTCATTGTTTTATTCATAATTATAAACTTTCATCTTAATATGGATGGATACAAAAAAAAGGAAGACACTATTTGGGAGCGAGACAAAAATAAAATGAAGTTCACACATACCATTTGAAGATGCTGCTTCTTTTGCAAAATTGTATGCAGCCTTTCTTGCTGTTTAATATACGTTTTCATGACTTCTTCCATCATTTTCCCTTTATCATCATCAGATCCAATACCATTGGAAAGAGCCTGAGATGAGGATTGTGCATCACTACTTATTTCCATTTCATCTTCGGTAGTCTCCCTGGAACTGACCTGTTCTGTTTTCCTTCTGTTTGCAGGTTTCATGGGTATGGGTTGATCTACAGAATCAAAAAATTAAGAAGACAAAGTTTGTTGATTTTCTACAAAAACAGTAATTCCATTAACATTATTATTATTGTTATTATGAAACAAATTCATTTTTTACTCACCTATACTAGCACAAATTCCAGATCTGGGCTTTAAGTCAACCTTCTCTTGTCCTTCAAGAGCGATGTCCTGATAAAAGATGCTTTTTTTGCGTTTGCTACCATTCTGCTGTTTCAGTGATTGCCCGGGAAATGATTTACATACGTCTGATATCTTTTCAACCGTTTTTGTGGTTTCTTTAGTACGAAGAGATACATTGGGAGCAACCACTTTATCACACATGTAAAAGAAATAGCTGGAAACCACAAAATTGAAAAAATTATTAGAATATACATTAATTAAATCATACTGAATCAAGCACAATATAGCCAACAATGGAAACAAACAAGCAAACAAACAAAATATTACTCTCTAATACCCAGCCTGCTACACAGTAGTTGTAGATAATCATTATTTTGTGTAGCACAGGAACTATCAAATCAATTACAAAGAAAATATATTGCCAGCAGTATACTCAAAGATCTATTAACAAAATGAATGAAATAGTCGATTTTAATTTTCAGAGGTATTTTAATACTCCCAATTTTATTAGCTTCCAAATGCATTTTAATGTACTTGTTTTATAACCGCGTAGCCGGCTCAAAGATTCTGGGCAGATCAAAGAGCAGGTGGCATTTGTAACCAAAAGGACTTTTGCAGAACTCCCATGTTGTTAATGGTTTCATTTACAAAGCCTGAAGGTGAAGACCCAAGTCATAAAGGCTTTCTAGGTCATTACTAATACTCTGATTTATACTGAGAAACCTCCTGCGAACCGGTGCAGCAGGAGGGGCACTACACAGATTGTAGGTTACAAACAGTATTCAGAGAGAGTTCCAAGTAGAGCACAGTACATAACTCAAGGACTCCTCACTTCCACCAGAGCATCCTGTGCCAAAAACAATCATATCTCATGCAGGAGCCAAAGCTAAGCAAGGTCTTCCATCTGTTTCACTCAGGCAGGAGCTTAACTGTACATGAACCTGTAGATCACAGACCATCTGTTTCTAACGAAGTATAATTCCAGGAAAAGCCAATCGTGCAGCCGCTGTGGAGTTAGAATGTTTTTCAGATAAGCAGCCACTGTATCTTGTTGAATTTAATTTGGCCATATTTGTTCCAACCTGACCCTCAAAATCTTTAACCACCAGGCCAGGACTTCTGCTGTAAGTCCTACTCAACCTTGGATGTATATTGAGCATCATCACCTTACAGACAATATTTTATTCTAAATTGTTAGATGACCTCACTAAGCTGTTTCATATAGACACTAATGAAAACATCTTCCTGGGTTCTGTTACTGAACATGCTGTTGCTGCTTTAATATTTAATACAAAGGTTCTACTGCTTTCTTAAAAGTAAAACCTCATTCAAAACAAGTAGAACTTCCGGCACTTCGTGAACATGTTGGTGTAATTAGCTGAGGAACAATTCAAATGACACTTTAACTGCTACATCAGCACTGTACAGACATGTCCATCAGCACAGTAGAGCTTCAAATGGTTTCAATAAGCTGCATAGCAAGTTAACTCTTCATGTGATTAAAATATAGCTCCATTTGATTCTGACAATGATAAGCCACCATGCCCTATAGTTCTATAGCACTTCTAAAGTAGACAGCATTTTTTAAAATTCTTAAAATAATCTTGAACATGGGCTGAACTTGCTATTCTTTTTCAATGCAGCATCATCTAGAATGAAAAGCAACCACTACAAAGCTATTATTAACAAGCTACTAATTGATTCACATAAATTATTCCAAGCTACTTGAAAAGTCTCCTCCCTACTTACATAGTTTTGATGATGTGACACTGACAACCATTTCATACTAATGTAAGTTCTACCACAGAGGAGGGTCTCAAAAATGGAGCTTTAGGATTCAATGTATTATGCAATTAATTTCCAGAAAAACAGGGGAACGTTTTTAGCTCAAATTCACACAAATGTAAATCAGATTAAGTGCATAACTTCAAAGACCAACAGATTAGAGACCCTGAGGATGCTGTACATACAAATGGAAGTTCCAGGAGCCACTATCTTTTATCTGAATAAAACAATTTGGTCCTTCTGGTGCTAATAAAGTAGATGTCCCAGATATTAAATAGCATCAGAGGATGGGAAACGCTAAAAGTTTTCTAGGTCCTCCAAAGGAAAGTTTAAGGTTTTGAGTGGAACTAGTTCTTAGCAAAGATACTGGCAATAGTTAAATTGATGTTTTACATAATTTAATTACACTTTCTGGGATTAAGAAAAAAAATCCCGTGCAAAAGGTACATCTATTACATAATGCTTTGCTCTACATAATTTATGTAGATCCAACAGTATGTAAAAGGCATATTCTCCATACAACCCCAGAAAGTGTAATTAAATTATGTAAAACATCAATTTAACTCAGGTAAACTATGAAATTATTTATAAGATGGATCATGAAATAATTAAAATATGATTCTCTGATCATTTTTATTAACAGAAGAATGTTACCTGGGATGTATAAATGAATGTGGCTGATCTGTAGAATCTGTTTCTTGCTTTATAACTGGATACCACTGCTGAAATTCTACATTATAATGGGAATCTGCCTAAGGAGGGAAAAATATTTACGTTTGTTATATACCATTCTAGCTTTAAAACAAATAGCAATTGCAATTTTTAATCAATTTTGTAACAGAAAAAAAAATCATAAATATAAATAGCATCGTTTCCATTTTCCCTACTCAAATACAATGTAAATGAAGCCATAAGCAGCTTTTGTAAAGATTGTAAACGAATGCTGTATTTCCTTTTCAGTCAAAAGAAATTGTGCAGTATTTTGATAATTTAACATCAATTAATTATTGATCAATAAAATGGTTGATTAATATATTTTTTATTTAATATTGCCTATTTAAGAAATGGAATTGTGACTGTCAGGAAATTCACTCAATTCCTAAGAAAACTGCTTATCAAAGTTTACAGGGAACAATTCAAGAAAATCAACATGAGACAATAAAAGCACACTGGTTGAGTGACCAATCCAATAATAGGTAAAATTGACTGTACATGGGAAGCATTACTTGGTGCCAGCTTTTTGTTTTTAATGCATTCAGTTTGTATAGTTTTAATATAGTTCTTATATTGTTGAGTTTGTTATAAGATGAGCAGCTGCTTTAAATAAATATGATAATTAATATATCTAGGAACTCTTATTCATTCATTCATTCATTCATTCCTATCTTTTCAAACAGACCTTTTTAGAAAATCAGTGTTTTCTTGAAGCCTTACAAATTGTTTTTATTTTTATGCTTTTAGATCATTGGTTTTTATGCTAAAAGCAAATCATCTACATTTCAAAACTAAAGGAGAGAAAATAGGTTTTTGTAGGACCAGCGGAGAAGTCTATCAAACCTATTAGAGAAAGCAGATGGTTCCACCTCTTTCTCAAGCCACTTATTTAACTTTATGTCATTATGCCATTACGTCTGCCATCTAAGGCAACCAGATAAACATTTGAAGACAGCCCTGTTCTAGTTGGTATATAACAAATTGGTTTCATTTCGTATTCCTGTTTATCATATTATTGTTATTGTGGTTGGTCACAGTCAACCAGAAATTTAGACTGAATTTGGCATATTGAATTCTTCCCAGGTATCTGGGATAGGCAAATGTTTTTATTATTTTGTTTTCTGGCAGTCAACTAAATGTTCAGGCTGGATTTGGCACATTTCTCCATTTATCAAGTCCTTCCAAGGAACTTAGATAGGCAGATGTGGATGTTTGACTGTGTTAAATGTATTTTCATATGGTGTAAGCTATTCTGAGCAAAGATACCATTTGCAATTGACTGACAGTGAATTTATCAATGTTGATCATGCTAAGTGGCACACTCAACGTGCCTACTACTATTGGTACTACCTTTGCTTTCTTTTGTCATAGTTGTTTATTTCTATTTGCAGGTTTTCTTTCTATTTATCATCATTATCAAATTTCACTTTGAAATAGCCTGATTAAAAATAGTAAATAAAATTCAAAATAATAATTAAAGATGGAGGCTAACAATAAACTTAATTACTATAACAACTAGACTTTGATCTTAAGTTCTAATTTAATGAATACTTTTATTTGGCTCCAAATAAGTTTTTGCACATGAATCAAATGTTCCCATGAATAGAAAGGAGCAAAGAAATATGCCTTCATTTTGTTCTGTTATATGAATGCTACTACAAAGAGCAGCATCTTCCCAATTTTTGCAGGCAATTGACTTCTAGTATATCTAATCTTTCCCCTGACTTTATTTTTTTAAAATCTTTATTATATAATTTTAAAGAATGTATTTTATTTTTGAATGGCTCGGATTCTCTCATTCATGCTTTTTCAACAATTCTTCAGAATTAGGACTATTTCATACTAGTAGAAGGGTATCCCTAACCACATCATAGACCAGTTAGTTTTTTCTTTTCTGTTCAAAATGTGAAGATTCCCCTGTACTCTGAATTTTAACACTTGTTATTTTGCTGTTAACAAATCAGAAGTGTTAGAAGCACTGCTGAAGCAGCAAAGTGTTTCTGCACTTTCTGTTAATGCATATATAATAGGAACAATTGAAGGTTTTTATTTTTAAAAACACCTTGCGTATTTTGCATTCTATTTCTAAATCCACTTTAATTTTGGGAGCCAGAGCTACAGTTCTGCAGTTAAGACTAAAAGGAGGAAACTATTTTGAATTCTGATGACGTTTGTTTTGACAAAGGAGGCGAAGTAAATTAACTTTTAAAAAGTGCTTGAAATTATGGCAGAAATGTATGTCTCGTCTTAGTTCACGAGTGCATGTATAAGTATGTATATAATGGCTCTACATACTGTGGCCTCAATTCCCTCCATATAGTCCTCATTTAATGACCGTAATAGGGACCAGAATTTCCCTAAGTGGTGCAGTTGTAAAATGTAGCATCACATGACTGTATCACATAGTGATAGCAATCTCAGCAGTCTCTGTTGCCAAAAAGAGGGGCTGTATATCATTAAGCGAGACCTCACGTGACTGAGACTTGCAACTTCCTACCAAGTTCTAACAAAGGCAATGGGGAAGCTGCAGGAAGTAGCAAGCCCCAATTACAAGCTTTTCCTTGGGTGGCTTGCAAGCAGGCCAGTCAGCTAACACCTACTATGGAGTGTAAGGAGACGGGATGGACATTGTGGCACGAGTGCAGCAGGGAGGTGGGCATTAAATGAGTGCAATGGGTGAGCACAAATGAGCATTGTGATGTTAATGCAGAAGAGGTGCTGCAGTGTGAGTGGGTTCTGCAGTGCTCCAAGGACAGGCAGGTGGTGAGGCCCACACTCACCCTGCCACTGTGTGTTTCTCAGGACAAAAAGCAACTATAGGAGCGACTGACAGGAGTGATTTGCAACCCTTTGTGCCAGCTGTATTTTTGGGGACATAGTGGCTCAATGGCTAAAACAATGAACTTGTCAATCAGAAGGTTGGCAGTTCGAATCCCTACTACCATGTAACAGAGTGAGTTCCTGTTACTTGTTTCAGCTTCTGCCAAACTAACAAAAGCATGTAAAAATGCAAGTAGAAAAATAGGGACCACTTTGGTGGGAAGGTAACAGTGTTCCGTGTGTCTTTTGGTGTTTAGTCATGCTGGCCACATGACCACAGAATTGTCATTAGACAGCACTGGCTCTTTGGCTTAGAAACAGTGATGAGCACCGCCCCCTAGAGTCGGGAATGACTAGCACGTATATGCGATGGTAACCTTTACCTTGTCTATATATTTTTCATGTACATAAGCAATTGTCTTAAAATGAGCCTAAGAAGGAATTCAGATCAAAACTAGAGATCATTCCTTAAAAGCTCTATAAGTCTGAAATAAGATACATAAGGTTGTATATATATATATATATATCGCTTCCATATTTTAGTTCATTACAAGGTCATTAAATCAGCATCTCATAAGTTTGTTTTTATTAAAATGTTCTTTTCTCTAAAAATCAGATCTTAGATCTGTATTATGAAAGCTCCAAAGGGTTACATACATACATACACACACACACACACACTCAGTACAATAGCTTTAAAATACACTGCAGATCATATATCAAACAAGATAGGTCATTTATAAGACTTACAATGTAAAGTCTTTAATTTATTCAGTATTATTTATTAGTATATACTATTATGAAAGGTAATTACTTTAGACAAATATAGTACTGCAGCTGAATGCAAAACAATTCAATTGGCTACATCATTAATGAGTAAATAAATCATGTTAAGCTTACAAATGTAATTTCAACTTCCATAAACTGAGCTGTATCCTATTTACATACAGTTAACCAAATAATCTCTTAAAAACTGATCTGTACAAGACTAATTTAAAACATGATATTACTGCCAGTCATCATATCATGACTGGATTTGCTCCTGTATGTATAGCCTTAAATGAACCCTACTTCTGTCTGCTTTAGTTATTTTATTTTTACTTTACCCTTCCAATGTGTAGGCAAACAAGCAAACTAGTCCATGGATGAATTGGTCCTATAACTGGGAAATCAATGCTACTGAAAATGGAATCCCCTCTGGAGCAAATTTTCCTTCTCAAAAACTTTAATATTCTAAGTGAATAAACTAAGGCATGATCTTGGCATTTTCCAGCAGTCTCCTTCCTAATTGTCTATGAAGAAAAACATAGATGATTCTCCTGCATCTTTGGCATATGCCAGGAAAATTTTGAATTGTTCAGGGATCAGGGATATAAAATGGCTAGGTTTACAAACATGCTTCACCTGATTACTGAATTAATCCATATTATAAATGCACTTAAACCTTTAAATAGTAACTAATTAGACAGCCGGATTCACACAACTTTCTAAGATTAAAACTATATCCTATGTTGTGTGAATGCAGCCATTAGGTCTTTGACTGGTATAGTTAAATATGCTGCATTCACACAACCTATAAAGCACAAACCCACTTATTGAGAAAAATTGAGTGGCAGGTTTTCATCATAATGATAAGCTATAATAGGTTGATTTGTACATGTAGATGATAAAAAGAAAATGATGTGGCTTAGCCTTTTACATGTATGTGACCAAACAGATGTTCTTCATGAAAGACCTAAGAAATGCCCCTACTGTCTTTAAAGAATCATTGACAGTTACTGTGATTTGTCTCATGATCAATTGTATTGTTTTGTTTTTTGTCATGCAAAAAATATGTTTAACTGCTGCCCAGAATATAGGCTTTAGCAGTGCTAATAATTGAGGGTGGAGTTCCTTGGGGTTATAGCAACTGCCTGAACAAGACCCTGTAGCTTTCTTGGCAAGATTTCAGAAGTGATTTGTATTGTCTCCTTCCTAGGGCTCCCAGACTAGTGCAAGGTCACTCAGATCTGGCTGTGTGCCTAAAGTCGGATTAGAACTCATGGTCTTCTGTACCTCTTATAGCAATAGCAATGAGATTTATATACTGCTTCACAGTGCTTTACAGCCTTTTCTAAGCTGTTTAGAGTGTCAGCATATGGCCCCCAATAATCTGGGTAATTTTATTCACCTCAGAAGTATGGAAAGCTGAGTCAACCTTGAGCCTGTGAGAATCAAACTGGTGCCAGTTGGCAAAATTAACCTACAATACTGCATTCTAACCATTTCACCACCATGGCTCATGGTAATTAGTTGTTCCTTGTTTCTAAGAAATTCTACATTAAGCAGATTTTTATCACATATTTCCTTGTGCTTTTCAAGCTACTTCTCAACAGTAGAATGTAGTGGCAGGTTGTATATTTTAGTTAGAAGGTCTACAATCTCAGTTTTAACCCACTTACATGGAGGCTATCAAGGCGTAGTGATTTATTTATGGTCAATAAGATCTAGCAATTATAAAATATATATTTTAAATGGCAAACTATTTCTGTATTATCGCAAAGAAAACCATATATAGGCAGCTCAACAATTAGCCTGAAGATAAAATGGCCAAGGCAAAGTTGAAAAGAACGGACCAGTATCAGAAGAAGAGTTCATCAACGTGCATATAATTGGAACATGGAATATGAAAGCAAGGAAGCAAAAAAAAATAAAAAAAAAAATTGTCAAAGTGAAATAAAGCATGCTAATTGGAAGATTTATAAATAGGTGAAATTTAGATAGATTGAATGGGCCACTTTAAAATAGGATACGATATCTATGCTGTTAGACCATACAAAAATGGAAATGTCTCTGGGATTTTAAAAAAATGTGCTTGGCTTTATCTAAATAACTAACATAATTATGTCTATTATGGTAGAATTAGTGAATATCAATGTTACACAAGTATTTGAACTTGTAACTGCAGTGGTTAGGTTATTTATAATAGGTAAGACTCTAAAATTCTATGAGAAATTGCAAAAGATACTAAATGCAACTTCAAGAAAAGACATACTGCTACAAATGTATGTATGGACTACAGTATGGAATGAATGGAGAAACCTTGAATTACAGGAAGGTTTGGACTGGATAGCTCAATTAAAGCATATAAAACTATACATGAAAATAACAAAAGAAAGAGAATTAAGAAATATTTCAAAACAGGAAACAAAGACAGTCAAGGGAGAACATTACCTGCAGGCCTATTAAATGTTTTCAGTGAATATTGTTAAGAATGGCAGGATTGGAAATTACAGGCTAAAAACTGGTGGTCAAACATATCCAGAAATCACCACTTTGTAGCTTAATGTTAGAAAAGCTCATTATGTAAGTAAACTTGAAAGTATAAACTCGGGTTAATGTTAAATATTAAAAGGTAATGCCAACCAGTGTGCTTTGTGAACTTACAATTGACAACCAAGAAGTGAGTAAGGGGGGAGTGGGGAACTGGACAGAGAGGCTTAATAAATTACAGGACTAGACTGTCCATTTAAGAAATAGAGAAGGAATTAATTGTAGGGACACAATTACAAACATAAATAAGACTATGAAGACTAAAGATATTTCTCAACAAAATCATTATAGTATAAAAACATTGGTCTTTCTGGTATCACTATAATGAAAGCAATGATCTCTTCAGTAATAATGTATAGCTGTGAAAGCTGGGAATCAAAACCAAGATAAAGATAGATGCCTCTGAATTATGCCTCTGAAGATGCTTATTAATAATAACATGGATCACAAGAAAAATAAATTAGCCACTCCTGAATCAAATTGATTGTTCCTTTAAGGCAGTGTCAATCAGCAAAAACTCACGCTATACATGGAGATGGATGATGAGTACAAAAACAATTTAGCAACATAGAGGGAAATATGGGGATTTTCAAATGCTGTAGTTACTTAGAGCCATGGCTAAATGGTATCTGGCATAGAAGAATACCATTGATTAGATAGATTCCATCAAGTCTGGTTTGACTTTTGATAATAGCGTAGTTAGATAATAACTATTTTGATCTGTCTGCAGTATTATGACTTTTTACAGCCAATCCTGTAATCTTCTTGATTCTATTTTTTTAGTTCTCTCTTATTTTTTAAAATAAAAACTCTTGCTCCAAACACTCGAGTGTCTTTTTTTCATACTGCTGCACATGGAGACTGAGCTACAACTTTACTTTTATCAATGCATAATTTGTGATTATTTTAGGCATTTGAGTTTTATACCAGAAGCAAAATTATTTAAGACATTTTTACAACAAAATTCTATCCCCTGTCATAGACATACATCAGAAATTCAAGTACAGTATTTGAAGCATATTACTTTCCCAGGATTGGCTATCATAGCAATAGCAATATAGCAATAGCAGTAGACTTATATACCGCTTCATAGGCCTTTCAGGCCTCTCTAAGCGGTTTACAGAGAGTCAGCATATTGCCCCCAACAATCTGGGTCCTCATTTTACCCACCTCGGAAGGATGGAAGGCTGAGTCAACCCTGAGCCGGTGAGATTTGAACCGCTGACCTGCTGATCTAGCAGTAGCCTGCAGTGCTGCATTTAACCACTGCGCCACCTTGGCCACCTATCATGTTCTGTGGTCGCAATTTAATTTTTTTCAAAAACATAAACAACTCTATAAAGCATACACTTAATGCATGTAAAAGCAATCTTTACAACTAAGCTATTCAAATATTATATTTTATAAACAGACTTACCTTAGATTGGGGTATTTTTTGAGTCTTCGTGCTAAATTTTTCTTTCATTTGTTCTAAGAGTTGCTTCACATTTCTTTCCTCAGATGTTCCTAAATATTTTTGATTAATGTGAAGATAACAGTGCCACTTCGCTGACTCAAAGCCCCAGTGACAAGTCCTCTTGTCTGGAGATCGATGGGAATGCATCACAAAGGTTTGGGGTGAAAACATTCCATAGCATTCTGAACACTGGATACATGGGGAATCTGGCTGAAGATAAAACTGTGGAGCAAACAAACCTTGACACTTGCCCAAGCATTCATGTTCTACTTCAAAGGCACTTCCAGTCTCCTTTAGTTGGGCCAGTGAACTTTTAGCATGAAGTAGGCTGCCATTTTGAGGAAAAGTGCGAGGACGCAACAATGCATTGCATAATCTTTGAGCATCGGTCAAAGTGATAAGTCCACAAGAAGGAGCATTAAAGGGCAGAATCCCCAAAACTTTTAAGATGTGAAGCTGATCAGAACTACATCTAGAACAATAGATGTAAAGTTCATCACACACTGTGTTAATTTGCTGTAGAGAATAGTCTCTGAGGACAGAATTCAAAACTTGAGGCAAACAAAGTCTTTTTTCTCCTCCAACTTTAAAACAAGCTATAGACTCCCCTTCCAGTAAAGTCTGAGTCAACTCTGTAGAACTATCTGAAGGGACAAGCAATGGGCCAGGAAGAATCTGAGGTGATGGAAGAGGTACAAAAACAGATGACATGTTTTCTTGTGAATGTCGAGCAGAAAATGCTGCTGGTCCACCAAGTGAACTCTGACTGCTTAAATGGAACTGTGCCAATGTATGTTTCAAACCAGGATTTAAGTTCAAAGGCTCTGATGCTGCAGCAATATTTGGTTTGGCATCTTCTTCTCTGTCATCTATAGGATTTTCTTCACATTCATCCAAATGTTCCTTCTTAATTACTGGCAACTTATTTACCATTGTGTGTATTTTATCCTTTACATGGATTTCTGTCATGGCTTTTTTTGATGGAGGGCTGCCATCTTCTTGAGCAACAGTCCCTTTTGATTGATGTCCCAGGATGATTTTTTTCTGTGGAGCTTCCATAGCTAAATTTGAAATAGGTAAATTTGAAATTTCAACAAAGGTAGCTAATTCACATCTCAATTTCCAGTTAGCTTAGTTGCAAAAACTAATATGGCTTTTTGAGAATTACATGAAATTTCTGACATTTAATGCAATATTCTTTCAAAATGACAATATAAAATGTACAACTCAGTATCAGATCAAAATAGTTGGCTCAGACCTTTGTTTTAAAATGATCCAATGATATAATCCAACATAAAATTTTGATTTAACACAAACTCTACTTTTGAAATTTTCCATTTTTATACAAATAAAGGATATTTTTTTCCATTTGAACCTGAATCACAAATGAACCTGTTCTCACATTCAAGGCATACCAATTTCAAACTGGACTGAGAGATTAGTTGGAGGTAGCTTTGTGTAAAAGAGTTCTGATATTCCCAGTATCATAAGCAATGCTTTGAGTTTATTGGACAGAAAAAGAGCAAGAATGACACTTGTTCTTCTTAAAAGAAAGCCAAAAGGAATCTGATACCATTGTCCTAGTTTCAACACTACCTATACGTATCTGACGAGGTGGGCAGCACATCTATAAATAAAGGTCACTGTAAATTCCAGTGTTCCAACCACAATCCTTAATCAGAACAAGAAAGTTTGTGACTTCAGCAAAATTAATTTCTAGAGCTAGTATTTTACATATATTTATCCATTAAAGGAATCTGAACAAAGGAAAGAAAAACAATAAATTTAGAAATAGTTTAAAATCAGGGTGGATAAAAATTGATGTTTTTTTTAAAAAAAATAAATTTAAATTGGATTTGTTTATATACATTGGATTATTTTTATTTTTATCAAATTTATTTTAATAAAATGTTTTTGGAGTAAAAAAATCTATCTAAATATAGTTTTCTATTTAAGATACATTAATAATTTAATTTATTCAGCATGAAATGGAGCTTAGTTATGTAGCATGAGCCTGTATATTCAGCAATATTGGGACTGTCAGGGTCAGAAGATTTAAATTGTGATTTAAACTGACTTGATTTAAATCAAATTCACCCTGGTTAAATAAATAAAAAAAACTCCAAATATAATAGGATGCATCCTAAATGGATATTACTATATTGGGCCCAGAGATTAAAGCACATTAAATACTTGCACAGCAATGGTTCCAGAGTGAATATGATTTATATTTTAGGATTCTGGATTAAAAGATAAAGATTCTAGGTATGTCTTTGAAACTATTTAATTAACATACTAATACAAAGCCTGTAACCTCTTAGAATCCAAATGTTATCTTGCAAAAAAGATCCATGACCAGTCTTCCAAAATATTTGTAAAGCACAAATCAGCCATAAAAAATAGAGTAGCAGCAAAGAGCAAAATGTGTTTTAACTCTTTTTTCCCTTGTACATGATAATCCTCTCCCTATACATGCTATTTTCTCCCTTGCAGATGGGGGTAGGGGATTCCTTATTTCTCCTTTCTAATCTCATACTTCCTATTACATTTATTCATCTATGCATGCTCAAAAAGGACAGCTACATCCATAAATTCCAATGACCTCCAGTTCTTGTAACTGTGTCATTCAAAATACAATTTAGGCAATTTGATTGCACTATAATCTGACCATCTTTTTCTGTTTTTAGAGGGAAATATTCCCCTCTATCTCTACATACCGATACTAACATAACCATGATTCCTACACTTATTTTGAAAGAAAGTAGAATACAAGGAAAGCTTTTGCTAAATTTTCTCCTTCCTCAATGAGATATTTTACACTTTCATAAAGCCCTTAATTACTAGTGCTTGATTTCATAAACACATACATGGTGCCACATTTCCTCAGTTTTCTTTTAAAAAATATTTCCTTTCCTCTAGATCTTTAATTTTGCTGCAAAGCTGTAACTTCCTCTAACTAGAAGCACACTTCTGAAGTTCCCCATTTTCATATGGAACTGTACCAGACTCCACAGTTTATCTCTGAGCTACATTTATTGCCTTCTACACTTACATGCACAATTAGAAAATAAATTAAAATGTTTTACATAAATTATTCCTAAGTAATGTTTTCTAGGGATCTGGAAAAGAGACTTCAGTCTTTTAAAGTAATGATGGTGGCAACCATACTCATAACTCCAACCATACTCATATTTAAAATTAATTTCTGTGTTGCACATTATGATCATTAGAATAAAAAAATTCAAAACACTAAAATTATTAGTATGTTAAAAACACTAAAACTACAGTCCAAATACTAAAATAACTACTCTATATTTAGAGCAACTTCAGCCTTTTCAAATCAACATAAAACTAAAGTTAGATGAGCGTATGGAAACTTCTGTTGTATACCAGTTGTTGTGCAAAAACAAAACAACCCCCTCACTATTGTTTTACATAAAGCAACTCAAACATAATGAGTTTTAAACAATGCAGATTGTATTACAAAACACAGCCAATATTCTTCCAGTTTTCTATTATTCAGCATATTTCTCAAAACCTACCTCCTCAGCACTAGAGAATCACTCTCTCTCCCATCAACTAATGTAGAAAAATGTAAATCTTATCCTATGACTGTGTATGTACATTCAACATACTTTGTCTAAATTTCAAATGCATGCTACAATAACATATTTTACTCCTCAGCAGAATCATCCGCACTTCCTATTTACTAGACATATTCTCATCCTCACTGGGAAAAAAAACTGCATTATTTTCCCATTAAAACAGCAAAATCCTCAGATTAAAAAAATGTCTCCCTTTATTAATTGCCACACAAGTTCCCATGTTACACCCACCTCAATTTCACACAAAATATTTCTTGAAACTAAGACGTTCAAATAATTCAGAGCTTATTTTCCACAACCTCAGCAAACCCCCTCTTTGTCCATATCTATGTAACCTTAAGAAAGATATCTGAAGCCCCCGCACCCCAGTGGCATTTAGCCTAACCTATATCCTCCTGACAGCAGTTCTTTTCGATGAAAACAAGAGTTAGAAAATGGCAGGCAAAGCTTCCCCGAAAGTCTGACTTAACATTTAGTCTGCAGATCACAACCACAACTGATCGGTTGAGGCACAACTTCTTAAGGTTTGCCGTTTACCCCTTTGCCCCCAAAGAACAAAAGTTGGGCCCGATCCACTGCAAAAAGAAAAACACCCTATATACTCCGCCTGGAATCCATGAATCCGACAGACACGCCAAAAAGAGGAGCAAAACTTCCCCAAGCAGACATTCAGTTCACCTGAATAAGATTACCTGAAAACGCAACGTGAGGGCTTCCAGTGTGTGTGACTGTGGTCGTCGTTCCTCTCATAACACCCCCACTCCCCAAAATATAATAATAACCTGCCTGAAAAAAGCGAGGAAACTCCTCCTTTGTCCCTGACCCAATTCTTGGGGTCCCGGAGTTTGCATCCCCCGCAAATATCCTTTGCTGAAACTAAGGAGCTTCAAAGCCCCCCCCCCCCCCAATCCTCCAGAAAGCCTCTCTCCCCTTCCTCTCTTTTACGCCGGGCGGGAGGCTGCTTTCGCGGGCGGAATTCCCCCTCCTTTTGCCCTGCCTTCAACTCTCCTCCTTCCTTCCCCCTTTCTTCAGCCAGACGGGCTGGCTCGTCTGCTGCTCCAGACGCTCCTCCTCCCCCGCGGGGGTGAGGAAGGTGAAGTCTAGCAGTGGAGGCGGGGAGGGCGACGCCGACGCCGCGCGGGGCTGGGAGAGACTGAAAGGGGCTGCTGCCCCCCTCAGCCCCTGCCCCCCCCCACACCGTCTGCCCCCTCCACTCCCCCCGTCTGCCTCCTCAACCTCTGTCTGCCCCCCTGACCCCTCCGTCTGCCGCCCTCCCCTCACCCGCCTGTCCCCTCACTCCCTCTGACGGCCACCCCTCACCCTGTCTGCCCGTCACCCCCTCTGTCTGCCCCTCTGACCCCCCGTCTGCCCCCTCACTCCCTTTGACGGCCCCCCACACCCCTCACCCTGTCTGCCCCCCTTTCACTCACCCCGTCTTCCCCCTCACTCCCTGTCACCTCCCTCCCCTCTGACCCCCCCGTCTGCCCCCTCACCCCCTCTGTCTGCTCCTCTGACCCCCCATCTGCCCCCTCACTCCCTCTGACGGCCCCCCTCACCCTGTCTGCCCCCCTTCCACTCACCCCGTCTTCCCCCTCACTCCCTGTCCCCTCCCCTCTGCCCCCCGTCTGCCCCCTCACTTCCTCTGACGGCCCCTCACCCCGTCTGCCCCCTCACCCCCTCTGTCTCCTCCCCTCCTCCGTCTGTCCCCCTCACCCCCTCTGTCTGCTCCTCTGACCCCCCCCATCTGCCCCCTCACTCCCTCTGACGGCCCCCCTCACCCTGTCTGCCCCCCCTTCCACTCACCCCGTCTTCCCCCCTCACTCCCTATCTCCTCCCCTCCCCTCCTCCGTCTGCCCCTCTGACCCCCGATCTGCCCCCTCACTCCCTCTGACGGCCTCCCTCACCCCGTCTGCCCCTCACCCTGTCTGCCCCCTTCCACTTACCCCGTCTGCCCCCTCACTCCCTCTGCCTGCCCCTCACCCCGTGTCTGCCCCCCCCCTCACCTCCAGGACGATGATCGGGTTGGGGGGCTTTCCCGCCCCTCCCACACACCCCCTCAGGAAGCTTAATGCCGTTCCGCAGCCCCGCTTCTCACCCCACAGCGGCAGCCCCCAAACCTACTCCCGGACCCTTCCTCCGCTCCTGCTTCCAAGCCTCCCCGGGCGATCTAGGCCAGCCTTCCCTAACTCCCAGCCATCTTCTCCGCGGAGCGGCAGGATTACAATTCCCATCCTCCCCCTCCCCCCCCCGCCCTGGGGAGCACCGGCGTCGTGGCGCAGCTCAGGTGGCGAAGAGGGGGTGAGGTGAAAAATGAGTCCTGACTGTGCGGCGGCGGCGGCGGAGTCCCCCCCCCCCCACTGTAATTCCCTCCCTCTCACCCCGGGTCGGGTTTGGGGGGATGGGTGCTCGCCTCTCATCTCTCCCCCCCCCTCCCGCCTTCCCCGCCGTTCCATTTAACTCAGTGTAACCTACACGCCGCCCGCCCGCCCTTCTTTTCACAGACTGCCCCCCCTCCCCGGTTAGAGGGTGGGAAACGTCCTCCTCTCCTTACCGCACATCCCAGCGGGCGCCCCGGTTCTTCCCAAGACTGGAAGGGAAGCGGCTGCTGCTGCTGCTGCTGCCGCCAACGTACCGCCCACCCGTGACCTCACTGCAGAGACAGGAGGAGGAAGAGTGGAAAAGCCGCCGTGACGGAGGCGGCGGCGGTGGTGGTGGTGGCGGCGGCGCACGGGCAAGGAATCCGCCCGGCTCGCGCGTCCCGCCAAGCCCCGCCCCTGTCTGGGCCAGGCGGCGCCGGCGCTGCGCTGCGGCGCGTGTGTGTCTGCCAAGAGACGTCATCCTGCCTCCCCCGCCTTGGGGGAGGAGGAGGGGGGAGGCGAGCGAGGGAAACCCTCGTCTGCGGCGCCGTTGGAACGCCGCTCGGCTGGACTCGATGCACGGGTGGGCCAAACCAAGATCATGGATGGGGGTGGATGGGCGACGGGGGGGGGAGCGAAAGAGGCCGTTAGATTTCCCCAACCCCGTTCAGGTGCGGTGCCTCGGGAGCCACGTGACTCCCCCGGCTTCTCCCCCGCCCTGGCATGGTACGTGATCCCGAGCCGACCTTGGCTGACCTCAAAAAGCCTGAGCCGGCTCTGTTCGCGCCAGCCTCTTAAACTTAACAGGGTTGGAAGGGACCTTTGGAGGTCATCTAGTCCAACACCCCCCCACGTTCACGCAGGAAACCTGTACTAGGGGTTCGAACCCGCTGACCTTTCTAATCGACAAGCTCAGCGTCTTACCTACTGAGCCACCTAGTCAGTTCTGTGGGAGAGGAGACCACCGGGAAATCCCAGGCTGTAGGCTTACCAGGGAGGTGGGGGGGGAGTACTGTAAGGCAGCCACTTCCTATCCCGCAAGATATATAGGGACATATGATCTAAGGTGGAAATTCTCATCTGCCTCCAACCTTGTCGTCCTCCCTTGTCTCCCCCAAACCACACAGCGTGTTTATGAGTAGACAGCCTCTCTTTGCTTTCCTCTTGGGGTTGTTTCAGAAGAGCAAGCCGCAGGGCGAGGGTGCCACAGTTTTCGCAGGATGCTCCATTTGGGGTTTGTGTCTGAAAATCGAGTTCACAATAAAAGAATGGCGGAGGAGGGGAGGGGTGGGCAGACTGGTCTTATGTGGTATTTATGGACCAGAGCAGCGGTCTTCAAACTTGGCAACTTTAAGTCTTGTGGACTTCTGGCTGGAGAATTCTGGGAGTTAAAATTCACAAGTCTTAAAGTTGCCAAGTTTGGGGACCCCTGGACCAGAAACTAGCTGCCTCCAGATTTTCCAGGACTTTAGACCCCAGGATTTCCAAATCTTGGTCCTAATCCAGAATCATGGCATCTTGTCTTAGTGGGGTTGATTATTCCAGCAATGGGAGTCTAAATGCGAATTCCTGGCTAGGGATTCTGGGAGTTGCAGTTCTGGCACATCTGGAGTTCACCTGATTGGGGAAAACCAGACTCTCTACTGCCATTTCGAAAGCAAAGCTTTCGTGCAATGAATTGCTTAAAACAGAAAATCCAAATGACGTCTTCCCCCCTCCCACTTCCATTACCCAAAAATATCCGACTTCCCTCTGAATTGCGATGTGAGTCTGGTGTCACTTGATGGGCAATTTATATTGATAAAACTGTCTTGATGTGTGGTTTTAGGGTGTCTGGTAAAAACTCACATTATTCTATTTTTTTTTCTTATGTAGCTTGCAATCACCCTTGAACCCAGAGTTTATAAACCTTAGCAACTAGCCTGGGAAGTCCACATATCTTAAAGAAGCTGAGATTGAGAAACCATGCTTTAACTTCTACATATATTCTGACTATAAAGCTGAAGCTTACAAGTAACAAGGTTGTTGTTTTTTTTCAGCTTACAGTATTGCTTTCCATCACAGCTGTTAGAATCAGATAAAGTTTATTTGGCAAGACTTTTTTTTAATGCGGGGAGGAGTCGTCGTTAACCAGTTTCCTTTCCTTTAATGAAACTTCCTGTATATTTCTCAAACATCTGGGTAGCCTCCAATCACAATTAAATATATAATCCAGTTACGGGTGCACATACATTTCAGGAAATGCACAATAAGTGTGTGCACTTTCAAGTCAGTTTTGAGTCTCAGTGACTACTAGTTTTCTTGGGAAACTGTTTTTAGAAGTGGTTTGCCCTTTCCTTCTTTTTGGACTGAGAGTGACTGGCCCAAAGTTACCCATCTACCTTCATGGGTAAAACAGTCTCAATTCAGGGGTGAAATTCATTTTTTTTAAACTACCGGTTCTGTGGGTATGGCTTGGCGGGCATGGCAGGGGAAGGATACTGCAAAATCCCCATTCCATCCCCACTCCTGGGAGAAGGATACTGCAAAATCTCCATTCCCACCCCAGGGCCAGCCAAAGATGGTATTTGCCAGTTCTCCGAGCTACTCAAAATTCCCACTACCAGTTCTCTAGAACCTGTCGGAACATGCTGAATTTCACCCCTGTCTAAATTACTAAGGCAGGATGATTAAAACAATATGCAGTGCACCCTAAGCAAAAATACCAAATCTTTGATTTAAGGATCAAGTCCTCTAAATTCTGGTAAAGGTGAAAACAAAGGGAAGAGAGAGGCAACACATTTGAATTTGAAAAAAATACATTTGCAATGAATTCAATAATGCCTGTTTACAAGACTCACTGAAAACAAAATGACTATACTGTAACGTTCCCGTGGTTCGTCCATGAGGCCAATGTTGAGAAAAGACAGGACACAACCTTTCTCGGGATGGAGCGACCCAGATTGGGGGTCTGGTAGCCCCTTTTATTGAGATAGGACAAAGGCAGGAGGAGCAATAGCATGTGGTTAAAAACAGCCTGTAAAAGTACAATTTCTAATCTACTGCTCAGGGAAGTTCTGTCTATATATGGTCAAATCCTGGACGTCATTGGTAGGGCACATCTCAGGATGTTATGTTATGAACTATCAGGATGTTATGGGGTTTTAGGAGTTTGTTTTCTCCTGTGTGGTTCAACGTGGCTCTGCATGCCCTGGTACAAACTGGACCATGGGTGACCCACACCTAGACAAGGAGCTATATTACAACACTATACTGTGCTGGAATAACTCTACTGGTGCAAACAAGTTGTTAAGGACACATTAAAATCATTCAAAAATTGAAACAATTGTGATTAATCACAATTTGCACAGCCATGATTTGCTGAGTAAAACATAAGGAGTTTTTGGGTAGCAGATACCACAGAGAAACATTGACATTGGGTGTATAATTTATACGCACACACACACACACACACACACACACAGAACATATATTTATATATTTATAATGTATGCTTAATGTTACAAATATATATGTACAATAGTAATATAAATATACAATAGTAATTTACCATAATTATAATTTGTTGTTAGTTGCAAAGTTGTGTGTCACCCATCGCGACCCCAATTATGATTACTGATATACATATACATTACATATACATAGATGGAGAGATGGATAGAGAGAGAGGGCGGGGGAATCATGTGTAGGGTGTATATATACTTCCGTAGTATGGTCTCTCATTCATTGTGAACAGAAAGCAAGCTGAATGGAAAGAGGAAGAAAGTGATGAAAGGTCTAAAAATTCCAGTTGTACTAATAAGGGGCATGTTAAATAGTAATATGCAAACTAAGTCATTCAAGAAAAGGACACGTAATGCTCTGCTAGCTACTTGTTTCGATTGGCCCTGATGATAGATCTTTTCAGTGCAAAAAGCCACTGCTTGCAAAGTTCAATTCCCACACAGACTATTTGCTCAGCGATAAAACACTGCTTTCAAATCACAATGACTAGGTTCATGAATCACACAGACTACAGTCAAAGCAAACAGACAATATGGTGGAATATTAGGGCTAATATATATGTATTATGGATAATATGTATTATGGGGACCCAAATTAGGAGTGTGATTGTCAACTGAATTGATCTAACAAGTGAAGTCAATGGGGAAGGCAGATTCATTTAACAACCATCTTACTAACTTAACAACTGCGTCAAGAAAGGTTGTAAAATGGGACGAAGCTCATTTAACAACATTTAGCACTGGAAATTTTGGTCTCATTTGTGGTCATGATTTGAGAGCCATCTTTATTAGGTCCTATTTTAAAAAAAAAATCCAACTTCCTCTCTTATGAGCCTTGGGTGGCGAGCTCAATTTTAAGAAATTTAGACTGGGAAGGAGCAAAGGAAATGGTGGAAGCAATGTAATTTATATAATAAGAACGCCAAATCCACGACTTTCATTATGTCCACAAGATTGCTAGCAAAGTTGTAAAGCTCCGAGTTCTCATACAAGATAAAATAAATGTAACAAGTTCTTTTAAGGAGCCTTCTGTGTGGCAGTGTGAAAATTCCACGGTGCAATTTTAAGGTCTCTTTATAGCTCACCTTTCACATTTTTTTATGTGGTTCCTGATAGGTGATGTCTCTCTCACCCACACATGAAGGGAAAAGCGAGACAACTGATCTGCATTTTTAATACCCAAGTGAAAATTGCTCTCCCAAATTGCTTCACGTTGAAAGAAAGGTGTTGACTAGGGTTGTACAAAAAATTAAAAATAACCTTCCTGTCAAACTGGTTAAGGCACACACCAAGCCTGTTTTTCAAACTGCTAAAATGGATTCCGAATTTTATCACACTGTTTTATGAATTAATTTTTCGTGCCCATTGTAAACATCTGTCATACAAGAGATGTGATTTCCTACATTAACCCACTACATAATTAAAACACGACGGCGGAAAGAAAAGTGCCTTCTAAAAAATCCATAATCTATGAAAACTGGTTTGATTTATAAAAAGAATAGTTTGCAACTGCTCAAGAATGATTTCTGATATTATTTATTCAGTATTTATAACCAATGATCCTTCATCAGTTCCTAGGAGATGGGTGTTGAAATTCTAACACTCAAATATATTGTTAATCCCCACCTAGATAATCCCTCAGATGAACCTTTTACTGAATGTGTCTTTAAAGCAATTTCTGAACATTGAGCTTCAAAAACCTATGAACAGAAAGGCCTATGAATATAAAAATCAGACCTCTTTCCAAGTGAAATTCTTAGTGTCCCTTTGTTATCACTTCTTCCTCCTCTGTTTCCTTGCAAATTCTTAACTAAAACCTGACCTTATTATTAAGAAAGGAAAGTTATTCTAAATTTTACCTATTGTTAACAATATGGTTACCAAGAATTAGCATTACGTGTTTGCAAATAGTTACAGCAACCATACAAAGCAATTTTCATCTCGCTACTATTAATAGCTTACCAAATTTAAAGGTAGGCATATAGTAGACGTCAATCAGAAGGAATGGCCTCAAAGGAGAGCCCTCTCACACAAAAACTTTGAAAGTTTGTGAGTTAAATGATTAATAGTTGCATCTTTAGTCAGAAGCAATAGCTTATCACAGAATTATCATCATTGCCATAAAATAACAGGACAGGGGTCAGAGCAATCCATGGCTCTGGAGCCCCATATGGCTCTTTCATCTCTGCTATGGCTCCGTCGCTCAAAATATGCATCACAGCCGCCAATGTGTGATACCCGCCGGCACATGATTTATTGAGCTTTTCGACCCCCGGTAGGCCAACCATGGATAAATCCAAGAAAAGTTTCAGAAGAAAACAGAACGTTTAATTCAACTATATATGCTAGTTCTGTGGCTGCTCAGGAAATAGTCAGGCACGGGAAGGGTTTTGTGGCTCCCAGTGTTTTCTGTGGGAAACGGGTTGAAATGGCTCTTTGAATGTTTTAAGATTGCTAACCCCTGACATAGGATCTTACTTGCTGCATTTTGTAAATTCTCTCTCCCTCAAGTAATACCTGAAAAGCTTTAGTGGAGATAATGAAGAGTTATGAATCACTCGACTGTTTTCCTTAGACTTACAACCCAGCCTAAATTCAGTTTTCCCAGTTTTCTTAAAAGTCCACCTCTTTTCAAGGGTCACAAATTTCCTTTTCGGAGATCAATTGTGCACAGCTTGTGTTCCCCATCCTGCAATCGAGGTCTACTTAAATCTTGTATTCCGTTTTTAGTGGCTTAACGCATAGGCATTTTATTACGTACTTCTCGGTCCTGTATTCTCTTTTTCTTGGTGCATAGTTCTCACTTCAGTATAAAATAAAATTCTCACACACCACCACAAGTGATGTAGCATGCACCCTTTCTCTTAATGAAGCATACTTTAACACATTAGTTGTCAGTATGAAAGCTCTGTATGGTGTTGGCGAGCTTCATAGTATCCCTAGGGGAACAAGCAGCAGATTTGCTATTGGCACTTTCTAAGTCCTCCCCCTGCCCCCAAAACATAAAACTCAAGTGCTAAAACAGTACTTTGGAACAAAGTTAACCTTCACATAAGGCTGTTGTTAATTAATGAAAGAAATATGGGACCCACAGCTTCAACCAACCAAAGAATATAGCATTGGAAGTAATTTATATCCTGCACTGGTGTCACACACAACCACCCAACTTATCGTTGTTTACTCCTCTGCCTAATGAAAGAATGTAGCTGTGAGTAAGCATGTGTTCTCTGCTTATCTTAGTTAGGTGGGGCTTTAACTATTAGGTTGGCCCATTGAGGTTCGCGCTGCATCATATCCTACATTACAATGGACTTTCTGTCAACAAAAAGTCCTTCGCAGTTTGGGTAGCTCCCTGAAAATGGTTGCTGCACTATTGAAGAACCAGGAAAAACCAAAAAAATGTAAGTGCTAGTGAGGATACCTAGAGTATGCTGTTTTTTTGTTACTGATTAGGAGACATGGATGGGATTACTCTGAAGTGGTTGATTATCTTGTCTGCATTCCAGAGCAATACACATCACTGTCTGCTTCTTGCCAGAGAAAGCAGAATTAACTGTAAGCAAAAGACAATGTTTATACCACTCTTACATGAAAAATAGCAAATGTAGTCATTCCAAGGGTGTTTGAGAAAAAGAGCAGGACGAATTGCAACACAGGATATAAACAAAAGCCCTGCTTTTTTTTTTATTTTGAAACTTAAAAATGACAGTTTAAAAAGTATGTAGAAATTTCAGGAGATGGTTACACAATATCAAAGGCAACAAAAGAAGGAAACTCACAACAGAACAGAACAAGTTGAGTGAAAACATCCACCAACACAATTTTTATACAAAACCAACCGTTACATCCCATCATGCAGCATTAACTTGTCCATATCTGAATTCCTAGTTCAATTGTTTTAAAATAGCCTCTACATTTTAATAAAAAGGTTTAAAAATTAACACTTTAATATCATGGCATTTACCTGAAACAAATATGAAAAAACCCCTCAAAATACATCTGTTTTAATATTCAAATCTTCGTTAAAGTTGACGTCACAAAATGAAATATACGCTACACATGTACACAGACAGACAGACAGATAGACACATTTACAGGAGGGAATAGAAGCAATTCTGTCTGTAAATGCATCAATTTTGTGCTTAGAATTCTTGAATGTTAAAATTTTATTCTAGACTTGTGCGAGTCAGACAAAGTACTTCTGGTAAGAAAACCATTTTGTAACGAGCCCATTGTAAATTGCCTAATTTTATTTGCTGTAATGAAGAAATCTGAAAAGGAAGAGGGAAGGAGTAAAGCATTTAAGTTTATGCCACAGAAATAATTGCTGTCCCCCTCAAAAGATTAACTAAAGATGACTTACCAGATCTAAAATTTGCCAGGACTAAAAAGATGTTTAAATGTACCCTGAGTATGACACCCCTTAGCATTATAATGAAAGTACAAGAATCAATTAGTGTTTTTATTTGAATAATACAAAATAATTCATACTATTCAAATAAACAAATTTTCCCCAATGCATTGAAGTTCAATAAACACCATAGTAGCAAAAAGAGTAATCTGGACTGGTTGGATTTAACTGGGAAATCTGTCACCCCATTGACTGCCAGACTGATTTGGTTGATGTGATTGTGTGGGTGCCCCCTTTATCTCTCATTGCTCCTCCTGATTCATAGCATATCATAATGGTAAACATGATATATCAATCAGAACGGAGCTGGAAGGAATCTTGGAGATCTTCTAGTCTAATCCCTTGCTCAAGCAGGAGAACCTATAGCATTTTAGACAGGTGTCTGTCCAATCTTTTGTTAAAAACCTCTAGTGATGAAGCACCTACAACTTCTGGAGGCAAGCCATCCCACTGGTTAATTGTCCTCACTGTTAGGAAGTTTCTCCTTTAATTCTCCCCGATTGATTTCCTTCCACTGTTTCTTGTCTTGCCCTCTGGTCCTTTGGAAAATGTTGAACCCCCCCCCCCCTTCCTTGTGGCAGCCCCTCAAATATTGGAACACTGCTATCATGTCTCTCCTGGTCCTTCTTTTCTCTAGACTGACCATCCCCAATTCCTATTCAACCATTCTTTGTGTTTTTGTCTCCAGGCCCTTAATCATCCTGTTGCTTTTCTTTGCATTTTTCCCCGAAGTCTCAACATCTTTTGTTTTATACATAGTACACCAGCTTGTTAAAAACATTGTGTAAATAAATTACGGTCCCCATTAATATGATGAGATAGCCGCCTTAGACCTACTTTTGGAACATCATCTACTTATTTCTCCTCAAAAAGACCCAACAACTGATTATTATTATTATTTTTTGCTTAAATTAGCTTTATACTATATAGTAATCAAAAAGCTGAGGAAGGCACTCACTTATATAGCATAAGTTCTCAAGGGATTTCACTAAACATTAAAAGCAATGAAGTACATGTGATTAATAAGAAAATTCTTTTTTATAAATAGAACCGTTAATGTCATTGCATCTACTATCCATGGTTCTATCACTATCGCAGGAAATGCTGTATCACTTTCACATAGTCTGCAGAATGAAGGCTTCATTCATAATTCTTAAGGGATACAGATAATAAGTATACATATGATGTTTCAAAGTCACAATTGCCGCAAGAGGGTAATTATAGGACCATTAAAGAGAGAAGCACATCCCAAAGAATTCAATGGGGTCTCAATAATGAAGTCAATTCACAGTAAGTTCAGAACGTTTACAAAATGAGAGCAGCCTTTTATACTATCTGTATAAAAGCTCCTATCTTGTGCGGACATAACATTTAGTACATTCAGTGTGGGGATACTTATTTTGCAATTTGTTTTTAATTAAAAGTGTTTTCAAAATTAATTTGGTAGCTTAATTTGGACAAAGCAGTCAGTAAAAATAAGTAAAGATGGAGGGAGGGAAAAAAACGGTGCAGTCTTACTATCTCTAAACCGAGTTGTCAAAAAAACCACGCTTTATATACAATTCGCTAAACATCACTTAATACAACAGCAAATCTATAAAACACAAACTAACTTTACATGTGAAGCAGAACATCTGGCAAAATCTTTTATTTCATATTAGATAACGTCTGGCCAGAACAATTACCGTGTCTTAGACTCCAATTTTGGTGTGATTGTTACGATTCTTTTGTTTCCTTTTATATCAATGAAAAAGTATTCCGCTCATAGCAAGTTAATGATGCGTTACGATAAAGTTCATGCCAGATGACAAACGCATTGGATCCACTGCTTCCCAACAGAAACATTTTTCACCCATGCAGGCAAAACATTTATAAAAAAGATGGCACAGGTTGCGCGCGTAGGAGATCAAACACATTCTTCGGCTGACATCAGGAGGGGATTGATATATTCAAATCCTTCAAACTCGGACTGATCAATCTTCTTTACAATATCACTGAAAATATGAGCAACAATACCAAAATTAAATTTCTATTCCAAAATTAAAGTATAGTAGTAGTCCTCATCTTAAAACTGGTTGCTTAGCAACTGAAATTACAATGGACCTCCCGAGGACTACTTATGATTCAGATTTGATGTTCCAAAGGCCACTCCCTCATAGTCACATGACTGCATTTGGAGTGCTCTGGAACCAGGTCACCTTTAGAGCCAGTTTCCCTGTCTTGGAGTCACGTGACTATGATTTATGATCTTTTTTTTGCCATAAACTGGCATTTACTTCCTGTTTCTAGAAAAACCTACCCATTGCAGACCATGGATTCACGCAACAATCATGACCATCCTTTGCAAATTTTGCTTTACAACTGCTGTATCCGCTTAACAACTATCATAAAAAGGTAGTAAAGGTTAGGGTTAGGCCATGTGGTGACTCACTTAACAACCAGCACAACTTACAACTGTAATTATGGGCTCAATTATGGCCATTAAATCAAGGATCTTAAATGTCTAATATGCATAGTCCTCAGGTACTCTTCTCTCCATGAATCATAAATAATGAACTCTAGAAGAAGTAAAACTTGCCCATTGTTTACAGGGATGGACTCGGATATAGAAAAATCTGTGAATGGACATGTGTGCCTAAACATTTCATCATTCTGCAGCACATGTGCCTGCAGAAATATAGACTATATAGGCTGTTTTGTTTTTAATTGAGATTCACCTCCATCCTGTTGGGGTGAATCTCAATAATAAGTGTAAGGAGGACTGGTAGAACCAAGGGGAGGAGTTAAAGAGGAGGAGTTAAAGAGGCATCAGTTTAGAATCATTATGTAGCCACAAGTGAACTTTTATTTATGACCCTTATCTAGTTCTAACCTGGTGTTAACTGTTAAAAGATTCCTGTACATCAATCTGTGGCATCTTCAGCTAGAATCATGAAGTAACTTGCTAATCCTCAATCCAAAGATTTCATGAAGTGATGTCAGATAATTTTGGACTACCTATGTCAGTCTCCTACACTGAATTATCAATACAGGACCAAACCATTAAATTGGCCCCCCTGACCTTGAATTGCAGAAGTTAATGTAACTAAGACTTTTATTTTCCAATCTACTGCCAGCCTTTCTATTCTTTACATTAAGAAAGTCATTTCTGGGGAAGAATCCAAGTCCATGTTCAATCAGACCATGGATCTATCAAGTTAAATATCCTGCTTCTAATCCAATCATATCAAGAACATGAGGGTGCAACTTCAAATGGACAGGAAGTTGAAAAGTAATGTTAGAAAGTGTGACTTCACAGAGAGTAGTGGAAATTTGAAACCAACTTCCAGCAGAGATAGTGGGTCAATGGTCAGTAACCAAGTTTAAAATTGCTTGGGATGAACACATGTCCATCATCCAACAAAAATAAATAAATAAAATTAATAATATATAAAAATAATTATTAAAAATAAGAAAGAAAGAAAAAAGAACTACAATCCAAATAAACTCAAAAGGCAGATGCAATGGACCACTAGGTCTTTTTCTGTCATGAATTTTCTATGTTTTTTTTTTTATCATCAAGATACATGTAAGCTAGAGCAGGTGTCTGCCTCCACATTAAGCAACCAACATTCGAACATGAGCATGAAGGTTACACATAGCTCTCTTACACGCCACAGAACATGGTTTCATGACAACTACAAGGCTTACAAGAGTATTTTTCTGATACCGAAAGGTAGGGTCTTATTTTCTTTTGATCCCCCAAATAAGCGCTTGTCCTCCTTTTTGGGGAGGTCTTATTATTTTTGAGGTGCAGGAGGCAAGCATGGTCACCTCATGGCTGCTGCTGTGTTGCAATATTTTCGTGGAGGGCTTATTTTCGTGGAGGGCTTATTTTAGCACATGCGCTCAAAAGCTCGATTGAGCTTATTATCTGGAGAGGTCTTTTTTTTTTTTTTTTTTAGGAAAACTGGGTATATTAACTTCGGAAATCGTTTACTTACTCGTCGTCAGGTGTCAGTTGTACAGGTTCATTGGTAAACTGAGAATCAAAGTTATCCAGACCAAATTCTCCAGAAATATGTGGTTTAAATGGAGGAACAACCTGTTTTTGTTCCATCTAGGAATAAAGTGTTCAGCATTAAAATATAGCTTTTTATAAATAATGGATAATATTTCCAAGATCACTGAAGTTTTATCTGATTTTTAATGTTAGTTTCCTTGACTGCCTCACAAATTTAACTCAGATTCTTACTTAGTATATTATTACAAAATCTCTGATTTGGACTGAATTTTCAATTTGATTGTGCTTTTGAATTTGTTTATTTGCATAATAATTTTGCATAAACAAATTTTGAATTTGTTTATTTGCATAAACAATACACTGCAGAATCCATAGGTCTTTAGAGAAGTAGAAATTCCAGAAGAAAGAATCTTTTCCAACATTTTCGGAAAACATGGTATTTTCCTTCCTTGTTTATAGAAGAAATTATGCTTCTGATAGCAGAAGATCTCCTGGCTTTTTCCTTATTCTCAATGCCAGAATTATATAGGGCAGAGATTTCAGAAATGATTTTGAGAAGCTAAATGGTGTTAATCTTTTGTCAGAGTTACCTTATTCAGTGTTTAAAAAGACAGTATTTTTAAAATTCTTTTAAAAATCTAAGCAACCTCACATACCAAATTCCTCCCCCTGAATTTATTGTTACTTCAGATTCTTACATAAAAGATTTGCGTGAATCTTTCGGAGTTCTACAAAAGGCAATTATAGGGGGAAATCTCAAAGCGTTTAACAACTTTGTCCTATCAGTATTAGAAACTGACTGATTGAATCAGATTACAAAGATCCACTAGTGGTGCCTGAAGCTTTTAAATGCAATATTTACAGAGACGCTTACCATATCCCAATCAACATTACGAAAAAACGGATGTCCTTGAATGTCTGCAAAACCTGTTTGAGGGTGGCATCCTAAACGTTCTTTCGGATCCTAGCAATGAAAAAAAAAAAGCATATATCTGAATAATAAAAGCTACATGAATACCTTTGAAGTAGATACATAAGACTCCTGCACAACTATCTATGACCGCATCTATTTAACTTTTAGCAAATCTGTGGCATCATGTTCTTTCACACAGACAATGCCTTGAATGACAAGTTTATGTTTTGATAATTTTTATGCCAAAGCATGACAGCTGGAATATCTGTATTGTTTAACTGCAAATTAAAGTTATGTCTCAATTATAAGCCTATAAAGTAAAGGCAAATTCAGTTAGTTTACAGCTGCTACCCCATGCCATCTTTGTACTTGCATTTTTAGCTACCGTATATTTTGGAGTATCAAGATTTTGAAGAGGCAATTTAAAAAAAAAAGTTTTTGCACTCTACAGACTTCCCAAAAATGGCCCGTTTTTCACAAAAACAGGCACGTTTTTCACAAAAACAGGCACGTTTTTTGTCGTCCCCCCCAAAAAAAGGCATGTATAGCCTTTATGAGGCTTATAGAGTGATCCTGGGAGCTGCCCCCCCCCCCAAATGAGCAAAAAACGCCCTGTTTTTCACTCATTTTTATTTGTTTGTTTGTTTGTTTATTGGATTTATATGCCGCCCTTCTCCCAAGGACTCAGCCCCCAGGAGCACTCTAGAAGCCTCCTAAAGGCTATGCACGGCCATTTTTGCAAAGGGGGCGGGTTTCGGGAGGCCAAAAATGCTGTATTCAATATATGAGGCACCCAGATTTTCACCCTCTTTTTTGAGGGAAAAGGGTGCGTCTTATACTCCGAAAAATATGGTAGAGTTCCTTTTAAAAGAATGTGGAAAAATTTCAATTTCTGCAAAGGGGAGATCTTGTATAGCTTTTCATTATCCTTTTATAATTACTGATATAAATGATAGATGTCTGATTTTTTAGCTTGAGTCTTCTTTTAAAACTATGCACCTTTAATGCTAACATGCCAATTAATTACTACTTTATGTAGAAATGTATCAATTTAGGAAATGGTACAAGTACCCAGAGACCTTAAACCTCAATCCTGCAAATCTACCTGTATACGCTGGCCATTCCCACTTTAATATTTCCAAGATCTCTTCTCTAAAATAGTGTATTTCTCCTGCAGAGAAATAGGTGATGCTATCAAAATGGTTCTGGAGGGCCTCTCTAACCGATGCCTTGCCTAGATAAATAATTAAAAACTAAGATCAAAGACAAATTTCTTCCATTGTCACAGCATGCAGGAGAGGAAGCTTTCATTGGAACCCTTCTACTTGACACCATTAAACACAAATCACCCATGCAAGGTCAAACTCAGAATTAAAGGTAAAGTCTTAAGTATGTTTGCATTGGGAGCAGATTCCACTAGTGAGTTTTGACTGCAAACAAACCCAGACTAAAATAAAATGAAAACTCTGGGCAAATACTTTTAAGCTGATCTCATAAGAAACTGGCTTTGATCATTCCAAAGGCTTCTTTCTCAACTTTGTAACTGCAAGATGTATATTTAACCGTGGCGTCTTCAAACTATGTATGGCACAAACTCTCACCTTGTTCAAAAAGCTTTTTAGAACACTTGCTGCCTTCACAGACAGGGACCGTGGGATACGGATTTGCTTCTCCAGAATAACTAGAAGAAATAATTAGGGGCACTGAAATTTCAACAATTAGCATTCTCAACATATCTCTGGGGGCTGAAGTAAAAGTCCCCTTCAAACTGAGTGTAATTTCTGGTGACATCATGGACACAACTTGTAGGGATTTTTCGGCAATATTATGAAAGGGGGTTTCCACTGCCTTCTTTCAACGAGAACAATACTGTAATCTTTCCTATCTATTTGTTCTGCTGAACCAGACTTTTTTTTATGCCACACAATACCTTTTTATTAATTTTTAATTAATTTCTATGTTGCTTTCTGTGGAACGCAGGTTTTTTCCCCAGCAACAAATAATTTACTTGCATCTCCCATAGTGTTTTAAGTATATGATGTAATTATACATATATTTTCAGCAAACATGAATGGAAATGGAAATCAAAAGGCAAGATCTGCTACACTTTTTCAGTTTTAGCATGTAAGTGATTTTTCTTCATTGACTACTAGCCATTTATACTTAACTAACCTTGGAAGAGGTAATCTTCTGTATTTTGATCAGGATTATCAGAACTTCCAACAATATCGAACGGAGATCTTCCCGCCATCATTTCAAACATCAGGACACCTAAAGCCCACCAGTCCACACTAAATCCTAAGAGTTAGAGGAAGACAATATAACACATTAAGGAGCGTAATCCAATCAACCTATTTAATTTAAAAATTATGATAATGCAATAAATATCGCTATATTAAGAGTTTGAACCTGATTACAAGGATTTTGAAGTAACATACATGCTTAAAGAATTTCAACATTTTCTAAACTCATCCATAAATTTTCTGGATTTCTCAAAAATTCTGAGAAAACCTAATTCTACTTTAATAGAATATTCCCCACACACAGAAACATAAAATGAAAAATATATGGCAGCAGATGTTTTAGCCCAGCATTCTTGTCAACAAAGCTAGACTCTGATTTTGTACAAAAAAAGTATTTTTAAATGGATGTTTTTTTCCCTTACCTATCATCTGAAATAGCATAGTACAGCAAAATATTTATTTTGACAACTAAGCCTACATGTTACTTCATGAAAGATAAACTGGGTTTATATAACATGTTAAACTTAAGTTAACAAATGCAACTGCTGGGTTCATAAAATGTCCCCAAATAAACCATATTATGACTTAATCGTTGTCTGATTAGACAGTGGTTAAGTGACAGTAAAACAATGGCTGGATTTCCCCAATAAAACGGAATCTGACTTCTGACTTTATTTTAACATGCACTGTGTTGATTCACATACTGGGTATGTGTTTATTCCTAAACTGAGTTTAGTTGAATTCAGTAAAATGCTGAATATGCTTCTCTTTGCCTAATGTAATAAAATTTTAGGCTTACAATGACAGTAGAAAATATGTGAATTTTTAGAATTATCCATAACCCTGTATGTAGTTGTTATGACCAGAGCTTCATTTAAGTTCCATTAATAGAGAAAGAGATTCTGGTTCAAGAAACTATATACGAAGCAATTCTGGTTCTTGACATTACTGAACAGAGCCAACTTTCACTTTCTCTATGAAATGATCCATGTTTATTTAAGTTTCAGCTCACAGACTTATATGGCAATCTCCTATAAAATATAGTGGTTACAATTGAGAATGCACTGTTGCCTAAATGACCAGGAGCTACCTAGATTTGGAGGCAGCCAAGCAATCCCAAATCACAATGCTGTATATTCCTCATATGTACACTATCTTCCCAACTATGCACAGGTAGTCCTCGAGTTACGAATGAAATGGACCCTGCCCATTTCATGCCTGAGGATTCGTTTAAGTGAATCTCGTACTTGAATGGGATCGCTCCCTCCTTTTGCCCATGCATTCGCTAGTTGAATACAAGGCTCGTTAAGTGCACATGAGGTATTTCAGGGTGGGGACAACCATGGGGGAGGGGGGCTACGGGTGGAACAAACCACCTGCCTAAGACCACCCAAGCCCTCCCTCCCCCCCCAAGATCCAGCCCCCTGGAAGCTCCATTTTGGCTGAAAAAATGCCGGACGAGGCCCCTGGATGCCTGAATGGGGCTTCTGAGGGGCAGATCTGCACCTCAGAAGTTCCATTTCTGCCTTCAATGCCTTCCGAAGGCAATATACAGGACAAATGCTGCAGAGTAGTTGGTTATTCGTAATGGCGAACAACTGCCATGGTGCTGCAAGATTTGTAGTTTTTCCTTGTTCACAAACGCTAGGGTGCACTTATTGCGTAACTTCAAACGTTCACTATTGAAATGCTCGTAACCCGGGGATTACCTGTATTGAGCTGTTTAGTAAGCCTTTCAGTTTCATTACTGTCATTGTAATGATTAGAAAGTATATTTTATAAGAGCTAGTAATCCTAGTATTTCATTACTTTTTCCAAAAAAGAATGTTGTCTTAACATGTTCAATGGTTTGTGCACTGTTGTGCACTCATGTACATGGTTTGTGCACTGTTATTTAAGCAAATTTATTTATAAATACAACTTAACACAAGTCTGACCATATGGATCACAGAACATAAATATCTTGGAATCTAAAGAGAAAGATAAAACAATACAACTTGATGTTGATTTTAAAAACTGAATTAGTAAGAATTAGCTACAGAAGATTCCACAGAATTTGGCAGAATCAGGTGAAACCATCCTACAAGGGTATTATGAAGAAAAAAATAGGAGTCATGTACATTGCTTTGAGCTTCTAGTATAAAAGTGAGATATAAAAGTAATTGATAACTAAAAGCAGGATCAAAATGTATTTTTCTAAAAAGTATATTTTATTTTTTGGCGGCAAGATTAAAATTCAGAGATAGAGTGAATGGCATTGACTAATAAAGGAAAGTTCAACACTTGCTTGGTTGAAGTTTCACTTATTTAGGATATTAACTACACATTTTACAAAAATAGTAAGAGTTACCATAATCTTCTCCACGTAAAATTTCGGGAGCAATATAATTAGGAGTGCCACAGAAAGTGCTGGTGGTGTCGCCAGGTCTTAATCCTTCCTTTTAAAATAGAAACAAGGAAAATATATCTTACACAGTTCAAATATATCTTTTGCTTCCAATTCATTTTAGGAATATAAAGGAATATAAACTTACATTCTAGTAAGGCCAAGACCTAGGATATGGATATTCTGGTTGCTTATTGTAAGCAAAAAACTAAGTCATGCTAACAAAATTCCTAATGATCTGTACTCAATCTCCTTCTTGCCCAATATGGACACCTACATCCTTAAACCAAATGTATCTAACTGACATAGTACATGTGACTAATGACATTACATAACACTGGACTACCAAGATTTTGCTTCCTGAACACTTTTGGATGAATCTTATGGATTTTGAATTGCTAATCATGAAAATAACCTGTAATTTAATCTACCATGTACCATTTTACAGAAATCTTCTGTTTTTACACAGTGGCAATGCCCTTCATGACCTATTGGCTACTACTCACACATAAAACATACGGAAACATAGAGCTGTTGTTGAACTACAACTACTGTAGAACTGGAATATCTGTAGAGATCTAAAGTTGCAATACGTTAAAAAGAAATGGTTATTCCAAAAGAATTTGGTTCCAAAACAGAAAAATGTGGCATGTGATGTAACAACATAGAAGACCATGAAGTGCAACATGTTCATTTTCTGCATTCACAATAGTACTTCTTTCTTGAAAATCTAGGTGATGAACATGGTGAAAAGTTGTTGCCACAAAGAAAAAAACAGTATCAGGGCAACTGAAATCCATCAATATTGCTATTGTTGGACACTGCAGTGAGATGCAACGGACACCAAATACAAACGAAAATCAGCAGCAAAACATTTTAGTCCCGTTGAACTCATGCAGCATGTCAGAAACACTATGCAATTAAATGAGTTATAGTCATTAAAAGTTAATTTCATATTTTTCAAGATTCCTTCTGGTAGTAATTCTGAAATTATATTTGTGTTGAGTTTGAAGGGGCCTGTTATTATCACCAAGCTTTTCTGAAAGCAAAACCTTTGAAAAAATGTGTTGTCCAATGTTCACATTTCTATTCCATGTATACAAATGGCATACATTGGTATAAATAAAACATTACACAAATGATATAAAAGACACAAATTATGCCAACTATTACCAACTATTGACACCAAACAGTGATAACTTAAGGAGAGAAGTCCAGAGGAAAATTTTGCATTCTATCCCATTAATTGAAGCTGCAGAAATCCAAGGTTTTACTGCGTTTTAATCATTTTTAAGCTTTTGAAACTAGCAGTTTCTGATCAAAAGGCATTCACCAAAAAAAGTTTCAACTTGTGGCTATTTTTCTTCTCACCTTGCACATGCCATAATCAGTCAACTTGATATGTCCCTCAGAATCCAGCAAAACATTGTCCAGCTTCAAGTCTCTATAAATTATTCCTCGTTCATGAAGGTAGTTTAAAGCTAAACTGATTTCTGCGGAGTAAAACCTAAAATGAAACCAGCATTTTAAAATACACTTCCAAAAATGTGGATAGATCCCTGCCTACAAAGTCATTTTTCCCAGAAAAAATGAAAACACTTAATTTTTCTTCTCACCGCGCCTTTTTAGGCTGTGGCATCACACTGCTCCTGAACAAGCTATTGGATTGGAAGATCCATGGAATATTTTGAATCAGAAACAGGGCAAGATACACATTTGCTTTCTACCTAAAGGTGGTTCAAAACCACTATGAATTTCCCCATTTTATGTCAGATCAGCTTTTTGCTTAGCTGGATTTAATCCTTACTAACCGGCTCACTGCCAAGCCTCTGTGCCCAAGATTCCTTCTACAGTTCATCTTGCTCATTGTTTTTAAGGTTCTGCTTTTTATATGCTGTTATCTGAGGAAGCTGGTAGAAGATGGGTATAATTACCAGTACCAGCCAGACACCACCATGTTTCAGTGGAGCACCAATAATTGCACAGAGCTGCAGCAGTGGTAATTACTGTTAATTCCACATTAACTGTAATTGTTACTTTTTTTGGCTTTGAGTGACAAAAAATGTTAAATAGTTTACTATCACTTCTTTAACACTTTTGGAGACTCTTTGAGGCGGAACTGAATCCACTGGGTCTGGGGAAAATTAATCTCTGGTTCTTGACAAATTCAAAAAAATATCCTTGGAAAGGCAAGGAAAACTAATATGGAAAAAAAATATGAATATGTAGAGAGAGATATTGTTCTCCCTTTCTCAGCCAAGCTGGAAAGAATAAACAGAAAAGGCAGTGCTGGGATCAGAGCCGTTCAGCTCCCGGAAAAAGGAGACAAAAGAAAAAATGCTGATACCCAGCGGGAAAAAACAATATGCTGCACTCAAATATATTTGTTTTCTCTCTCTAACTAGTCTGCAAAATTCACATCAAAGAAGCACAAACCTGGCATGCTCTTCTGGCAATTTCCTTTGTCGCTGCATGTGAAACATGAGATCCCCTCCATTCACATATTCGATAACGAAAAATAGCCTAAATCACAAAGAGAGATTATGTAATGGATAACTTTCACGTATCCGGTTATCATCATTCACCTACTTATTACTTATGAATCTTAAGCGATTATAATTCTCACAATATGATTTCCTCGCTATTCGTTGTAAAGCATATTTATTCTTTACCAATTTGTAAGATTTTCCCTCATATGACTGTGCTTTATTTATAAATTTCCCTCTTTTTTTGTTTTTTGATAATAATAGAAGATAGGGAGAACACCAAGCATTCCTAAACACCTCAAGACTAATTATTTCTTTTTATTAAGTCTTCCTTAGATAATTTCAGTGAGAATTTATTCATCATCATCATGTAAGTATGGAAGCAGGACAGCAGATATGAAAATTACAAAGATTAATTTGTTGCAACCTATTTGGGGAATTGTTTTCCACTCTGTCTTACCAGGTTTTCTAATCCTAGTATCAAGAACTGCATCTGTTCCACATAGGAAGTTGTATTTTCAAAGGGTCATTTACATATTACATTATTTTGTTCACATCATCACTCTTGGATCAGTTTTTCCACACTCAAAGCCATTTTTTAAATTTTTCTACATAGATCCACGTAATCTATAGCTGAAATTTCCAAATATTATGTAAAAACAAACTCAAACCTATTCAGAATTCTTATCAAGTTATCCTATGTTAGCTTGTTATAAGACTATAGTCAAATAATATTTTTCATAATTTATATATCCTTACAGCTATTGAAAGGGTTTTTTTGTGTGTAAAACATATATTCTCATCTTTCCATCTTAAAAACCCTGTGTATGTTGCTTCATGTGATAATATTCTTAATTATGTAGATGATTTCTTTGTTTGATCATCTTTCTTCTGAAAATCACTTTTGGAAATAAGTAATGATGTAATTATTTTTTTAAATGAAAGCAATACTTTATTTTCTTTTAACCAAAGTATAAACAATCTCTTATAAAAAGAATAGAAAAATACGTGCAAAAAACATATTGTGTAGTTTACCTGCTTTCTGTCTGAAAACATGAGTGAAGACCAACAAGGAAAGGATGATTTGATGCTTGCTCAAAGACATGCTTTTCTGTTTGAACCCAGTCAATATCCTGTAACAAAGACACACAGAATACTTCTTGTCTTGAAATATTTTCTGGGAAATGCTATTTAAACCTGTTAGCTAAAGTTGATTATTGAACCGGAGATAAGCAGTGATATCTACTCTTATAATAGCAAGGTGGGAAATCATGTACTCTCCATGTCCACCAGCAGCAATTGTTCATAAATTCCTAGGGCACCATTGAGGAGTCTAAAATTTCCAACTTTACGTATCAAGTGAAAAAACTTACATTTCCCACAGCTCTTAGCCTCTGTGCTTATTTCACTGCATTCCATCAATGAATTCAATCAAATCTCTTGACACCACATGATGACTTGAGATTTGCTAATAAGTTTATGCATTATTGGGCATATTTAGGTTGAATATATCACAAAATGCAATGAAACTACACTTGAATGTCCATGGTTTCTGACTTTAAAGTGCTCCTGTTATTAAAAATCAGCCTTGTTTACAACATTTCCAGCATTTTTGTTAATGGGAAAAATAATTAAGCATAATAGGAGTTCAGAAATAAAGCTCTTTAGGAAGCAAAATCTGATCACAAATCTCAAGAAACTAACTGTCTAATCTACTGGCAGCTTCATTAAACATTTCCCTGGCTTCCCCATAATAAATGTTGTAGGTGAAACAATCATTGGATAAACAATTCCCTATTCTAAGAACTATACCAACTCCCTGAAGTGGCATAAGGCACCAGGTAGCTGTCTCTTCAAGAAAGAGAGGGTACTCCACTGGATTTGACTGGATCCCAGTCATAGAATAATTTCAGCAGGTAAGGCAGAGGATAAAATCACCGAAGAGATCGTGCAATATGTAGCAATTAAAAACATTGTTAAGCATCACTCACCTCATCATCATTAACTAGTTCTTTTTTCACAACTTTCATGGCATAAATGCGCTCTGTCTTCTTTAACCGAACTAAAAGTACTTTTGCATAACTTCCTCTCCCTATAACACGAAGTAAATCGAAATCTTGGAGACCTAGACTGGAAGATACTTTGCCGCTTTCTCTACTCTTGGCCTGTAAGAAGAGAAATTCCTTTAATTAGTGAGGCTGCAACGCTGAACCATTCTTATAGCCAATAGTTCTTACTACTAATTTGTGATAAGGTCACCACACTGCCAATTAAAGGCATTTTCAGTTACGGACTTACAAAGGGACCAACAATTTTAGTAGAAAAGAATTAAGAGTACCTCCTTTTCTTCACCAACGTGGTCTAAACTTTCATGACTTGAAGGATGATATGGAATCACTAAAAGGAAAAGAAATTTTAAAAAAAAACTTAGATCTCCAGATAAATGCAAATCTTTGTAAAAGGATTGTGTTAAAACTGGTAAGTAGATTGGCTTAATGCAATTAATCTACATGGCACTACCCCATAAGAGTAATTTGCATGTTTCAGCTGGTGCAAAACGTAATCGTGCATGTTTCAGCTGGTGCAAAACGTAATTATAGGTACCAGTCACTCGGCACATGTAACACTTATGCTCTGCAAGCTGCCATGACTGCAGGTACAGGTAGCCCTTCTCCTATAACCATAGTTGGAATAGTAATCTCTATTGTTCGATAAAGCAGTCGTTTAGCGAGACGTCATATGACAAGACTGCAATTCTGGTATTACCAACTGTAGTTATTGAACGATCATATAAGTCAGGGGTCGACAACCTTAAACACTCAAAGAGCCACAAAGGTCCTAACCAGAACCCCCCTCCCCTCGGTTCAATTCTGGAACAGAACGGAAGTCTGGTTCCCCCACCATAGAGTCTCTCCTCCTAGAGCAGCATCCTTTTTCCTCTACCTGTCCTAACCGAAAGCCCTATCAATTGTGGAGCTGACCAGCGACAGGGAGCCACCGCAGAGGGATGAAAGAACCACATGCGGCTCCAGAGCCGTGGGTTGCTGACCCCTGACATAGGTCATTAAGCGGAGTCGCAGGTACGGAATGCGAGATGCCAGAGGCATGGAAGAGACATCCCAAAAAGGTTTCAGCCTGAGTGAAGATCCACTCATGCATGGCCTGGGTTGGGCCTTCCCCAACCAGCTTTGAGGACCTTCGCAACCATTACCTTACCACGCTGACTGTCTGCTTGGATTTCAGCTTACTTTCATTGCTAGGGGCTTGCTTCAAGAGCTTCTGATCAAAGGAATTCAGCTCTTGTTGGTTCATGAAAAGTATCTCCTTTGGTGGGGTGCAGAAATGGAGCCAAACTTTTCACAATTGCAGCTCTATTTCTGCACCCCACCAAAGGAGTTCAGGTCCCCTCAGGAGGCAGCTCCCAGAGACCAGAGGAAGTCCTCTCAGTAAGTGGCAGCACCTCACAACCTTCCATGATGGCTTCCTCATGACTTTCTGGGTAGTCCAGCAGAAGTTGTTTCAAATTGGGATCCCATGAGCATGAGGCATTTGATAATCGGTGATAAGTGTGAATAGGTTGCCAAGCACATAGACAGCAAACATGTGACGGTGGGGGTGATGGTGCAATTACCTGGTTCGCTATTATCAGAATGCACTGAGGAATGATCCATAAGCTCCTACAAAAAACATAAATGAAAGGAAAAGGGAAAATGTAAGATCATAAGTTTTCAATAACCTACCATTTCTGGAAAGAGGCAGTGTTTTTATTTTGGGATAAATTTCACTATTTTCCAAGCAAACCAGAAAAAAACATGCAAGAGATCAAGCTGCATGGAGCCTTCATTAGAAATGGTTTAGTTAAAATAAAGTAACCCTCTGATGAGGTTTCTACATAAGGTTCTACATTTAGGCAACAAAAACGAAATGCACAGATACAGTATAGGTGGTACCTTGCTTAACAGTAGTAACTGTGAAAGGGATCTTGGAGTCTGAGTGGACAATCATTTAAATATGAGCCAGCAGTGTGCAGCAGCTGCCAAAAAAGTCAACACAGTTCTAAGCTACATAAACAGAGGGATAGAATCAAGATCATGTGAAGTGTTAATGCCACTTTATAATGCCTTGGTAAGGCCACACTTGGAATACGGCATTCAGTTTTGGTCACCACAATGTAGAAAAGATGTGGAGACTCTAAAAGAGTGTAGAGAAGAGCAAAAAAGATGATTAGGGGACTGGAAACTAAAACATATGAAGAACGGTTGCAGGAACTGGGTATGTCTAGTTTAATAGAAAGAAGGACTAGAGGAGACATGATAGCAGTGTTTCAATATCTCAGGGGTTGCCACAAAGAAGAGGGAGTCAAACTATTCTCCAAGGCACCTGAGGGTAGAACAAGAAGCAATGGGTGGAAACTAATCCAGGAGAGAAGCAACTTAGAACTGAGGAGAAATTTCCTGACAGTTAGAACAATTAATCAGTGGAACAGCTTGCCTCCAGAGATTGTGAATGCCCCAACACTGGAAGTCTTTAAGAAGATGTTGGATAGCCATTTGTCTGAAACGGTATAGGGTTTCCTGCCCAGGCAGGGGGTTGGACTACAAGACCTCCAAGATCCCTTCCAACTCTGCTGTTGTATTATATGAATTCACTCAAATAGTTCAATGTACATAAAAATGCTTTAATAATGTAGGAAAAATCAACAAATATGGTTTTTGTAGGCAGGCAAAACAAAACAAAAAACACAGATTTCAAGCCTTGATTATTTCTTACTAATGTATTCAGTGTACTGCTATACATGGAGACACATATACACTTGAGAGAAGTACAACTATCGATTTTACTTACCGGTGGTATAGCATGACGGTCACATACTCTGGTGACAAGTTTATGACATTTTTTATGAACTAGAAATTTACAATTGATGCATTTATATCCCTGGCGCCCTAATCCCCATATTCGGTCAGTACAGATGCCACAATGAGCTCTCTAGGAAAAAAAAAAAAGAACATAAATAGTATCTGGATATCAGCTCTCAATCTGGAATTGCACTTAATTCCTATTCTCTGCTTTACTTGTAAATTATTACATAGGAAACAAACCAATAGTCTTCTTTATTACTCCTAATATTTGTTCTACATTAAGTATTGTTTCTAGTTAATGTTCTATTTTTTTCCCAAGTTATACTTTTATTTATATTCTGAAGCTGTGCTAACATCCTATATTCTACAAGTGCTTGTTTTCTATTATTTTTGAATGTTTGCAAAAAATATCAATAGCTTCCCCAATTAAAACTATATATAATATATATGGTACCAAACATAATGTAGAATATATATTTGGTACCATATATTCATATAGTATTTTAACCTATAGCTGGGTTAACAGTGGGATTTTAAAATATTTATTAATCATTTCAAAAAGAATAAAGGGTGATGATGTGGATGAACAAGCAAAAGGAGAAAAAGAAAAATTGCTGATACATAAATCTAGTATCAGTAAGTGGACAAAGGAATTACTGAAATTGCATAGTTAGTACTTAGTGCATTGTTGATGAAAAATTAATCATTAAAAAGTACATTAAAATAATTTTAACAATATGAGAAAGAACAATTTGTTGAATGAATCACGATGTCAGATTTACACTTTCATTACTGTCATAATCATATACAACAATGATTATGTTTTTAACACCATGCCACTCTAACAGTAAAACAAAGCGGAGTATAGTTTAGAACAGGGGTAGTCAACCTTTTTATACCTACGCCCACTTTTGTATCTCTGTTAGTAGTAGAATTTTCTAACCGCCCACCGGTTCCACAGTAATGGTGATTTATAAAATAGGGAAGTAACTTTACTTTATAAAATTTATAAAGCAGAGTTACAGCAAACCCCTACCGCCCACCATGAAAGTTGGAACGCCAACTAGTGGGCGGAAGGGACCAGGTTGACTACCACTGGTTTAGAAATATGTTTACATAATTTAATTTCCAGACAGACAGCATTGCATCAAAACCCAAAAGACCTGCAGGACTTATGGTTCCCAGCTTATGATGTTCAAGTATACGTTCAATTCGTTTGACTATTATGTTTTTTTAATTGAGATATAACCATGCTAGGGATAAATTTCAAAAAAATATTACTAAAAATCTTCCTGATTTGCTTGCTCCTGTTGCAAAGGCGGGAGCAAACAGCATGAACAATGAAGCAACCCAAATGCAATCATGGTACATGAAGCAGTTTTATACTTCCAAAGCATTGTATGTTTTTTAGTTGCCGCAATCCTTCATGGCAGACCTGGGCATTTTACGGCCCCTGGCCACATCCGGCCCTTTGGCTGTCCCTACCCGGCCGCTCGAGATCAACGGGAAATTAGAAATCAAATGTAAATAAGATGTGGCATGTATTCTTAGCAGTAGCATCTTATCAAAACCATATAAGTTTCTGCTTTGTATAAAAGGGTCAAATTAATATTGCGTAGAATTAAGTTCAGCTTGTTCGTTTGGCCCTCCACCACAGTTCGAGTTTCTCTTGTGGCCCCTTGAGAAAATTCATTTCCCACCCGTTTTGTGGTTTACAGCTGCTAAGGATAACTATAGTCTACACAATAATTTCCGGTATAGGTGTTCAGACCAGTGGAAGATTAGATCCTTTAATTCTTCAGAAATAGTTGCAAGGTATTTCTTCCCTTTTAAGGACATAGAATGATTTGGAAGTAATGTCGTTGTTTGAAAATCGAAATGTTATCAAAAATAAAAATGCTTATTGATAAAGATGTATTATAGTGAATGTAAATAAATTCTGGGTTAAAAGCTGATAAAGTCAATTTGAGCTTTTAAAGTCTATTTTCTTAGCACCAGTACTTAAATAAAAGGAAATAGTTATCTGACACCACAAAAGATCAAAGTCCAATTTTGAAAAGTGAAAGCAGCAATGCACTTACCCTGTTAAAACGCTTGGCTTGAAACGTATGACCATTTGCACAATAGAGCTTTCTCCATCTCCGTGCACCCCTTCGATAAATAGATTCTAAGGAGAAATAAATAAATTAACTTAATCTAGTAATTATGACAAACAAAGCTGTACGTAGTTAAGCTGAGCCCTTGTTCAAGAACTGCAAGAATCAAATTTTGTTGTCACAAAGACTGAACAAGTCAGGCAAATGAGAACAATTTACATGTAATACTAAGAAAATAGAACAGATATACTGAAAACAGTGTCCTCATTAACAATGGGTTTTTTAAAAAAAAATATAGCTAGCTTAAAAGGCTCAGATAATATTTTAGGAGGATTTTTTTTCTCTTTTTACAATTATCATCTCTTGATTCGGGCTGGAGCCAGGAAATTGAGTGGAGTTGAGCTGTTCCTGGCCGGATGCCCTTCCCGACGCCTACGAAGAGTTTGCAGCAGATATTTTCTCTTTGCACTCTGATAGAGAAACGTCTGTGGCTGCCTAGGATTGAACTCTCAACCTTCCGAGTAGGAGGTGAAAATCTTCACCTCTAGGCCACCGCACTGCTCAGATAATATTTTAGGAGTTTATCTTGGCAGAAAAGCAAGTAGGCTTTGGATCAGGTCTATCCACTTTATACATCAGTTAATACTTTAATCATCTGATTCAAAAACAATAACCTAAAACAGGTTTGTACACTACCTTCTGTGATTTTAAGCAGGATTTCCACCTAATATCTAGGAAAATCTTTACTGCAGAAACCCAAAGTCACAATACCAGTCTCATGGGAAAGTGTAACTTAATATAGTATCTCTCAGAAACATTTGAAATGGAAACTAATTTAAACAAGGATGCATCCTTTCCCCATTATTATTCTAGTTTACACCAAGAGTGGGGTATTCATCCATAGAGAAACATCTCCTCACATTAGCTAATCTCCACCCCCATAACAACACTGGTGTATAGAAAATGCAGTAGTTGCATGATGTCAGAAGGTCTAAAGGAGGGGTGTACAACTAGGGGTGGTTCCTGTCAGCATTACTGCCAGTTGGTGTGTGCGCGCTTTGCGTGTGCTCTGCACACATGTGCAGTGGCCTGTAAATAGGTCTGCACATGCACAGAACATTTAAAAATGCCAAAAAAAACAACCCATCCCATGGCGACGGGGGAACCGGTTCGGGGGTGTGGCAAGCCTGCCATCCCTACTGGTTCAGCAACCCAGTCGCCATTTCCACTACCAGTTCGCCCAAACCGGTGCGAACCGGTAGCAACCTACCTCTGTGTCCGACCCTGGCCATTATAAGACCTGTGGACTTCAACTCCCAGAATTCACCAGCCAGTAACAAATACCAGCCAGTAGCAAATATAATAGCTCATCTCAATTGGGATCACTTATTACCAATCAACTTTGAGAAAATGTGCTGTACGAAAATGCAAAACAAAACAAAAAAAGTGCCTTGGAGTTTCCAGGAGCATTGCATCATACATAGCATGGTTCAAATACAGGCAATCCTCAACCTATGACTGTCATTGAGCCTGGAATTATGGTCGTAGGTTCTAAGCAAGTCATTAAGTCAAAGCATCAAACGATCTGAACCAATTTTACAACATTCATTAAGTGAACACAGCAATCACCAATTGTACCTACAAAGCCGAAGGACATTGCAAATGGTTATAAAGGTGAGGTTTTGCCAAGCAGCCAAGAAGTGTTCACATGACCATTAGGGGATGGTGTTCTGGAGACATAGTTAACCTTGAACAGTCCTAAGCAACTGGTTGTAAGTCAAGGACTGTGTGTATTCAGGTATCATATTCCAATTTATGAGAAAGTGAAATGCCCATTTTTGCTTGTGCTTCAGGAAAATGTCCAAAGGATATCTGGATGCCGAAAGATGGCTATTACTATCTTCTTTCTAGCCAACAGAAATTCCACAAGCTCAGCTAAACAGAAGTTTCACATGGTTATCAGTAGGAAAGCCAGAAAAATGTTTTTGAACCAGCTTTGTATCTAACAACATACGGGCCTTTTTACATTAAAGAGTTTGACCATTAGGTATGTTTAAAGGTAGATTCAGAAAAAAAAATCACTTCTAAAAAAATGTGCTTTCTGAAATGGGTGCATTTAAAAGCACTGAAATTTCTCAATTATAAATAGATCAGAGCTATTTTATAACTACAGCTGTTGCTTTTTATAGGATAGGATACTCTCTCCAGGAGGCCCTCACAAGTCACTCGCGCCCTTGTGTCCTCTAGACTGGACTACTGCAACGTGCTCTACATGGGGCAGCGCTTGGAAGAGCATTCGGCAACTTCAGCTTGTCCAGAATGCAGCCACGCGAGCGATCGTGGGTGCACCTCGGTTCACCCACGTAACACCTATCCTCCGCGAGCTGCACTGGCTGCCTATTGGTTTCCGGATACGCTTCAAGGCGCTAGTCGTCACTTATAAAGCCCTTCATGGTATTGGATCTGGGTACTTGAGAGACCGCCTGCTGCCAATTACCTCCACTAGACCGATTAGATCCCACAGATTAGGCCTCCTCCGAATTCCATCCGCCGGCCAGTGTCGACTGGCGACTACCCGGAGGAGAGCCTTCTCTGTGGCTGCTCCGACCCTCTGGAACGAACTCCCCATGGAGATTAGAACCCTCACCACCCTCCAGGCCTTCCGCAAAGCCCTTAAAACCTGGCTGTTCCGACAGGCCTGGGGCTAAAGAACTGTTGCCCCCGTCTCGAATTGGTATGATTGTTGTGTTTTTAATTATGCATTGTTTTTTTGTGTCGTTTTAAATTTTTTGTTTGTATCCCCCTTCCCTGGTTGAGTTGTGAGCCGCCCTGAGTCCCCTTCGGGGGAAAAGGGCGGCATATAAATAAAATCAACATTCAACATTCCTATCCCAATTTATCACTCAGAATTGTACTAAAGCCTGAAAATAGATGTAATAAGAAATTCAGTGTTTCTGTTGGATTGGGGAGGGGACGGGGTGGGGGGGATGGGATGACCTATTATATACTACTGGTAGTCCTTAACTTATCACCATATTCAGATTGGAAGTCTGTGTTTGTAAGTTGAGACACCAATGTATTTGACTGTTACAATGCTCATTCAATGAATCATGCAATCATTAAATCCAAATTATGCAGTTTTAATAGCAGTTAGCAGTTAGACTTATATACCGCTTCATAGGGCTTTCAGCCCTCTCTAAGCGGTTTACAGAGTCAGCATATTGCCCCCAACAACAATCCGGGTTCTCATTTTACCCACCTCGGAAGGATGGAAGGCTGAGTCAACCTTGAGCCGGTGAGATTTGAACCACCGAACTGCAGAACTGCAGTCAGCTGAAGTAGCCTGCAGTGCTGCACTCTAACAACTGCGCCACCTCGGCTCTAAGTCCGAAACCCACAGTTATTAAGCAAATCACTCGTTTGTTAAGCAAATCCATCTTCCCAAATGGGCATTTTTTTTGCCAGAAACCAACAAAATACATAGCAAATCACATAAATACAAGCTAGTTGCCAAGCAGCAAAATGCAGTCATGTGTCCTCAGATATGTTTGAGTATGGTGTGACGTTTTACGATGGCCATTGTAATTTCAAACAGTCATAAGTTGAGGAATACCTGTTCATTTTTTATCCACTTTTTTCTTTCCATTTAAAATAAGTAGTTTCAATTTATAAGAATAATGCTGTCATACATTCCATTTACAAATGCTCTATCAGTTTAAATGATATGGCTGTGTTACTTATTAACTTTAATATACTTACTATCTTCCCCTGGACATGGCATTCCGGGCCTTTCTGGTACACAAGGAAACACTAGAGAGGAAAGTAGTAATATTAGATTAGTCATTAACTCAAAGATGTTGGAAGCAACAATAATAACATAGCAGTTAGATTTATATACCACCTCATCATGTTTACAGCCCTCTCTAAGCGGTTTACAGTCAACATATTGCCCCCAACAATCTGGGTCTTCATTTTACCAACCTCGGAAGGATGGAAGGCTGAGTCAACCTTGAGCCTGTCAAGATTAAACTCCTGGCAGTGGGCAGGGTCAGCATGCACTAATGCATTCTAACCGCTGCGCCAGCACAACTCAGGAGTTGATGCATCGTTAAACAGGATGAAATTTGCATGCTTTGCGAGATGATTTATGTAACTATGTTTTAACCTAAATCAGTTTTTCCCCTTAGAGCAGGCCTATCAAACTGGCGACCCGTGGGTTAGATACATCATGCACAGGCCACACCCACTCCAGCGCTACAAAGGCAAAACACATTGTGATACGTCACAATCCAGCCCGTGACACAATCGAGTTTGACACCCGTGCCTTAGAGGGAACTGAAAAATCATCTGAAAAACTAATTTAAACTAATTTAATTTAAAACTTTACAGTATCTAGATTTACATCCCTCTAGACTAGATAGTATCACACTGTGTTTCCTGGAACCCCAAGGTTCTGTGAGAATCATCCAAGGGTTCAACATGACAACTTCTGTTCACACTGTGTGAAATGTATTATTGTAACCTTTTGCTTAATAAAATGTATTATATGAAATGATTTATCAGTTGATTATACACTGATTGTACACTGATTTCTCACATTGAAGAGGGTTCCTCGGGTATCTCAAGTTTGAAGACCATTGATCTGGACCAAGAATGGACAATTAATTTTCCCAGGGGGGTCGCATGAGTAACTGGGATAGTTCTGGAGGGAGGAACCAATAAGGCTATAAAGATGCGTAGGTGTTCATGCATTCACATATTCACGCATGCATTTACATATTATATTTTTTAAAAGTCACCTTCAAAATAAAAGCAATCCATGTGGGCTGGACAGGGATAGCCAAAGGGCCAGATGTGGCCCAGGGGATATAAAATACTTAGGTCTGCTCTAGACTAAAACATATACAATGCAACATGTCAAGTAGCAATCTCCAGTATTCCTTTTTAAAGAATCTATCTGAGTTATTATATAGCTTCTGTTGTAGCCCTGCCAGCTGCCAGCAGAGCTGGCGGCAGACTAGGTTGGGGAGGAACTTGGACCAGTCCTGGAGTCTGGGGAAAGGCTCTGATAGATGGAAGCAGAGATAGAGCCAGAAACATCTGACATTTCCCAACTGCCTTTGGAGATACGTGGGGAAGAACAACAGCTGGGCCTGTTCCAGATGTGTCTATGGGCAGAGCTGTCAGGAGAGAGAACAACTCAGGAACAGGGGATGACTCAGGAAGAAAGGCACCCGTGGACGCTGAATGGCCCCTCCCTGGCTGGGGAATAAATAGAAGCGGGACAGGAATTAATTTACAGCTTTGCAACTGGAAGCTCTTGGCCTGGCAATTATCCAAGACTGATAAGGTCTGTTATTGCAATTAACCCTTGGAAGGTTATTGCCAGGACTTTCCTGTGGGTGAATGCCATGAATTCACAGTAGTTAAATAAAGAGGGTTTTTTCGGGACAAGAAGTCTCTTTCTTGGTTCTGCTAAGGCTGTGTCAGAACACGTTCATCCAATAAAATTAGTAATCATAGTAGCACTAAGGAATTACACATATTGTTTTGTCTACTACCATTCCATTACAAAGATAGATGAATCTAGAATTATTGCTAAAGAGAAAACAGTTTCAACCATCTCCACTTCGTTGAAACTGTTTTCTATTCTGGAAAGAATTATCTACCTGTTCCACAATATTCACCTCCATCTCTCTAATCTTTGGAGAGACACAGGTGGAAGAATGAGATTATACCATGTTACCATGTATTAGAAGTTCAGAATCCTTATTTAATTCATATAGACGAAAAGCCTCTTCCAGTTCCAGCTGGGAAGAAACAGTACATGGATCTCCTAAAAAATAAAAAGAGATATTTCAAATTTAGTTATTTTTACTTAACCACATATATGCCCTGCCACAATCCAGATTGCCAGAAGCCTTGGTGATACAACTAAATTTAAATCAAGATGTTTTTAAATTGTTTTTTTCCAGAAACATTGAGAAAAGCATAGGTTCCACCAATATACTTTAACGTTCTCAATGTTGCAATTTCATAGGGTAATTGCACAACTTAAACAAGGAAACTTATGAAGTATTTATTTTAGAAATATTGTCCTTCAATATTAGATTGTTTATTTCAATACACACCCTTATTTCTGAATAAAATAAATGTGCACCAACCTATTTGTTTTATAAATTGATTAATGTGTCAGACTGCATATTTCTATGAGAGCTGCTCATGACAGCACTATTTTTTTATGTAGGAAGTTTTTAGGAATTCTCAGAGCTATATTAATGTTTCCGTTTTATCAGTTTCACAAGATGGGCATGAAATTATGTATGTAAAAATCCATCAAAAAGATCACATGATTCATTCTTCAGTGATCAGCAATCTCTCTTGCCAGCAAGCCTTCTTTTCAGGAATATTTACCATATGGTAAGTACTGGTGATGAACTTTTAATTCTGTTTTTCTCCACAGTCCCTGTGCATTTTTGAACTTAATTCTTTCTCTGGCAGCTTCCCCTCTTATGCCACATTCGGACCTGTTTGGTCCTTGGAAAGTTAGCCTTCCAAAAGATGGACCTAAATCTCTTTCCTTAATTCGTTTCTGGCTTGGAAAGAAATCATAAAGCATAACACTTTTTTTATTAAATTATTTTAATTTAATTGACTTTTTGAATTGTCAGTATTTTTTACTGTCCTCGTTCCTTAATTTTTAAGAATACTTTGTTGTATTTCAACATATATTTGAAGCATATATTTCTTCTTCATAATAATTACTTTCTTGCTCTTTTTCTCCTCACTATTTTTGACCAACAATGTCTTACATCTTATTCTCTGGAATGCTTGTGCTACCAGCTGTAATTTGAACAGCTAGAATTTATGGTCTTCGAAGTTCTGCCTATCACAGCAAATCAGCATTCACATGATGCAATCCAGGCACCCAGATCAGTTACGACATTCCAGAATGCCAGTCATATAGCTGCCATTTGCAACCTTCACTGCTGGCTTCTGGGAAACAGAGTCTATGAGGAAGCCAGCAGGAGGCCCTTATCACAAAGTGTTGTATCTTATGATTCATGACGAATGTATTTATGATGACTATGATCGTGATTTATCATTTATACATCTTTTATGTACACTCAGAGCTTATGCACAGAACACAAATTCCTTGTGTGTCCAGTCACACTTGGACAATAAAGAGTTGAGTTGAGTTCTATTCTATTCTACGATTCACTTAGTAATGGCAACCAAAGGTACCAGAGCTGCCATCACTAAGTAGTGCAGTTACAAGATGTTATGCTTTGCAACCATTGCTTAGTGTAGTGGTTCTCAACCTGTGGTCTGCAGACCCTTGGGAAAGGCAATGTCATGACAGGGGGTCCACAAAAGCTTGAACAAATGTTATAATTGAATTTTTTGAGTTAAATGTCTATGGAGATTCTCAGTCATCCAGGTCATGGTTGTCCCAAAGGTGTTTTTTTTTCCAAGAGGCAAATGTACTTCCTTGTTTTTCTTTGAAAATGTTTCGCTTCTCATCCGAGAACCTTCTTCAACTCTGACTGGATGGTGGGGAGTGAGTTACATCTTGAGGTTAACTTCTGAGTTAAATCTTGGGGGTTAGTGGCTATGGTCCATGGCTACAAAAGGTATTTAAAAAGGGGGTCATTGGTGAAGAAAAGGTTGAGAACCACTGGCTTGGTAATTAAAATTCTAGCCCAAATTGCCACTGCTAACTAAGAACTACCTGTACTTAGGTTTATATGGCTGCCTAATTTGCAAAAGCAAATCTCAATAACTTACAGTTTGAAGAAAGATGATAATAAAAAGTGATATTTTTTTTTAAAAAAAGGATGTATAAAATAATTTTTAAAAATACAACAATGGAGTCAATTGTAGTAACAACAACAACAACAAAAACAACTGATGTCAACCCAAACATCCAAGGTGTTTACATCAGCGATGAAATTCAAAACCTTTTACTACCAGTTCTGTGGGCGTTGCTTGGTGGGTATGAGGTAGCTTGGTGGGCATGGCAGGAGAAGAATACTGCAAAATCTCCATTCCCAACCTACTCTGGGGCCAGCCAGAAGTGGCATTTGTTGGTTCTCAAAATTTCCGCTACCGGTTCTCCGAACTACTCAAAATTTCTGCTACTGGTTCTCCAAAACCTGTCAGAACCTGCTGGATTTCACCCCTGGATTTCACCCCTGGTTTACATTCTATACAGGGGTCCTCCCATGGCCTGGCCCCAAGAGGAAGAATCAACCCATTTAGGGCCTTGAAGAAGGACAGAAAGATAAATGCCCTCTGAACCTCAGTGGTAATGAAGTTCCCCAGAGCAGACACTGATACAAAGAAGTCCACGAGTCTCACAGAGTGATATTGTTGCATAAAGAGATCTAAAAGCATGTCCACTCTGCCAGATTTCATGGGCTAAGCAGAAACAAACCAAATATTTTGTGGAAGTTAAACATTTTGTTTCCTTTGTTTATTTTGGGTGTTAGTTAGTGGGGTTTTTTGTTTGTTTGATGAGGGTAGACCTATACTTTCCTTTCAACATATCCAATTGGATCCTGCTTTTAAACAAGCATTTATTTGCATATTCATTTGAAAGGTTAACCATTCAAAATTCAAGGATTACATTTCCTTCTTTGCAGCTCTTAGAAAGGCCAGCTAATGCACACACTGAAGCGCCTAACATAATTGCAGATTTATTTTGTTTTTTACAAAAAAGAACTTTTATTAGGCCTTGTTTAGAGAACAAACCTGTTCTTCTTCAAGCAAAACTACAGAGCAATTTTTTTAAAAATGCAATGCTAATCTAAGAAGCATGTTCTCAAATATGCCTTGAGGGCATTTAATGCCTATAATCCTCCTGGAATTAATGTTTATTTTCTTTAACAATACTTCTATGCATGCCAAAGTTTAAAACTTTCCTTTTCTACCTAACCGTCGCCACAAAGTCCTTCCTGCTATCATCATGTAAGTAGCTGGAAAAAGGGTTAAATACTGAAATAGCTAAAACTGGATTTCTAACTCTATAATATATTCATTGAATAAGCGTCAGTAGACAGAACCCCCCCAATAATGCAGATCTAGAATTAGATTGCTGGAAGTGGGCAGCAAGCCATTGATTCATATCTCTAACTCACTATACCTTTTAAACAATTAAATGCAGTACAGGTAAATCCTCGACTTACAACCACAACTAAACTCAAAATTTCCACCGCTAAGCAAGATAGTTGTTAAGTGAATTTTGCCCCATTTTACGACCTTTCTTGCCAGAGTTGTTAATCGCTGTAAGTGTTAAGTTTGTAAAATGACTATTAAATTTAACCTGGTTCCCCCATTAACTTTGCTTGTCAGAAGGTGCTCATATGATCCTGGGACACTGCAACTATTGTAAATATGAGCCAGTTGCCAAACATCTAAATCAGGTGGGTTTCACATTTTGTTACCACACGTTTGTTGCCACGCATGCACCCAGCCTTCCACAGATGCGCTTTGCTCGCGCACGTGCCTTCCGCGCATGCTCCCAGCTTTAAAAACGTGCCTAAATAGGATGTCATAGAGCCAGGGCAGGTGAGCGGGCCCACCCACGATTTCTGCTACTGGTTCAGGCAAACCGGTCCGAATTGGCTGAATACCACCTCTGATATAAATTCTGTTCACATGCCTATAAGGCTGAAATGGTCAGAAATGTAAAAATTGTCCTAAGTCACTTTTTTCAATGCCATTGTAAGTTCAAATGGTCACTAAATGAATGTTATAAGTCAAGGACTACCTGAATATTATTTACTTTTTAAGATTCCCTCTCCAGTATTCTGAATTAAGATTAAATATCAGGAAGTTAAGATTCCTTTTCCAGTATTCTGAATTAAGATTAAATATCAGGAAGTTAAGATTCCCTCTCCAGTATTCTGAATTAAGATTAAATATCAGGAAGTTTACTACTGCAGGTCACTTGGAATGAAATACAATAAAGAACTTGTCTTGCCACTTTCCTGTTCAATAATTTTATTTGCATTTCTTTCCACAGTTAATGTCTTATATTTTTACTCAACTGAACTTGACCAGCTATGTGACCTAATTACCTTTGGAGTTTTTGACCAGCCTATAGGACAATCTTTTTTCTATGAATCAACTGGAAATGCAGTAAGATGCAATCAAAAGCCTTTGAGAGGAACAAGAGAAATATAAATTTCCACATGTCCTACAACAATTACTGTAGTCTTTTTCAATTTATTTCCCACGTAATTTGAAAGTAAACTAAGGCAGGATAAGAAAATTAAGGATCTGTGAAACAGGGAAGCCTAAATTCTAATATTCTTTTCTCATTTCAAACATAAAAAGAGTTATCCATACAACCGTCATGAAACCTAAAGCAATGCAACTATCATTTGATAACCCCTATACTATTATAAATTTGAATCTAGAGTCAAGACCAAAACCACAAAGTGCCTCTGGGACTTTTTACAGCACTGCTGAAAGTTACAGAGGCACTTGATGGAAGACGCTAATAATTTATGAAATAGTTTTTCTTTGTACTTACCTTCTTCGTCAATCCATTTCATAGTGAATAACTGTTCATTATCGAAGGCGCACATGTCTCGAACTTCATTACATAGTCCCTCAAAGGAGATAGAAGGCTCAAAATAAGTTATCATAATGTCCCTGAAAAGAATACAATGAATAGACTATTAATTCAGAACTGAACATCCATTTGTAATTGTATCTATTTTATTTGCTCCTAATTGATAAATTTACATGCAACTGCCTGTATGTTCAAAACAACTTCATGCCGATTTAAATGTGCATGAGCCTCTACTTTCTCTAGAAACAAAGTGCATACAAGATTTATTTATCCATTCCTTTTATATATCTCCAAATCAAAGCAGACTTGTGGTAGTTTAGAAAACAATCATCAAAAGCATGCAGAACAGTTAAATCTTTCTTCCTTTTTTTCTTTGCTATCCGCAAGGAATATAAATCCTTCCATTCTCCACTATCCTGTCAAAGCTGAAGAAGCTTCTTGGATGAGAAGTGAAATGTCTTCAAAGAAAAAACAAGGAAGTTGAGTTGCCTCCTGAAAAAGCATCTTTGGGACAAAATGGAGCCAGCCTTAATTCTATAGGCCGGTGACGGCTAACCTTTTTGTTGTTGTGTGCCAAAAGCACGTGCATGCGACAACGCCCATGTGCGGCCACACCAATAATGCAAAGTGTGCGCGCAAACACACACATACACACACCTGGAAGGCCTTCTGCAACAACCTGGAAGCCAAAACAAGGCGCAGGGATACTGTGTGAGGCCCCAAAATGCAATGCAAGCATGCCCCTGCACATGTACCCCACCCCCTCATGCATGCGTGTGCCCCTCCCCTGCATGCCTCCTGCCCCCATGCATGCATGGCAGAGACCCCAAAACCAGCTCCCCAGTGGAGGTGTGCGCGCATGCACAGTGGAGCAGGGCTGGGGCAACGGCTGACGTGCCCACAGAAAGACCTCTGTATGCAAACTCTGGCACACATGCCATAGGCTCACCATCACAGCTAAAGGGCAAGGAGAGAAAAGCAACCGAGAAACAATTCCGGGTCTTCGTTCCTCTCCCTTTATGAAAGTGGGCATGACCAAAAACTCTTTCTAGGAAGAATTTATTGGAATAGGCTAAAAGGTGGGTTCTGCATGGACCTTAGAGCCGTAAGGGATTGAGCCCCAAAACAGCACTCTGCATTGCTGAGTGACCCCTACAAATTATTATTATTATTATTATTATTATTATTATTATTATTATTATTATTTATTTGTCTTGTATGCCGCCCACTCCCGGAGGACTCCGGGAGGCTCACAAAAGACAAGGGAAAGGGGGGAACAAGACAAAGACAACATATTAAAAACAAAACCAACATTCACAATTTCTATGGAGGTAGATGCTTCTCAGCTCCCCCAGCCTGCTGGAACAGCCAGGACTTGGTGGCTTTGCGGAAGGCCGGGAGGGTAGTAAGGGTCCGGATCTCAACAGGGAGCTCGTTCTAAAGGGCTAAATAACCAGAACAGGGACTGAGGGGCAAATTATGGCTCTTGGTTGGTTAACATCAGCCACTAACTGCCTTTTGCAATAACTGCTGCCTCCAGGGAGGTTTCAAAGGCATCCCCATACAAAATGCACTGCAGTAATCTAATTTTAAAAAAAGTGATGAGAGCGTGATCCCCATTGTGATTATGTTGTTAAGAGGTTTTGTTTTTTTCTTAAATTAAACAAGGGCATAAGAAGAGTTTAGAAATATTTCTAAGATAGGCCACTCCTCAATGAATTCTTCTGGCTAGGACTCTTTTAAACGTGAATCACCATCATTACTGAAAAGCCCTGTGTAATAAAAGGCTCAACCGTACGAGAAGATAAATTTGGTTCTACGGCATTTACGGTGAAGTTTCCGGAAGCTTCATTATTGATGAACTCATCATCAATAAAAGTAGGATAAAACCAACATATTTATGGCCTAGCTATTCACATTCTTCATAATTCTTAGCCAACAGATAATGCAATAAAAACACCAGGAGTTTTGCATCACATTACAAATAGTCCTTGACTTAATGAGCCTAATATTCCTGTTGCTAAGCAAAGCATTTTAACTGAATTTTGCCCCATTTTACGACCTTCCTTGCCACAGTTGTTAAGTGAATCACTGCAGTAGTTCAGTTAGTAACACGGTTGCTAAGTGAACCAGGCTTCCCCATTGACTTTGCTTGTCAAAAGGAGGTTGCAAAATGGGATGACATGACACACACACACACACACACACACATCGCAATCATCATAAATATAGGTCATCCCAATTGTCGTAAATATGGGTCAGTTGCCAAGCATCCAAATTTTAATCATGTGACCGTGGGAATGCTGCAATGGTTGCAAGCATGAAGAATGGTCATAAGTCACTGTTTTCACTGGCATTTTAACTTTGAAGGATCACTAGATGAACTGTTATAAGTCAAGGACTACCTGTACTTTGTCTTCTCAATAGCAATACATTTAATTGCATCTGGAAGACTCTTTCCACTAGCTGTTTAGACATATTGGTGAATTAAATTCCTTCTTTCCCTCAACAGTATCTCGGTGAATCTTCATTCAATTCCTAATATAAAAAGGCAGCTTGATATTTGTCCCTAAACTACACCATTGTTTCTGCACTTTTGTAGCCATATATTAGAATTTAGTCCCAGAAAAGCTTATTCTTGCCAACAAAAACAAGCAAGGAAAAAGGAGTTAGGCGAAGAAAGGCCGTTCATGGTTATACAAACAACTTACAGGCCTACAGTCAAATCTGAACATGCTAAAAACATTTCCTTCATGAAAGAAACTTCAAATTCCTTGTTCAAGTTAAAGAGAATAACCTATTATAAATAAGAAAATTAATCCCTTAAAAGATCTTCAGAAGCACAACGTTCAATAATATTTTCTAGATAGAAAAAAACCCACAGTTTTTCAAATGTCATTAATCTTAATTAACTTTAATATTCTTATTTTTCTTCATCAACTACTACCCATGTTTAAAACATAATTCCAGAAATACTGTTCTGCGATTAAAGGTTAGTCTACTTTGGTTTTCCCTCTTAAAAATAAATTGAACAGAGAGAGAGAGTAAAGAAAAGGTATTCATCAACCTTTTACAGGCATGACACCTTAATTGTGACTAAGTATAATTCCAGTTAGCTAACCTGTTTATGCCAGACCATGAAACAACTCCCTCTGACTCATTTAAACTCCAGATGTAATACTCAGCTGCAGACACATTAACTTTTAACATTAACATAAAAGTTAACAGAGCATCAGAGAACAAAACCACTTCTCTACATTATTGATTGATCAGTGTTTTTAACAATCACCCTGAAATGTATAAAGTTCACCAGACATTTAAATAGTAATAGCTGTTTAGACTTATATACCATTTCACAGGGCTTTACAGTCCTTTCTAATAGGTTTACAGAGTCAGCATATTGCCCCCAATAATCTGGGTCCTCATTTTACCAACCTCAGAAGGAAAGAAGATTGAATCAATCTTGAGAGGTCAGGATCGAAGGAACTGAACTCCTGGCAATGTGGACAGAGCCTGCAATACTGCATTATAACCACTGCACCAGTACTCTTCTTAAATGAAACACACATAACAGCTGGCATGGCTTAAACAGATCTTCATACATATGAAATTTTAGATCTATGCCAAAATGCAAATTATATTAGGTTAATTTAGATATTAAAACAGTATCTAAACCATGGGTATCCCAGCCTTTTGGTTTGCCTGGGTCTCACTGAGTGAAAAGGAATTCTCTTTGGTTGCATAAATAACAAATATCCTTTTAATTTTTTTAGTATTTTTCAATGTTCTTCTGGAGCCGCACTATTAGCTATCCAGGGACGGATTGGACATACCTGATCTGAACTATGTTTAGCATCAATAGCTAAAAACAAGAGACAAAATGCTTTTCTCTTTTCATCAGTTAAGAGAAAGCAAGCAGGCAAGTATCAATACCTGGGAAAGACAATTCAAAGGCTTAGTTAATAATAGTTTTGTGCCTATGACACTTCCTTCAAAAAAGTTAGGAGTCCATCTTTTTATGAGCACTAGAAACTAGCTATCAGCAAAAGGAATTCACTGACAGAGATTTTTTACACACAATATTTTTATCTTGAACATTAGTTCTTAAAGAACATTAAAAAATAAAAGAACATTCTATATTTACTTTGGTTATCACCCAACTTGAGTTATGTTCAGAAGCAAGAATGTGCAAGAGCTCTGTTAGATTAATATGTATTTTCTAACTATGCTCCAGCCTTACCTGGACATCCTGATATATTTGATGGAAGTTATTTCTTTGAAAACATCTACAGGATGCAAGATGTTTTTTAATAATCAAAGTAGATTTAGAGTTTTTCCTTTCATGTTCTACTGGAGGTTACTCTCTCAATCAAGAGAACAGAATAAATATTGAAAACAGGGTTTTCAACATGTCAGATTTTACTCTTGTACAAATATGGCACTGGATGCCTGAATCTGTACAAAGAGGATATTTTTTGTACCAGAGAAATATCATTTAAGATAACAAATTCTAATTATTTAGTTTGCACCTAAGGTTTTGGTTTTTAGATGTCTGTAACAAATGGCTACAGGAACATTTATGACTGTTTCACACAACATTTTTATTTATCTCTAAGGTGAAGCCGAACCAACATTGTTGTCAACTCAAAGAATAATATACAGTATACAAGTGGGAAGTCTGAGCACATTAGCAAACAGATGGTTCTTTAAGCCTAGTGATACTACAGAGACAACTTCTTCTGAGAACCTATACCAAAGGTAAACAAGGCAATTCCAAAGGAAGGAACATTTAAATTTTGAAGGCAAGTTTCTATCCTTCAATTACAAGACTGTTTATCTATATGCCCTCCTTCTGTATAAGCAAATCTGATTATATGAATCAGTGATTATAAGAGTTAGTGTTATACAGGTAGTTAACAACTACTTTGTTCAGTGACCACTCAAAGTTACAACAATGTTGAAGAAAATTTATGACCAGTGCTTGAACTTACAGCCATTACAGCATCCCCCGTCGTATGACAATTCAAGCATTTTGCAACTGGCACGCATTTACAACAATCACAGCATCCTGGAGTCATGTGATCACCATTTTTCATCTTCACAACTGGCTCCCAACAAGCAAAGTCAATGGGAAAGCCAACAGGCAATTTGCAAGTTGGTTCACATTTCAGGCTTAATAACTGCCAGAAAATCACCTGATAACCACTGCAGAGAACTGACTTCATAAGTTAGGTATGATCGTGTGATATTTCACTTAACCACCTTATATCTTAGAAACAACAGTTGCAAACCCTAGGTGAAGTTGTTAAGTGAAGACTGCCTATAATATTCTTTTGCATACTTGTACAAATGACTTAGACAAGGAAATAGAAAGATGTTCATCAAATTTGCATGTGATACAAAGTTGGGATAGACTACTTAAGACCTCAGAAGACTGGCTCAAGATTCAAAAGGATCTTGGTAAGACTTAAACATTGGACCCGATCCAACAAAATTCTATTCAACAGTGAGAAAAAAAGGTTCTGCACTTTATGCAGATGCACAGCTATAATATAGGTGGTTTGGCAGTATATTACTGAAAAGGCTCTTGGTTTCCTAGCAGACCACAAATTAAGCATAAACCAGCACTGCATTGCAGCTGCCAAAAGAACCAATGCAATCTTGGGTTGAATCAACAGACATATAATATCAAGATCAAAGGAAGTGATAGCTCTAGTTTAGATTGTGCTGGTCAGATTGCATCTGGAATACTGCAATTACAAGGAGGAAACCGAAGACCTCGAAGGTGTACAGAGAAAAGCAACAAAGAAAGTAAGGGCTTTAAAGGAAAGTCTTCTGAAAAGTTAAAAAAAAACCTGGGCATTTTCAGCCCGTGAAAGCTGAGGGAAGACATACAACAGTCTTCCAATACTGGAAGGGCTGTCATAGAGGCTATGGATTTATTATCTGTGGTATCCCAGGACAGAACAAGAATCAATAGCCTTTACGCAAGGAAAACCTTGAAATAAGGAGGAATCGTTACAATCAGAAGATCATTTTCAAATAAAGATAGTCAACCATTTGTCTTGGATGGTCTGATGATTCCTGCCCTGGCCAGGGAGTTGCATTAGAACAGGGGTGTCAAACTGGCGGCGCATGGGCCAGATGCATCACGCGTAGGCACGCCCACCCCAGCTCCACGAAAAAAATGTTGCAATATGTCCCGTGCAGCAACATGACACTGCAGGTTTGACACCTGTGCACTAGAAGATCTCCGAAGTCCTTTACAATCCTATGCCTCTGTTCTTCTTGAGATGCATTATTGAAAATGTTTATGCTTCTAAATGTCATTTAAATATTAAGACAAAATAGAAAAGATGAACAATGAATGCATTCTTTTTTTTCCCTACAAAAATACTGGATGCCAACAGTATAACTGTTTAGCTGTTCTCATTTTCTCAATTTGGTGTTACACTTGGTTCTATGGTATTCTGTATTTTGCAATATACATTAGTGAATGTATTATAGTATTATCATAGTTTGGATTCACAGAACAGATACTGGAGTGCATTGGGAGAGAGGAAATGTAAGTATTCAAAATGAAAAAAAATCTTGGGGAAATGCCTGTTTAGTAAGAACAGGAATGTAAGGTTTACATAGGCATTTCTCTCTTACCCTGTAATTCTACCAGCAGTATGATAAAACCTGACACTGGGAGGGAAGGGTCACTGAATACAACACTAACCAAATGTTATTAACTGTTCACAAGAGAACACTCTTTTTGTTTTTTCAAAATAGATCATGAAAGCTGATTTTGAGTGTTATGTCGTTGTCACACACCCCCACCAACACACATTCTTCTTCAAAGTTCAAATATGCTATCAAACCACACACATCCCCGCCTCCCCCAATTCCATATTGACATTATTTCTAAGCTTCTACCTTTAGAGTGTTTAGCATATTAAGGTTCTCGACTTACAATCATTCATTTAGTGACCATTTGTATTTACAGCACTGAAAACAATGTCTTACAAGTGGTCCTTGCATTTACATGTTGCCGCATCCCAGGGTCATGTGACCAAAATTCAGGTGCTTTAACAACCAGCATGTGTTTATGATGGTTGAAATGTCCCTGGGTTATGTGAATGCCATTTGTGACCTTCCCAACTGGCTACCAATAAGCAAAGTCAATAAGGAAATCTGGATTTGCTTAGTGACTTTGTGATCCACTAAACAACTAGAGTGATTCGCTCAACGACCATGGCAAAAAGGTTGTAAAATCAGGTGTGATTCATTTAACAACCACATTGCTTAGCAATGGACATTTTGGATTCAATTGCCATAATAAGACTGACCTTTATTGATTACTAAATCAAAAGCATCACAATGAAAAAAATGGAGTTATTTAAAATATTATACCTAATAGAAAGAGAAAAAGAAATATTTTTTCGAGTCTGTACCTGGTGTAATTCACACAAGCATTACGATGAAAACAAAGAGAGAGTGCTGCTTTTTAGAAATTCTGCTTTAATAGCAGATTTACTTGCTTGGTTTATGATAAAGCAATACATTTAATTTGAAACTGGAAAACATAAAACACAGCCTTTAAATAAATCCTGGGAAATTACCAGGTACAATCACTTCAAACAAGTTAGACTCCTGATGGTTTTATGGACATATCCATGCAGTTTTCTCTAGCAAGAATATGGAACGGTTTTTCAAGATATTTTTTTACTTTCTAGTCTAGATGAAGCCCTGGTTCCCCTTTGGTAATTTCCCATTCAAATTATTTGCAAGCAGAAATGTTTACATCTAGAGTTCAGAGAAAACAGCATGGAATTTCTTCAACAAGATCTATAAGTTACGACTTTGGGCCAAATCATTCAGTCTCAGCCCAACTCAACTCACAGGGTCGGTGATGTGGGGAAAATAGGAGGAGAAAGTTATGTTGTATATGTTGACTACCTTGAGTTATTCATGAAAGTAATAAAAGTTGTATACAATTAAATAAAACATGAATTTGCATGAACCTATATAGGTAGTCCTTGACGTACGACTACAATTGAGCTCAAAATGTGTTGCTAAGTGAAACAACTGCTGAAGTTTACTCCATTTTATGAACTTTCTTGCCACGTTGTTAAAGTGAGTCATTGCAGTTGTTAAGTTAGTAATCAAGCTGTTACATGTCAATGGCTTCCCCATTGACTTTACTTGTCAGGTGGTCTCAAAAGGGAAACACATGACCCCAGGACACTGCAACCATCATAAATATGAGGCAGTTGCTAGGTGTCTAATTTTTGTCATGAGACTGTTGGAATGCTGCAATGGTCATAAATGTGAAAAATGGTCAGAAGTCACTTTTTCCAGTGCTGCTGTAACTTCGAAAGGTCATTAAATGAACTTTATATCTTCAAACAAGGCTATTCTCTTATACCGATACTCATGAGTATCGGTATAAGAGAATAGCCTTGTTTGAAGATATACTGCTATTGATAATTCTTTCACAAAGAAAAGGAAAAGAGAGGATTCAGAGATTGCAAGATGTTAGTTAAACGTGATCAAAAGAAATGATAATATTATGTTGAACTCTATTCTGTCCCTAGTTGCTAATACTTCACGAAGTAGGATTAATAATTTAAGAGTAAGCTCAAAATGCAAATAAATATTTCTTTAAATATCATCTGTTCCTCAAACCAAAAATCTATAAAGAATTCTTAATTCCCAACTAAGTTGCCCAACACTTGCTAAAACAATGAGTCAGTTCAAGGGTGAAAATAAAACAAAAAGTAGAGGTCTTTATGTCCAACATGATTGACAAGTGTCATGGGCAGGTCCAAATATTTTCTTTCACATATTCAGCAAAATCAAATGACATGCTTCAATTAATCTGTGACAGGCACCCCACTTGCAGAACTGATTTCTCACAACTCATTTTCAATGGATGGTTATTAGCACTTTAGTTTCCCCAACTTGATCCTGTGTCGTGTGCTAGTGCTAGCCTATGAATTCTTATCACCTTTCAGTTATCAAACCTACTTGGCTGTTATGGAAACTGTATTTTAGAGAAATCTTCAGCTTCATGTTCTCCCAGCTGTAGTCCAAGCTGTCTGGAGAACATGAAGCTGAGGATTTCTCTAAAATACATATTTGAAGAATCAGCCAGTCTTCTTCTAGTTATTTGACTTAATTTTGATGGTTGTCTAAATCCAAAGCTCTCTCCCTCTTCGTGTGTGTGTGTGTGTGTGTGTGTGTGTGTCACACATTAAACAAGTTTCAATCTCATGCAATAAACACTGTATCACACCCTGTGACTCTAAATAGTTATCTGCAACTGGCATGAAACATAAACAAAGAACCACAAAATGCATAAAGTGGTAATTCAGGCTTGACATACTTTAGACCATATTGCTATGATTATTGTGTTATTTCAAGAGTGAGTTCAAGTCTCAGCTTTACCCATCATTCATGAAGTCTCACTGAATACATATTCCTTAACTTTCACTATGCTACATTCCTGAGGTTCTGACCTTGACATGCTTTCTCTTCCTGAATTCCCTCCCTGCCCCCTTCCCTAGTAACACAAGCATTCCTTGGACAACTGGCATCCCACAAACATTTTTCTCCCTTTGCTTTGCACCAGGAGCACTCCTTTAGTTTATTAAAGCTGCCATTCCACAACATCATTTACTTGCTTCTAGGTGAGGAATATTAAAAATTCCCATCCCCACCCATTCCCAAAGCCCCACAGCATTCTTCCCTTGACAATTAAATCCTGAGTACCTACAACCACAAGGCCCCATTGAGTGAGGACGCCATCCTCTTACTGCTGTTAAGGAATGTGTGGAAATGCAACCATCTAAGCCTGTAACTCCCTATTCATTTCATAAACATCCCTGTTAACCCTTGTTTGCCATCCACTGGAAAGGCCCATTTACATTTGGCATCTCTGTAGGTGAGGGGTTTTGTTTTTGTGCCTTCGAATCAGCCTCTTGGCAACTTCTTGATTGAGTCCCTCCAGTTTTCCTGACAATGTTTTTTTAGAGATGGGTTTGCCATTGCATTCTTCCTCCTTGGGCTAAGGAAGACTAGCCCAAGGTCACCCAGCAGCCTTTGTGCCTTTGGCAAAACTAGAATTCTTGGTACTGTACCAAACTGGCTGTCCTAGGTGAGTTAGTTAAGTCATTCTGAACCAGCATGGGCTTAATGGTTGCGAGTAATCAACCATTCCCCAACCACCCCTGTGGAGGGCTACCACCAGCAGGGTATCTGTCTCATGTCAGTCAGCCCATGCAATTGTCCCTTCTTCTTATTTTGCAATTATATCAGGGTGCTTCCTTTGAAGGAGAATAAGAGTTCAAAGGTAGCCTATTCACCTGGATCCAACTACAGCCAGTTTCTAAGGCCCAGGCATAGGAAGAGAAGACTGCCCAGCAATTTGACCCTTAACCCAATCTCTCCCAAAAGAACCAGCCTCCCGTAATGACTGAGTGCACAAACTGTGTTCTCTCTCTCTCAATATATAAATGGAGATAGACAGACAGACAGATATATGATGGAGATAGATAGATGGATGGATGGATGGATGGATGGATGGATGGATGGATGGATGGATGGATGGATGGATGGATGGATGGTTGGTTGGTTGGTAGGTAGGTAGGTAGGTAGGTAGGTAGGTAGGTAGGTAGATAGATAGATAGATAGATAGATAGATAGATAGATAGATAGATAGATAGATAGATAGATAGATAGATAGATAGATATTACATACATGGGGTAGGCCTCTCTCTCTCTCTCTCTAAATATATACATTTATATATATATAAATACATAGTCTCTCTCTCTCTATACACACACACACACACACACAGACCTGGTGTCGACTTCTCTCTCTCTCCCTCAACATACACATTTATGTGTGTGTGTATATACATACATACATACGCGCACACACACACACATGGTTGTGGTCGGGAAATCGCAGTGGACGGCTGGCTCAGCGCGGCATGCAAACCGAGCTCGCCCTGGGGCTTAGCTTATCGATCGCGCGGCCAGGAAGACAGCTTAGTCGGTCCGAGCCACGCCGCTGTCGGGGGGAAGGGAGAGCCGGGCTGAAAGAGCAATTATTCTCCCCTTTCCTTGGAAGCCACGCGAGTCCCGGGGCTCTTCTGGGGGCAGAGGATCCCCACCAGGGGGAACCTGATCTTCTTCCTTTTGTCTCGGCTTGAAGCGGCTGCTGCGGCGCCCCACGCCGTCCACCCGTCCTTCTCCTACTGACCCGGGCTGGCCACTCACCCTTTATAATAAGCCTTGACGCGGACCTGATGGGCGCTGTCCCCTCCGGGGCCGCCGAAGCTACCGATCCCGCCGCCGCCGCTGCCTCCCGGGCCCGGGTACGACATGCTAGTGCCGCCGCCGCTGCTGTTGCTGCCGCTCTCGCGCTGAGTCGGCATCGCCCCTCAGCCGTGCCTCGCCGCGCTTCGCCCGGCCCCGCCCGCCCGCCTGCCTCCCTGGCGGCCCCACCCCGGACCTGCAGAGGGGGGGGAGGTCTGTACGTGCGTGCGTCCCACGCCCCCTCCCTCCCCAAAGCGACAGCCGCCGCTGTAACGGATGGCCGGCTCAGACCGCTCCGCCTTCCCCTCCTTTTTCTCACCCCCCCCCGCTCCCTGCCACCACACCCTCCTCCGAGGTCGCGCGCTGGAGGCGAGCGTGCGTGCGCGGACAGGTAGTACGTCCCTTCGGCGAACGCGCCAAAGTCGCGGAGCGGAAGGGATGAGCAAGGGGAGGGGCCGAGTGCGAGCTGAGGAGCGAACCACTTTCGCCGGGGCGTAGGGGTGGTGGTGAAGCAAAGGGCGAAAAGAACCGGGGGAAGAGGGGCGGCTTTAAGATCCTGTGGAGCCGGGAGGCCGCACGAAGGAAACGTTGTTTTTCTTGAGCCCGACGCATGCCAAATTCGTTCTCTCTAGGAAATAGGCTGAATGGCTTGTCAACCTTTTTTGCAGTTCCCCCCTTTTTTTTCTGTCTGCGCACCTGACGAAAAGATCATAGAGAGGCGACTTTGGCATAGTACTATACTCAGTCTAGCATTGCTGAAAGCAAAAGACCGTAGAACACCGATGTCAAACTCGATCGCGTCACATTACGTATCGCGATGGGTTTTTTTGCCTTTGCGGAGCCGGGGTGGGCGTGGTCTGCGTGTGACGCATCCGGCCCGGGGGCCGCCAGTTCATTACAAGTGGCCGGCGTGTATAAAACTTTTGTGTATGTTATTGGGACACAAAAGGGGAATTCTAAAGTGGGAATGCTGCAAATCGCAGGATGCGTAGAAGTCTGCAAACGATGGATCAGTGCACTGCAGAGGTGGTTCAAATGGGCATCGTTTTCTGGCTTGCACTTACAAGTGCTCACATTTCTGTACTTCCATAATTTGAAAACTCCTTTAATATTTAATATTTTTTGCAGAAAAGTAATGCTACAATATGTGTTGAGCTGTAGTAGGGGCATGATCTTTAAAATGTGGGGGCGTGATTTATTGAAAAACAATTGCTGCTTCTGCGTGAGAACATGGATTTTAGTCTTGGAATTTTTCATTGCCCGTTTAGTCATTGAATTGATGGAATTTAGACTCGTTTAGAGATCCAGATGTTGAAATCCACGTTATTCTTTCATTCTTGCTTCCATGTTTTGTTCATTAGTGGTGGGGGGAAGGAGAGAAAGACTGGGGAGAAATCCTTCTGGCAGCCTCCTGCACTAAAGGTTGTTGAATATGCTAGACTACCAGACTGAAATGGGATTAGATTGTTTAGTTCCATGTATTGTGGAAACTCAGCCATTATCTCAGCACATTGTATATGCCAGTCTATTAGCTTTAAATTACAACATGATATGAGCAAATTATGATATATATTAAAGCAGAGTAATATAGTTGGAAAAACCGTTGGCTTTACTAGTTGTTTGAGCCCAGTAATGAAAGTCTTGAAAAAAATATTCAAATGCTGTGATGTAGCTGTATCTAAAATGATTAGAATAGTGTAGACAATAGTATTACTTGTAATGCTCTGTGAATGCAAAAGTTGGACTTTGAAGAGCCAGACAAAAAGGACTGATGCTTTTGAACGTTGATGTTGGAGAACATTCCTGAGAATGCCCTAGACAGGAAAACAAATAGTTTGCTAAAACAAATGAATCCAGACTTATTATTTGAAGAACAATTGGTCAGACTCAAAACAATCAGATTTTGGGAAGCTCCAGATCTCTTGAGAAGTACATAATGATGGGAAAAGTTGGGGGGGAAAAAAGAGGACGATCAGCAGGAAGATGAACTGCATTATAACAAATGAACGCACCATTTCAAGACATAAAAAGCCAGCATGCGGACACATCATCCTAGAGAAAAGTCTTATCTGTGTGGTCCCTAAAACTTGACATTGACTTGAGATAATTTTATTTTAAAGAAACATTTTTTATGACTCAGATTAGAGTGCATATACCAAGCTGTGTATCATTATCATATTTGTGATATCATGACCTGCACTGACAGATTACCTTTCTCATTGGTTTTTTTTTTAACATATCTTAATATTGGAGAGAGGATCAAATACATGATCACCCATTAGGCTGCCCTCTCTTTCCCCATTGATACTGAAACTACTGTCTTAAAAAAGAGTGGACAGCTATAAAAACCAAACCATTGATGAGCAATAAAAGCTTTGTTTTTATTAAATGTGAGAAAATCTTATCCTTAGATACAATTCCTCAAGTAACAAATGTATATGTCTAGAGATAGCTGTGGGTTGCAGGAACCCCTTTATCTTTTGTAAAATATGTAACATTTCATCCTTTCCCACACAGCTTGTCTCTTTCTTAGGTTTGATCAAGGACTTTAGAATATTATATGATTGTTGAGGTTAGTTTTTGCACATCAAATTGCTTTGGTTCCAAGCAAAACATGCTTTCCTAAACTTAATCCCTAAAATTCTACATCACAATCGGACTAGGAACAGGAACATTTCAAGTCCATTGTTTCCCAATCTCAAAAACTTTTAAGATGTGTGAACTCAATTAATCTAGATAGAAATCAGCTATGATGTAAATCTGAACAAAAACTGTAGTGCTTTAAAGCAGTGTTTTTCAATCACTGTGCCGTGGCACACTAGTGTGCCGTGACATAGTGTAAGGTGTGCCATGGGAAAAACACCCGCCGGGTGTTTTTGCCTCGGGACATCTCTGTGTCCCGAAAGTTGCTTTCGGGACACAGGGATGCCTCTATTAAGTCCCTGCGGCCCCGCGTTTACTTTAAAAACATGGGGACCGCCGGGAGGTAGCGCACGCAGGGGCATCACTGATGTCCCATGCGTGCGCCCATAGCAACAATCGCGGAGGACCGGAGCAGCAAGGAGAACGCGCGCTGTCAACTTGGTAAGTGTTACCAGCGGCGCGTCTCCTTCGGTGTTCCGAGCACCGAAGTGGGGCAGTACACAGGCACTATATACTTTATATATAGTCAATATAGGCACAGTGTTAAATTTTTTTAACATTTTCTAATGGTGGTGTGCCTCGTGATTTTTTTCATGAAAAAAGTGTGCCTTTGCACAAAAAAGGTTGAAAAACACTGCTTTAAAGAGCATTTAAGAGCCACCTTGGTACAGTGCTTAAGTCATCAGAGTAAAATCCAGGAATCCCACCCCCCCTCCCAAGGTCTAGTCCTATCTTAGGCACAAAGCCACACTAGTGACCATTGGCCAGTCACTTTCTCTCAGTCCCAGAAAGAAATGGCAAATCGCTTCTGAAAAATATTATCCAAAACCTTCAAGGACTTGTGCAGACATCTGAACAGGAAAAAAAACCCATAAGTAATTAAACTGTTTTTCATTAACCCAGATGTCCATTTTTTACCTAACACTTTGTTCTCCGTCTACAAGAAAAGCCCTATGCAAGATATTTTATATCCTATATAATATATATACACGGGGGAGGGGGGGAGATACATACCCAATAGGTACAAACTCAAGGTAAACCACTCCAAACTCGATTGCAAAAATGCAACTTCAGCAAGAGTGGTCAATGCCTGGAATACACTACCTGACTCCATTGTTACATCCTCAAACCCTCATAATTTTAACCTTAAGCTATCTACTATTGATCTCACCCCATTCCTAAGAGGTCAGTAGGGGTGTGCATAGGTGCACCAGCATGCCTACTGTCCCCATTTTTTTGTCCCCATTTCCTGTGTTGTTATTCATGTTTATTCTTATTCCTGTTATCTTGTACGTGAGTGACAAAAATAAAAAAAATAAAAACCCTTGTTATGGCCACCAGGATTTTTATTGAATCCCTCCCCTCCCCTCGACTCCATTCACACAAAGGAATCACTCAGGCTGGAAGTGTGTCATACCCAAACCTAAAGCAGAGTTGGCTGGTGTGCAGTTCCCAGTCTCTTGTTGCAAACGTTTATGAAAGCTTTTTCCCCGATTTTTGAAAAGCCATTGTTTATTCGTCGTTTATTGGTGGCTTCCCGAAACGTCCGAATGCAGCTGACGCGTGCCTTTGGATGCCCCCCCCCTCCCAATCTTGCGGCAAAGGACCAAGATTGGACAAACACACGCGGGGAATTTTCCCTCATTCAAGCTTCCCAGGACCCCCAAGAGAGTCGGGGGGTAGGGGTGGACAATCTTCATCCAGTTTTGCCGTCATCTGGAAAAATGACAAGCCTAAGCGAGCTGCAAAAACAAACCACCACCACCACCCCCACAGAAATCGGGAAGAATTCGGGACCAGGACACGGGAACGGCCCATTCACACGCGATTCCTCCCCTCCAACGTGTCGAGCGCAACCTCCCGGCCGCGAGGCGCGTGCGCGCTGCCTCCCTGTGAGGGAGGCGAGAACATGGCGGAAGCGGAGTGAAGGGTTCGTAACGCCGAAGCGGGTGCGTTTCTCTTTCGCGCGCGGGGAGCGAGCGGTCCGCCCGACGCGGGAGGGGCTCCTGGCCGGCGGGGAGAGTGGGCTGGCGCAAAGCGATCCTCGACGCCGTGCGGGGCCGCGGGGATGGCGGGAACCGGGCAGAGGAGAAGCCCGCTGGGCCCCGGGCTTCTCTCGCCTCTCTTTCCCCAACCCGGCGCCCTCCGGAGGTGCGCGCGCACTCCCTGCTTCTGCGGGCTCGGGAGTTGTTACCCAGGTGCCGGTCTGGAGAAGGTTGCATTGGCTCAGCCTTGCGTGAAGGGTGAACCGTAAATCACCCACGTAGAGAGAGAGAGCCGCGTATCCCCCCCCACCCCTTGTGGGGCTCACTCTCCTTTCTTAAAAGACGCTGACAACCCCTCCGTGCTGTGCAAAGTCTAATATTGGGGGCCAGAAATGAAAGTTGCCCCGTGTTTGAAGAGTCCCCATGTGCAATGCTTTAGCTAAGCAAAGCAGGATGTCCTGGAAGAGAAAGAGGAAATCCCGCACACACCTAGGTGCACCCCTTTCACCTGACTTGCTAGATGGATGGATTGGATTTGATTCCTTTCCCTGGAATCAAAATGAAGTGTTGGTTAAAAATCGAAATTCGTGTCGGGCTCATTCTCTAGATCTCTCTGATGAGATAAAGTAGCAGCTGTTAAAATTTACATTTGCTGTGCTGGTGGTGGAGTGAAATTGTGCCCTTGCTGGCTTTTCTACAATCCCATTAGGTTTAAATTACTATTGGTGTAACATGAAAGGCAAAAGAATCTTGTGGCATCCAAAATACCATTGTTGTTATTGTTAAAGTAAAGGTAAAGGTTCCCCTCGCACATATGTGCTAGTTGTTTCCAACTCTAGGGGGCGGTCAGCGCTGTCCCAAGATGTCTCTGTGATCATGTGGCCGGCCGAAGGCGCATGGAACGTTGTTGCCTTCCCACCTATTTTTCTACTTGCATTTTTACATGCTTTAGAACTGCTAGTTTGGCAGAAGTTGGGACAAATAACGAGAGCTCACTCCATTACATGGCGCTAATGATTCAAACTGCCGACCCTTCTGTTCGACAAGCTCAGTGTCTTAGCCACCGTGCCCCATTTTACTATTATTAATTAATTAATTAATACCTATTTTAATAGTTAGTATTAATTTAAAATTAGTATTAATTTAAAATTAGTATTAATTTAAAATTAGTATTAATTTAAAATTAGTATTAATTTAAAATTAGTATTAATTTAAATGTACTATTAATTTGGTATTTATTAATTAATTAATAACTATTGCTGTTACTGTTTGCTAAATTTGTAGGCTGCTGATTCTCACTATCTGAATAGCACACATCTTTTAAGATGCCACAGTGCTAGATTATGCTGTATTTCATGAACTGGACATACCTACTCCTCCTCAGTGATTTTAATAATATTTGCTCCCAGGTAAAGTACAGACCAATGTTTCTTGATCTTGGCTCCTTGAAGATGTGTGGAACTTCAGTTCCCAGAATTCCCTAGTCAGCAAAGATGACAATGTCACAGGTTTTTGAGATGATAGGGGCAGCAGCCTTCAGTTTTAGAGCTGAAGTCCGCATATCTTCAAGCTGCCAAAGTTAAGACATTACCAGTATAAAGAATGCTGACAGAGAAACCCACTACTGTATTTCTGGATTGCAAAATTTTGCATGGCCATTAAATGAGAGGAGAGAGAGTTTTGCAGAACAGATATGATCTGCTAATAGCATATAACCTGCAATGCTTCTGCTACTGGACTTAATTTCCCGCCATGCCTGATCATTTGATATGGCTAGACTGGTAGAATTTGGAGTCTTACATTATCATTTGGACGGCTGGATGATGCTAGTCTTGTATAGGATTGCAACCTAATACAGATTATAAAAAAAATTACAATTTCATTTCCCATCTATAATGTGAGTGATATACTTTTTACTCAAAGGGTTTCAGTAAGGATAGGTGAAGTGTTTCTGAACCCTTCAAAATATCAAAATGCTAAATATGACTATGTAAAAATGACTAGATAGGTGGCAGTTGAAAAATGATAATGATAACAACAGGTATCTCAATTGTTTTAACAATAGCTGCTAATTTTTGCAATTCACAAGCATGTGCCCACCTGCAATAAAAGTTGCATTTTCTCTAAAATGTTATGAAAGGACAGTTTTTTTATTTCATAAGGCTTAACTGAAAGTATAAGTGATTTATAGCATTCCTGTTTCAGGTAGCTACTTACATGTTCATTTTGCATAGTACAACACACAGGAGAAATGGATCAGCTAAACATTGCATCAGCGTGATGCAGATACGATTTTAGTCTTACAAAGTAATCCCATGCACACTTCTTTGAAAGTAAGCAATATTAAACACAGCAGGATTTAATTCTAAGTGCATTTGCATATTTTGTGCTATTAAACTTGGAGGTCTGAGTTCAAATCACATCTCAAACGTACATTTTAATTAATTTGCTAAATGTGGGCCACTTGTTTTCGTTCCCTCAAAAATAAAACACTACCTGTCCAGTCTTGAGTATAGTTTGTTCCCAAAGCAAAATGTACTTGCCATTTAAATTGTACTGATATATCTGGCAGCCTTCTGCATCGGCTGTACAAAATTTTCAGGGGCAACTTCATAGAAGACAAAAGCATAAACAGGTGTGATTGGCAACAGCAGAGCATCTACAACATGTACAGCTATTTAAAAGAAAAGAAACATCACCGTTTCACTCCTAAAATAATCACTCTTTATTTTTTAAATGATACCTGCAACAGTATTTTGAGATAAACTGTTATTCTGGTTCTCTAGTATGAAACTTCAGGCATGAGATTTGGACTTGCGTTATTAAATATTGTGGAATTTGGTCTTGTTTTCTATATAGAATCCTAACTACACGTGTGTTTCCTTTAGGAGGTAGAAGAAAATGGTATTCATTTGATGTTGTTGTTTTTTAATACTTTGTTCAGAGGCAAAATCATTCCACAACTATGGAGAATGAATCAAGCACAACAACGTCTTCTACAGGCACAACAACCATCGCTACTACATCTTCCCCCTCCCGTACACAACCACCCCAGATATCTGTCTACAGTGGCTCAGATCGACATGCTGTGCAGGTATTTAACCAAGGAAACACTGTTAATATGTATTGCAATTGAAAATCGTTGCCAAAAATATTTTGATTAAATGCAGCTTCTATGATTTCAATAATAACTCTTGACCAGACCTTCCTCCTGCTTGTTTCTCTCTTTTTTCCTTTGCAACCAGTGTAGCGTTCTGGATAGATTAAATGCTTGCAAACTATTTTGGGAAATGTGCAGTTTTAAGAATATTTGTGTTCTGATCCATAGCAGTCTAGGAACTGTTAGTTCGTTTACTTAAAAGCATAGACCAAATGAAGTTCTCTGCTATCCTTTGTTGGAGTCAGCATCATTTCTGGAATTAGCAGCAGGGGCAACTATAGAGAGAAGTGAGTTATGGTAATTTAAAAAAAAGACAGTGACTGTGAATACACATGCAAAATAGGGTAGGGTTTCTGTTAGATGGTTGTGGCTATTGCCTTCACTTTTTTTGACTCTATGTGGATGCCTCTATTTATAGGGAAAATAAAGAATAATTGGCCTAGCTTTTAAAAACCTCATCCTGCCTGTATGTACCCTTTCATCCTTTTCTATCACATTCTTTCTTTCTCTCTTTTTTAATGTTGTTCTTCTATCTCAGTGCTTCTCTTCTTGATTCTTCCAGGCTCCTTCTAAACACTGATTTATCTTTGATCCTAATTTTGCTACTGGTAGTTCATTTGGTTCATATAGAATCAAAAGATTTTGAAAGTTATTTAATACAGTTCATTTCCATCTGGCAAGTAAAATGCTTGATCGTTACAAAACAGTGGTATTGTGTGGAATGTTAGTAAAACAGCCTTTGCAACCCGATATCTTCCAGGTGGGTTAGATCTAGAATTCTTAGCCAGGATAGCCTGAGGCTAAAAATTCTTGGAATGGCAACTCCCGTGACTTAGTCATGAGGACTGGGGGGGAAACTATTTAAAATAGGCAGTTTCAATTATTTGAGAGAAAACGTTTTTTATGAAAGTTCAGCTGAGGCCACTGACACCAAGAATTTGGCCCTTGTTGAGCAGTGGAGCTAATATTTTGTCTGAACTGCCCAAAATCTCAAATGGCAAAATTTTTGCCATTTCAGATGCTGAAGCTCCTTGAAAGCCTGGGGGTGGGCTAAATTCCTATTGAGCAGGAATTTCCACCAATCCTCCCTTCCCAACCATTTGACATTTCCCCAACCCCTAGACCTGTCTGTTTTTCAGACTTGCTGCCTGAGAAATTCTAGGAGTTGAGACCCTCACTTCTTAAAGTTGCCAAGTTTGAAAAACACAGTACTAGAAACATCAGGCAAGCCAGTGTTGTGTTGTAGTAGCCCTGCACAGATTTGGGGGATTCTAATTGGCCAATGATAAGTCAGGCTACAGGGGAAGGACATAGAGCCTTCCAAAGACAGATTGACTTTGGCATTCCATCGATGGTCCTGGAAGGAGCATGTTTGGATGTAAGCAAAACACTTGGGACGCAGTGGCTCAGTGGCTAAGATGTTGAGCTTGTCAACCAGAAAGGTCGGGAGTTTGGCAGTTCGAATCCCTAATGCTGCATAATGGAGTGAGCTCCCGTTACTTGTCCCAGCTTCTGCTAACCTAGCAGTTCGAAAGCATGTAAAACTGCAAGTAGAAAAATAGGGATCGCCTTTGGTGGGAAGGGAACAGCGTTCCATGCGCCTTAGTCATGCTGGCCACATGACCACGGAGACATCTTTGGACAGCGCTGGCTCTTCGGCTTTGAAACGGATATGAGCACCGCCCCCTAGAGTCGGAAACGATAGCACATATGTGCAAGGGAATCTTTACCTTTACCTAAAACAGATATGGAATAAATAATATTCTTATTGGCCAAGTGGGATTGAACACACAAGAAATTTTTCTCTGGTGCATAACCTCTCAGTGTACATGCAAACCACAAAGTGGTGGGTCATAGATTGTAAATCATAGTTGTAGTCATTAATCATAAGAGACAAACAACAAGCGGTAAATCATAAAATACCAATAGCAACAGATAGTAGGAAAGATGAGAAATGAAAAGGTGAGAAAGATGAGAAGGAATAGCAACAGCCTACTACATGGGTAAATATATTTGCCCCTGAATTGGAGCTGTGGGAATTAGGTATTCAGCAGAGTGATGGCACCACCCAGGGGGTGGTGGTGGTGGTGGTGTGCTGTCTCTGTGTCTTACATGCAATGCCCAATAGCAGTGTCCTGAGGGGAGAAGTTGAAACAGTTTGTGACAAGTATATGAAGGGTCTGTAGATATATTTTCAGCCCTCTTTCTGGTTTGTGCAGCGTACAGTCAGTGTAGTTGGTTAACTTTAAGCATTGGCATCTGATAGGATAGTCCAGACTAAGAGAACATGTATTTGGCCTTGTGGCATGGTGACCACACAATGACACACCACTTGCCTTGGAATGATACCTTCTCAAGCACAACGTTGGACAATTCAAACTAAGTTCAGTTCTTTAATTGTTTACACCTACTGTAGCGGATGGAATTTTGCCAGACTAAATACTGCTCCCAGCCTAACAGATACATCCTGAGAGAGTCTAAAGAGTGGCTGTTCTCTTCTCTTCTCTTCCTCTGTTTCCTATCTAGACTGTGCTGCCTCTTGTCTCCCTTCCCTTTCTGGAATGTGCTTCCTCCTTCCTGTGAGAAATTGCCATTTCACTATCATTTATCACCCCAACTCCCCTTCGATGGACCCCACCTCTCACATGTCTGCCATATATTCTGATGCTGGACATGGAAGCCTGTGATCAAAGAACTAGCAGTAAACTGAGTGGTCAGATTAATTATATGGGTTGCTCAGGGGATCTAAAATGTTCCTGGTTACAAAGGCAGTGATGCAGTTTCTTAGAAGTGTAGGCTATACTAATGCTTAAATGGCTGTTATGACAGGACTGATCTTTCTCCATCTCTTGTTCTTGCCATGGTTACCGCTACTCAAAACCCCACAGGTCATTCAGCAGGCCTTGCATCGTCCCCCCAGCTCAGCTGCACAATACCTTCAGCAGATGTATGCGGCTCAGCAGCAGCATCTAATGTTACAAACTGCAGCTTTACAACAGCAACATTTGAGCAGTACTCCGTTCCAGAGTTTGGCCAATGTTCCACAGGTAAGACTGGGGTAGATTAGAAAATAAAGATCACGAAGTTGACCATTATTATTACTATTATTATACTTCATTCATTAAACATGAAACTTAATCGAGTGAACATTCAAAAGTGCATCACAAATACCACTGACTGGTGCTAATGGTTGATACAGGTTGCTGCCAGCTTCCTAGGACTCAACCAAGTACCTTCTTAAAATATACCAGCAGTGGTAATTCCAGTGGTAATTGGCACACTGGGTGCTATTCCAAAAGCACTGGAATTACATTTAAAACAGTTAAAAATTGACAAAATCACCAACAGTCAAATGCAAAAAGCCGCACTGCTTGGATCTGCACGCATATTACGAAAATACGTTACGACGTCCTAGGCCCCTGGGTGGGGCCCGACTAGTAACCAATGCCAAATCCGGCGAAACAACTGGCTGCTGTGATACAATTGAATAATAATAATAATAATAATACATCAAGAAATTACAGATTCCTGCAATAACATCAGCGGAAGTAAAAAAAAACTCTGCTACTCAGAATGTCATGCATTTTAAGAAGATATTTGGTCGATAGCTAGGATGCTGGCAGTAACCTGTATCAACCATCAGTGCCAGTCAATAATATTTGTGAAACATTTTTAAATATTCAGTTGACTGAGTTTCATGTTTAATGAATAAAGTATATTATTATTATTATTATTATTATTATTATTAATAATAATAATAATAATAATAATACAATACTCCGGTTTTAAGGGAATGTTTTCTAACGTTCCTCCCACCCTACAAATATTTGTCTGTAGCACTTAAAGCATAATTTGGTATTTAAGAGCAGTGGAACTTTAATAGCCAATAGCTTCAACCAGCATAGGCAATAGTGAGGCATGCTGGGAACTGCAGTTTGACAATATTAAAAGATCTCACATTTCCTACCTCTGATATAAATAGTCAAGAAAATATTCATAAGTGGAAGAGGTAATTTTTTTAAAAAAAATCTAATATTTCAACCAAGCAATTTAATAGTGTGTTGATAAAATAATAATAAAATAACTTACTATTAAGGAACAGAAGCCTGAGACTAGAGACTGAACCAATTTGATTTTCATTTTGAAACAATGTAACAATTCATAATTATTAGTTGTGAATATCTGATTATTTCAATCCCTTGTGTTATTGATACAGTGACTTTCATTTCTCTCTTTTGACATCAGAGAATGTACTCTTATCATTTTTGTTGAGTATCTATAATAATTGCATGTCCAAGGATTTTTAATCTTCTAGCAATATTAAACGCAAGAATGAAAGTGACATCAAAATGCAATAAAAAGTTAGAGTTTATTGATTTTTTTATTTGGAAAATATAATCCCATTTTCCTATTTCTAGCACCCAGCGATTTACTGCTTCATTTCTACCCTTGAGGTCCAAGCAAAGAAAGAGGAAAACAAAATAAGAGAGGGGACAAACATTGTTCTCCCTATTGTAGCACCATCCCTTGGTTGGTTGAAGGAAATCACTATGGAATTCCTTACTAGGTGGATGGAGTGTTAGTTCAGGATAACATATGACTCTTTAAGCTTTCAAAAGAGATAGGAAGCCGACTGGAATTAAAGACAATGGAGACCACAAATAAAAGTGATTATGAGAATTGTAGCTTTGGGGCTGCCGTTGAATTTAATGCGGGTACACTCTTGTTAGTCAAGCATTTTTTCTAGCAATGCAGATGACTCATTTGATAGATATGCTTGCTGTTTAGGCAAATCTTTCAGGTGGGAGGCAGTGTGCTTCTCCTAATGGCAGTGTCAGTCAGCAGTCCAGCATGTCAGAAACCTCGGTAAGTATCTAGCAAAAGTATTTCTCTTAATTTATAAGGTTCCATGTTTATTCTTTATATTCACATTGTTTGTGCAAATGTTTGAGGAGCAACAACTGGGATTCTTGACCTATTAAAGCAGGGGTGTCAAACTCAAGGCCCCGGGGGCTGGATCTGCCCGCGGCGTACTTAGATCTGGCCACCCTGGAAACAGCAAAGGATGGCCCGCAGTCCCTCTGCCAGTGAAAATGGAGCTCAGGAGGGCTGCATGCTGGCAGAGGGTTGAAGGAGGCCTTCGCAGCTGAAAATGGACCTCAGGAGCCTGTTTTCTTTTGACACTCCTGTATTAAAGTGTCAGTGCCTTAATGCTGGAAATAGTAATATAGATGTTTAAACATTATTTTGCTTTTCCCCTTTTGCGAAGATTAGACAGACAGACAGACAGACAGACAGACAGACAGACACACACACACACACACACACACACACACATATATATATATATATATATATATATATATATATATATATATATATATATATATATATATATATATATATGTTTATTATTTGTGCTGATAAATAAATAAAGGGAGACTAGTATAGATCTATTTCAAGCTATTTAGCTCTCATCAGCTAGCTAATCAAATCCCAGTAAGGGTATGGCTAGCTTATTGCAAGCAGAGTGTTTCGAGTTTAGAAGTGAATTCTGGCTTCAGATGTAATAGCTGGCTAACAAATGGGCAAAGCTTACACAAAAAAATATATGGCTGTTTAATTCCCATGTTTAAGCTTGGAAAATTCTCTTATTATTTGTTAGCAAATGTTAGCATGTAGTAGACTATGTCCAGTATTCTTTTTAATGAGGAAAGACTTCAGGCTAAAATACAGTTTTAAAAGCTGAGACTTAGCATTTTGCCATATCCAAATTCTGTCCCACAGAGCATAATTTCAAAACAAAAATATTCTTTCACGGCATAATGTGAATGTTACTTAGGCATCTGCTGTCGTGTTTTCGGTAGAAGAGTCAATTGAATAGAATTGTTGGGAGCGGCTGCCTTTAGATGAGAGGGCTAAAGATAGTTAATGATGATTTATTTTTCTCCCCTAGATTAATCTTTCTGCTTCTCCTACACCTGCACAGCTAATAAGCCGTTCACAGACCTCCAACACTAGTAGCAGCAGTCTTACGCAGCAGACGATGCTGTTAGGGAGCACCTCTCCTAATCTGACTGCCAGTCAGGCTCAGATGTATCTCCGAGCTCAGATGGTAAGTCTTGCAGATTTAATGTTACCCTTTTGGGCGTTTTTGTCCTCTCCTGTCTCTGTGTACGGCTTTTGGCTGCGTGTTGCAAGTGTTCTGACCTAGGCTCCCCCAGCAGCACAAAGCTGAGTCCTTCTCCTGATAAACCCCTTTTATTTAATTTACAGTGAATTCCTCTCCAGCAAAGTCTTTCCTCTCTCACGGTCTTTCAAGACAGTTCACAATTACCGACCTTTATCAGGCTTGGAGGGTGGCCACGCCGATATCCTTCAGACGCCGCAATACTTGGCAAGAATGCAGGAATGAACTAATTGTCTCCTGCAAACACTCCTCCCCTTTCATTCCTCTTTTATTCCCTATGGGAGGGGCCATTCACCATCCAACTGTGGCCTTACTCCCAAGTCGGCCCTTGTTCCTTAGCTTTTCCCTTCATCTGGCAACTCTGTGCATGCACACATAGGGAATAGGCTCCATCTGTTCATCTGCCTCACTGATGTCTGACTCTGAAGGCAGCTGATAACTGGCATATGGCTCTGGCCCTCTCTCTGACCCTCATCAGAGCCTTCCCGAGACTCCAGGATTTGCCCATGTTCATCTCCAACCTCCTCACTGTCCAAATCTGCTGCCAGCTCTACTGGCTGCTGACGGGTCACAAAAGTAAGTGCACTTGTGCCCTTTATGGGGCTACCCTTGAAGGGCATTCAGAGGCTATAGGGGGGTAGGATGCGGTCACACAGGCAGAATGGCCCATTTAACACCACTGCTCCATGAGTTGCATTGGCTGCCGGGTTTGCTTACAGATGCAAATCAAAGTGTTGGTAATCTTCTATAAAGCCCTTGTGTGTCCTGGCTACTTGAGGGACTGTCTCATTCTGCTGGGATTCTCCCCCCGCCCCGAGGAGACATACTACGGGCCCTATTAGCCTGACTACTCCAACTGGTAGAATCCAGGAGATGTTCTGCATCTGCTCCGTGGGATATCTTGGCCCCAGGGATGAGGTCAGCCCCCATTCTCTGACCTTTCAGAAGAGCTTACTGGCTCTTCAGTTAGCTTGGGGTTCCAATTAGGGAATATCATAGTGGAGGCAGTTGATCAATTAACAACAGATCCCATCTCCTCCCCCCGTCCTGCTCTCGCCCTGCCCATTTTTTAATTGGCTGTAGCGTTTTGGATTCTGCATTAACTATTTATGCTTTTAACCTATATCTGTGATGGTGAACCTATGGCACGTGTGCCCGAAGTGGCCCCTGACATGCATTGCATCGGCCGTTCCTCTTCCTGGTTTCTGGTGCACATGCACACGCGACAATCAGCTGGCATTTGTGCATGCGGCAGTGCCGTAAACTGGAAGAGCTGCATGCTGTGAGCATGCATGCTGGCCGGCTGATTGGCGCATGCGCAGCAGTAACAGGAAGAGTCGCCAGCCGGTACTCATATGCGCGCTGAAAACCAGAAGTAAATTCTTCAGCGTGTGCATGCCCCTGGGCAACTCCTCTTCCTGGTTGCGCCCCAGACAAGTGCACACTTGAAGTGCCCCCTTTTCGGCACTCAATGCTTCCCGTGTGCGCTCACATTTCGGCACTTGGTGCTGAAAGGATTCACCATCACTGACCTATATAGGTTTTTTTTAATGATTGTAAATTGCCCAGAGTTAACGTGAGATAAGAAATGCAGCCTATACATTTTATAAATAAATAAATAGTCTGACTCCAAACAGTGGCATTTTTATTATTTCGATTATTATAGGAATATTCCTATTCATGTTCTGGTAAATATAGAAGAAGCATCTGTGCCTCTTTTGGTAAAGTTTAGATTGCTCTGTTCAGCCAGAGGTCTAAGGTTCCAGGAAGTAGGCAATTTCCCACCCTAGTTCTCAACGCTAATATTTCCTAGTGGTGTCTCAACCAAGTACCTACTCTTAAGATCAGCCAAGGTTGGCCAGGTATTCACGTCTATTTGACAGTTTCCCTTTTAAAGTAAAAAGTAAAGATTCCCCTCGCACTTATGTGCTAGTCGTTCCCAACTCTAGGGGGCGTTGCTCATCTCCGTTTCTAAGCCGAAGAGCCAGTATTGTCCCAAGATGTCTCCGTGGTCATGTGGCCGGCATGACTAAACACCAAAGGTGCATGGAACACTGTTACCTTCCCACCAAGGGTGGTCCCTATGTTTCTACTTGTATTTTTAAATACTTTCTAACTGCTAGTTTGACAGAAGCTGGGACAAGTAACGGGAGCTCACTCTGTTACGCGGCGCTAAGGATTCAAACCGCCGAGCTGCACATTTTTTCTGATCGACAAGCTCAGCATCTTAGTCACTGAGCCATCACGTCCCTAGTTTCTTTTTTTAGTAACTTTCAAATACCAATGAAGAACAGCATGTAATTATGTTGCCTTGGGGAAAGCCTCAGGCTGTAGACATTCTTCAAAGAGATGAAATAGCAAAGCTACTCAAAAAGTGTTAAGGTTCTTTTTAAGACATTAGAATAAATACTTGTAGGTCTTGTGCTAAAAGAAAAGGCACACCAATTTTATTTTCAGACTACAGGTAGTCCTCGACTTATGACCTCAATGGAGCCCAATTTTTCTGTTGCCAAGTGAAACATTTGTTAAGTGAGTTTTGTCCCCTTTTTTTAGGACATTTCTTGTCACCGTTGTTAAGGGAATCGCTGTTGTTGTTGTTAAGTGAATCTCGCTTCCCCCCTGGATTTCCTTATCAGGTGGCAGCAAAGGGTGGCCCCATAACCCCGAGACACTGCAACCGTCATAAATATGAGTCAGTTGCCAAGTATCCGAATTTTGATCACATGACCCTGGAGATGTCGCAACGGTCATAAGTGAAAAACAATCACGAGTCACTTTCTTCAGTGCCGTTGTAACTTGGAACGGTCACTAAATGAACTGTTGTAAGCCGAGGACTGCCTGTGTGCGTGTGTGTGTGCTTTGTGTGGCTTTCAATTTTCTTTTTCCTGCCTTCACAGCTGATTTTTACGCCTGCTACCACTGTGGCAGCTGTCCAGTCTGACATTCCTGTTGTGTCCTCATCATCTTCGTTTCCCTGTCAGTCTGCAGCTACTCAGGTGAGGCTGCATGGATTGTGGAGAGTGTGTGTGTCTACCTGTAACCCAGAACCATTGTGAAGGACTGGGATGCGACTTTCCTCTTTATGTTCATATGCATTGTTGGTTGTTTTTTTGTCAAAATATTATTGCATTAGAGCTTTTGTGTGTGCAATCACTCACACAAAAAGCCAGTGGTGCTTTTAAATGCTAAAGGCCACCGGACTCTTGCAAACACACATACAACATGTTCTAGATGCGCATTCTTTTTTGGTCAGTTATAAATAATTAATCGTATAAAGTTTGTGAATGTGTGTTTTCTTGAAGATAAAATTATTATTTTTTTAACCACGGAAAGTAGGATGAGCACCCTCACAGACCTGATACATGTGGCCATGCTTAGCTAGTTCATACTTGGAAAACAACTTGGAAAACAATGCACTAGTTATTATGCTTTAACCTTTAACATTAATTCCTAAAGCACACAGTGAATAAACGTATTTGTACAGAGACTGAATCCTAATCGTACCTGTAACTCTGTTAACAGGATTAACTTCTAAAAATGTCCATTGTTTAATACTGTCAGCTGAGTATTCAAACTTTCTTCAGCATATTTTCCTGGTATAAAATTTAAAGTTACAGTGGTATTGTGGTGAAAGAAGAACTAAGGGCAATCATTAATGTTAAGATTCTTTAACCTTCTTTAATTCAACTTTGAGCAGATAAGACATGCATTTAACAATAATAAATAGACTGCATACAGTGTGATATAATCATTCAGAGTAGCTCCCTTCAGGTTTAAGAACTGTGATAGAGCAAGTAAGTTGGGTGTCTTTTATACCTATGTGAAAAACTTCCTCAGTTACTTGTTTTTTTTAAAGTTTGACACAGTAGGCAGTATTGGCTAATCACTTGAGCCATTCTCATGGTTCCTATATATTTGTGTCTTTAATCAAAGTAATAAAAATTGACAATAGAGAACTTTATTGTTCAAATAATCTGTGAAAATGCCTGCATTCTTGTGTTTGGTCAAACCCGGTTATTTATACAAGCATGAACACAACTTTGGATCAATCAATTATAACAAACAATAAGCAATCCCATATCAGAAAAATGGAAAGGATTTTATGATTTAATGACATGGCAATTTTGCAGAAGTGTACATGAAATGCTGGGTGTGTGAAAAACTTTTCAGAAAAAACATCATAACAATTTGTACTGTGGATTAAAATATCTATCCCTCTATATTTGCTTTAGCACTACTATTATGGATTTTTTAAAACAACCATTATTTAATAAAACAACAAAAAAAGTGGGTGGGGGAATAAAAGCGAAGTAAAATTTAACAAAGACAAATTAGTACAGCAGCATGTGTGTGTGTGTGTTAAGACAGAGAAAGGGTGTTGCCTACATGTAAATACACATATATGAAACTTTTCACAACAGTTCCAGGTCATCAGCAAGAATGACCATATTTCATTAATTTTAGTACAATGGACTGATACCAATGGAATGACTAAATATCAATAAATATAGTAGCATAATTATTTTCATAAATATGTTAAAGTTTAATTGATTTTGATCAATACACAGTAAAAAAAATTGGAAATATAAAAGAGAAAAAGGTTAAGCAAGTACAATGTCAACATCCAACTTTGAATTATTTGCTAGAGTTAGTAATGAAAAGAAGAAAGAGAAAAGGAACTCTTAATTCGACCTAGAATTGAAGGATATTAACTACGTCCTTTAAACAAAAGAGAAATCAAAGATGATACATACCATCAGCATACCAACTGCTCTGATAACAATTCATTAAGACATACTTTTAGGGTTTATTTTTACTCTTGTAACTTATTTATAATATCTACATAAAAAATAATAAACAAATTAGTAACAGTTGACATTTGTATTTTTTTATTGGTGATTTTGCCCAGCTTGCGTGTCACAGCCTGTGGAAGCGCTGTCTATGGAAAATCAGCTGTATTGTTGTTCCATCTTACAATTAAGATGGAACTTTGCTGGGTGGAAGTAATGAGAGGGAGGTGTTGGTACTTGTCTACATATTAGCAAGCAACCAGTCAAGTAATCCGCAACGAGGCATGTTTCCCACAGCGGCGTCAACCTGTTGTTTCTCGAAATACTTCATTACCTCCTGCAAAATATCCCCCACGCTTGCACCTTTCTTGGCTGCCTTGTCAGCCAGTTGTGGAAGCTTCTTCAGCTCATCATCATTCTCATTCATGAAAGTGAGATTGGGCACTTGGAAATGAGAAGCAGCCATCCACTGGAGGACAGCCTGGAGTTCTCTGTTCTGTGAGCTGCTGTTGGAGCTCTGATTGTTTACTATCACCTCAGAACCAGCAGGCACAAGCGGTTTTCCAATATTAGTTCGTGGAGGTTTCTGGGATAACATTGAATCTGGAGTTGACATGCCTTTGTTTCTTGCTGTGATGTATGTCCCTTGCTCGTCAGAGTAATCTTCCACAACAAAATCAGGGCTTTTAGTCATGTACATACAGAGCTTCATCACAGATTCCATCAGCTGATCAATGAATTTCTTATTTATCTGTTCCATATTTTCACAATCCACATCTGAACTATTCTGTTTGGATGGGGGCTTTCTATTAGATCTATCGTCATACGTGTTCGACTTGGGATTCTTGCTTATTTCACACTCATCTACATTGAAACCAGCCTCTTGTAGGACCTTCTGGATGATTGACAGAAGGGCACTTTGTATTTCCCCCCTCTGGTATTCTTGCTGCTGTGGCTCACTCCTGGCACTATGAGATTTAGAACCATGTTTACCTCCCTTTTCATAAAATCCAAATGAAGACGTATTTGACTCACAAACAGGCTCTTTGTACTGAGTTAAGAGATGTTGTTGTATCAACATTAAAGCTGTCAAAATGAGGTCTTTTGCTAGAAACTCGGTGGTAGAGTTACTTTTTTCTGACTTCTTATCATGACACCCCCTCTCTGGACCTTTGCCTCCTGCTCTTGATCTCAACATGCTAATTCCATCCTTAATTATTGTTTCACCTACTTTTTGTGCTGATGTCTGTCCATCTTGCCTTCCCTTTTCCCTCATATGGACCCCACCCTTCAAAGATGCAAAGTGCATATTTGGAGAATTGGGGTCTAACGAACATCCTGTTTTCAATAAAGAGTATACAAGACTATGCCCTCTGTCCTTATTATCCGACATCAAAGCGTTATACATTCTTAATACCATTGCTTCTAAAATCTCAGTTGACTTCTGGGTTCCCGCATTGAAGAGGTTTTTCTTCACCATAGTAACAAAATCTGAGTCTGTCATGAGGACTCCGGTGACATTGTGCAGATTTTTCATGGTAGAGTCAATTAAGTCCGATATGACATCCCTTGTGTGTTTGAGAAACACTCTCTTCAGAATCACACAGGCTGGGAGTGGTGGCCTTTTGTGTATCTTGGTGGCATTCACAAATGAAAATGTCATATCCTTAGCATTTTTGTTTGCATATACCATTAGCCCTTTGTTAAAAGAACCAATACCTTCACTGCAGGATGACTGTTTTCTTGGATGTATCAAGTGGGCATGGGTTGGTCTTCCTTCGTCATCTGGTGATGATTCGCTTTGGTTGGAACATAACTCACCATAAAAAAGCGACGTTTTCTTGGGGAGTCCTTTACCTTCCTCTTTATTGGGATCCTGAGCATTTTCTATAACGTCATTCACCATCTTGGATGCAACCTTACTTACCGAACCAGAGGCATTGAGGGGTTTCCCATCTTTAGAGGCATAAATTGCCTTGCGTATACATTTGCTGGCGGCGTCTTCCAAATTTTCAGAGATCTCTTTACTTGCCATCTGCATAACCAAAGTGCACAGCTTTTGGACAGTGCATGCTACTTCATCTGATGGTGTTTTCTGACCTTCCAAAGGTTTGAAAGCTGTATTGTTGTTATTCTGGGACATCTTGTCCGCTGCCGATGGCTTTTGTGCAGGAGGGGCGGTTGAAGGGGTTAGTGCATGCTGAAATCCACATGCATATTTTTGCAGGTCATCAAAAAGCCAGGACACAACATTAAGCTCTTCGGTTGAACCTTGTTTGAACAGGCAAACTGCTCCTTCTGTCTTAGACTGTTCTGGCGTGTCACTGTCCTTGATAACAATGACCTCTTTGTCCTGCATTTTCCCCAGATCAAGTCCTGTGGCAGATTCACTGCTTTTAGATTGGCCAGCAGCATCCTTATCTGTATCATCTGTTTGCTTAATGTTCAGGCTGGAAACATCGACAAAACAAATCACTTTGCGTTCCTGATCCTTTCCTCCTCCAGGATTATAGAGGTCGACCTTACACACACCTGCTTGGCTGTGTAACCAATCAACTTCCTGAGACATCTTCTGAGGCTTGGAAGTGGAAATGTACCTAAGACTATAAGGTTGTTCCTTATCAGCTGAACTGCTTTGATGACCCTGCCAGACCGAAGATGTTGCCTCCTCTCTCAACTTTCCATGCTCTTCTGCTGCCAAATGTCATTTTCACTTGTGTGCACACATAGTTTCTATGGCAGCAGTGACATCACAAAGAAGCATCTTGTCACCCTCTGATAATATATATTTCAGCTACTTTTTCTCATTCACCTACCCGGTTTATGAGAAATTTGTCTTCATTAGGAAAAAAAGGAATGTTGCATTCCTTGAAATAATAGTGGAGAAATAAGAGTAGTTAACTTATTTCTATACCAAACCTTAGAGGACCTTTTGATTACAATGTCCTTCAGAGCATCACTGCAAAAGTCGTGTGACAAATTATATGTAGTTGGAGAAGCACTTACAGTTAGGGAATTCTTAGTTCTGTTTCCTGCATGCTCAGCTGCCATGTCCATAAAAAAAGAATCTTCCCTCTTTAGCTGCAGATCTGTTTGCAGTGGTAGCAAACCCTGAGCTGCATTTGGCGCAATAAGGACATGTGCAAGAAGCAATAAAACACAGAGAGCACATCTCTGGGAAAGTTTTGACAATCCCTATATGTCATAAAAGCAGTTCAAGGTAGCTTGTCTAGTAGCCCTCAATAGATTTGGAAATGGAATGGTAAAGGATTTGCATCGCAAGCACAATGTCACAGCCTCATTCAAGGTGAAGGTGGAGGACCCCTCATTAAGTAACTTTGGAGAACTTTAATCAAATGATGCTGACAGTATCGGAATGGCTTTCTGTGTTTCTATTATTTATTGTCCAATAGTCTGTGTACATTGTATCTATATTTCTATTTCTGAACAGCCTGCAACTGTTACTCTACCAATAATTATTAAGCTCCGTGGAAGCATTCGGGAGTATGGAAAAGTCTGATAGGTATGCCATCTAGCGTTATTTTCTTTGTAAAGCATGAAGCAGCCAATTCTTTGGGAGAACAGCAATAAAGCAACCACTCAGGAGCAGCCACAATCAAGGTTCCAAAGAGAGCCCCTGTCAATCAACAGAGAATAACAACCAGTTGTATGAGAACCACAGAGGCGGGGAAAGAAAAGATTCCCAGGCATCGGACGCAACTAACCCAAAGGGCAATAGGCACACACAGATTCAATTCTCTCTCTTCGTGTGTCCCAAAGGTGCTTTTTCAAGAGGCAACTGACTTTCTTGTTTTTGTTTTTTTTTTCTTTTGAAGCCATTTCACTTCTCCTCCAAGAAGCTTCTTCATCTCTGACTGGATAGTGGGGAATGGAAGGATTTATATTCCTTGCAGACAGCTGGTCCTTTGCATCCTTTTAGAGGTTCTTGAAGCACTTGGAAGACTTGGAGGTTTATCTTTGTCCTCAGGGTCACCTGAGCAATGCTCCTGGTTCCTGTAGTCTGCATTTTTTTTCCTCTGGAAATCCATTCCTACTCCCACACCATTCAAAGGGTGTTCATTCCAAATTGTATAGCTAGAAGTCTGGAGAGATTCTCAATTATCCAGGTCACGGTTGTCCCAAAGGTGCTTTTTCAGGAGGCAAATGGAGTTCCTTGTTTTTTTTTCTTTCAAAGACGTTTCGCTTCTCATCCAAGAAGCTTCTTCAGCTCCCTCTTCAAAAGAAAAAAAAAGTCCAGTTGACTGAGAATCTCTACAGACTCTGTGTTTGTGTGTCTGTGTGTGTCTGTGTGTGTCACTGTAGAAAAATGACTGAGTTCTGTAGCTACTTATTAAATAATACTATGAGTTGCTATTTATTTAAGGAGAAGTCATGAATATTTTTTTAAAATACCACCAAAATAAACACAGCACTGAAATTTCAGAGGAAAGAAAGATAGATGACCTGATAAGTAAAAATCAGCATGGAAAGTAGTTATTTTTCTCCAATATAATGTTTAAAATTTCAAAGCTGATACTGTCTCAAGTTTCTTTTGGGTTAAGTGCTGTTGGCATTTCAAAAATATCACATACCTGGAAATAAGTTCCATAAAATTTAGAAATTCGGGATATGGAACTTCATGAGATCAAGAAACACAGCTTTTGATAATCTGGTGGAGGACAGATTTTAAAAGGAACAATGCCAAAATGAAGAGCGAAAGATAACTGGCAGAGAGAAAAAAAGAATTAAATATTCATGTTACAATTAATTTATTTAACATTTTAATGGGTGCACACTTATGATTCTCCATAATTGCATCTCAATTGACTCAAACAAATTAAAACTATATGAGTAGAAAAATACACCATGGGAACATGTCAAAGGCTGCATCCAAATGTTTGACAAGTTCACATCCGTTTTTATCCCTTAAAATTGAGTTATTCCATCTCAACCAGATGTGCCTCACAGTTGTTTTGGGGATGAAATGAATTCCCATGGAAGCAATTTTGAAGAAAGATAGGAAATATAACAAATCAATAATTAATGTAGAGGATTTCACTTAAGCTTTTTATTCTCACTGAAGAAATTCACAGTAGTATAAATACCATTTGTGTCTTTTTCTACAGCAAAAATTGGGGGTAATGAATTGTTTTAGCTTGACTTCCTTACATGTGTTACTATATTTTCTGAAGCTAGCACAAAATATAACATTTCATACTGGCAGAGAATAGATAAGCTTCATACATCTCATTATGTGAAATGTGTGAACAGAATGTAAGAAGTCTAATGAAAGTTGGGGTGATGTTGGCATATAATGTATTTGCTTAATCAGATCTCCCTATCTAGTCTTCCAGTTGTGACACCATTCAGCTTTAATTTAAATTTGAATATAGGACTGAATGTAAATGACCTTGTGGTTTCATATTTTTAACAAGACTTCTTCGTTGTTTCCCTTGTGTTTTAAGTGTACATCCCATCCATTCTGTGTATTGATGATTGTCCATTGAGGTGACTTCAGGGTATGCCTGATCTATTAGTTATTTAAAGATTAGGCCTGTCTACCTAACATTTTTGTGACTCAGTAGTAATCCTTTATTTGCAATTAGTTGCAATTAGTTAGTTGCAGAGAACGATAGAAATATTTCAAAAATAAAATGTAATGATTTAAAATACTCTTCTACTCAAAACATTAGACTCACCTTTCAATAGATTTCATCTAGCTTCTAGATCAGGGGTAGTCAACCTTTTTCTATCTACCGCCCACGTTTGTATCTCTGTTAGTAGTAAAATTTTCTAACCGCCCACCGGTTCCACAGTAATGGTGATTTATAAAGTAGGGAAGTAACTTTATAAAATTTATAAAGCAGAGTTCCAGCAAACCCCTACCGCCCACCATGAAAGCTGGAACGCCCACTAGTGGGCGGTAGGGACCAGGTTCACTACCACTGTTCTAGATATATCTTTGGCTTAGCCCAAAGGTGATTTTTTTTCAAGAGGCAACTGGACTTTCTTGTTTTTCTTGGAAGACGTTTCGCTTCTCAACCAGGAAGATTCTTCAGCTCTGGCTGGATGGTGGGGATGTAAAATTGGAATGATCGAGGGAAATAAATGTTCAAGTCCAAGCTTATATTTTCCTTAAGATCAGGGCACCGTTCTGCCCATGGTCATCCAACACAAGCCCTAGGTACATTTTACATGGATATAAGCAGAGCCAAAAAATAAGTTGTGGCTTGTAAATTGTGCTTTTAAGATAAACGGGGAAAAAGCAGCGTCCCAAATAAAAGTGTGTATAAAGGAAAGGAGAGAGGCCAGTTCTTCTTATTGTTTGTCTTGAAAAGTCTGCATTTTCATAGAATCATGGAATTGAAAGGGGCCATTCAGGCTATCCTGATTATCCCTAAGTCAATACAGGTAGTCCTCTACTTACAAAAGTTCATTTAGCGACCATTCAAAGTTACCACGGTAACTTTGAAAAATGCGACTTTTGACCATTTTTCCACAGTTACGACTATTGCAGCATTCCCCACAGTCAGGTGATCAAAACTCAGGGGCCTTGACCCTGGGTTCCTATTTAGATGTGTTACTGTGTCCCAAGATCATGTGATCTCTTTTTACGATCTTCTGGTGAGCAAAATCAGTGGGGAAGCCAGATTCACTTAACAACTGGATTACCAATTTACCAACTGGAGCGATTCACCTAACAACCGGGGCAAGAAAAGTTGTGAAATGGGGCAAAACTCACTTAACAAATGTCTCACTTAACAACTGAAATGTTGGACTCCATTGTGGTGATAAGTCAAGGAGTCCCTGTATAGCAATGGTTCCCAAACTTGGCAACTTTAAGACTTGTGGACTTCAACTCCCAGAATTCTCAGGCCAGCTCTGGGAGTTGAAGTCCACAAGTCTTAAAGTTGCCAAGTTTGGGAACCACTGCTGTATAGTAATCCAGGTTCAAAGTTTCCGGACAGGTAGTTCTCCAGCCAACAGTTTGACGCCTTTGGAGAAATGTTTAGTTGTTATTACCTAGATAATTGGTTGTGCTGTAAAATTCCTCTCACGGTTAGGAAGCCTTTTCCTTACATTCAAACAGAATCTGCTTTTCTTTAGCTTTCTGTGTTCTGCTCCCTGGGGCAAGAGGTTCTGTTCTTCATTCTGCCAGGTTCTTTAAGTATCACCAAAAATGCTTTTATAATTGCAAAACGACTAAAATGTTATTATAAAATCTTGGCCTTTCCTGATTCCGGGGCTTTTCTAGATAAATGTCAAGATGCATTGTGACATGCTTAAGATAGATCAGTTGGCCATAATGGGTGATTTTATAGGATAGAAGCACTTTTCCTCGCCTGTTAAGTATTAAACTCTTCTAGCTGGTAAGGTTATCTGTGTTTTCTCTTCCCTACAAAAAAATAATTAGGGTGTAGGTCCACTCTTAATTGTACTACCCGAAATGCAAAATTTGTGTTAAGCTAAAAAAGGCATTCAAATTACTATGTTCCAATTTAGTGTTAACATAGTGCTAGTCCCAGTACATGGTAGGTATTCATGTAATCTTAATTTAACACATTAGATTGTTATTGCTGAGTTCCAGAAATGGTAGGTAACCACCAGCTTTGTGTTACATGCTAAATTACTCTAAAATGGGGTTGGGTAGTTTTCAGATCATATGAATACATCTATATTCCACTAATCCAGATTCAGAGTGTACAGTGTAATATAAACCTAGCCAAGGGATGTGGTGGCTCAGTGGCTAAGACACTAAGCTTGTCAATCAGAAGGTCGGCAGTTCAGCAGTTCGAATCCCTAGCCTCGTGTAACAGAGTGAGATCCCATTACTTGTCCCAACTTCTGCCAACCCAACAGTTCGAAAGCACATAAAAAATGCAAGTAGAAAAATAGGGACCACCTTTGGTGGGAAGGTGGTCCGTTCCATGCGCCTTTGGCGTTTAGTCATGCCGGCCACGTGACCACAGAGAAGTCTTCAGACAGCACTGGCTCTTTGGCTTAGAAACAGAGATGAGCACCGCCCCCTAGAGTCGGGAACGATTGACACGTATGTGGGAGAAGAATCTTTACCTTTACCTTATAAATCTAGCTATTGAGTCCTTATTTTACCTGGTAAGCCTGTGGTGAAATCTAAATTCATGTTTACATTTGAAACGAATACTTAAAAGCAGGATGCCATGATTGATGGAAGCAAGGTCCATGATTCTCATGATGAGGAAACCGCATTCTTTCTTCTTCTTCTTCTTCTTCTTCTTCTTCTTCTTCTTCTTCTTCTTCTTCTCCTCCTCCTCCTCCTCCTCCTCCTCCTCCTCCTCCTCCTCCTCCTCCTCCTCCTCCTCAGGTTGTTCATGATTGAGAACATTTCTTACTAATTTGTATTAATGAGCAATAACCTCTGTGATTGAATAAAAGCTACAGGTATGTGACAGGGTATGATAATTCCATCCTTTCCATTATAACTTGATTGCAGCAAAACGGTTAGCTTCTGGGTAAAGAGAATACATTTCTCCTAAATATTGGGATGAACAGCTTTGCCTAACAAGTTCTTAAATTTTTAAGCAAATGGTGGTATGAGGTGAGGAAATGCAACAGGATTTGGTTCCAGCCTGTTTGCATTGGACCACCTGATGTCACCGGGATGGAGTCAAATGCCTAAACAACATCCCCAAGGAAAGCGCTTTGAAACAAATGCTTCAAAAGCCAAGGTCGTTTGAAGGGATTCTTTTCTGAGGATCATGCTCCCTCTCATCATGGAAAGTATGGGGCAACCAATGAATAACAGCCGAAGGACGATAACGTCCTACTTTAGATGAGTGCAGGTTACTGAAAGATATATATATATTTTGTACTATTGCGGTGGATCTTGCGGGCTGCCCTGCCCCATCAATTTGGAACCCAAAAGAGAGCTTCTCTCTCAAATAGAGTCAATGTAAGGAGAGATGGAGATATGGATACTTCCAAATGGTGGAGATATGGATGCTTCCAAATGTTCTCTGAACCATTAAAGCATAGAAAACCTATTATGGGTTTATCTTGAAATGCCACGATCTTCTGTTATGCCCTCTGCCATAACAACAATGACTTTTCTGTTGCTCATTGTTTTGAGCTAGAAAGGGGTTGTATAAACAAGATTGTTAGAAAAATCACGTTCCAAATTATATGCTAGAGCTAAGTGGCATTTCAGTCAGTATATTAGGAAAGATGCAAAGAAAAAAATTAGGGGAACTTACAGCAAAAATATGTATCGAAGTAATCGCGTAAGCTGCGTAGAAAAATATGCATATTGCAAAAATGTGTCTTATTGTACTACTGCAGATTTTCAAACTGTTTAGAAAAAAGTTTGCCAAAAATTAAATTGAATGTAATACCATTTGAATACCTTTAGTATTAGAGCCTGGTAGATTTATAAGCCACGCCTCCCTCCCCCTCCCCAAAAAATTATCCTGAATTCCCACCCCCAACCCCCAATTCTTTGTTCTTTGCTTTTTCTCATTAGTTTTCAATACCCTTTTATGGGGATGGTAGAAATCTGAACGGCTATAACCATGCCGCACCTCTTTTTTTTTTTTGCATAGTTGTTTATTTATTGTGCTTTTTGTTTCTTTTTTTTCCCGAATCCTTGGACAATAGGATGGTAAAGCTAACTTAGGACTTGGCTATCTGTAACGGTTTGTTTGAAGTGATCAATAAACAGCCTGTCTCCCCCCTCACTTTTTTTTATTCTTTTTTTTATTGATGAGCTTGCCCAGCTACCCTGGTTCAATTCAGTGCGTTATTGCTTGCGGTTGGGTTGCAATGGTGGTGTCGGATGCGCCAGGAAAGAATGGTTTAGGCGCCTACGCTGGGGTCATGAGAGTAACATGAGAGGGAAGAGTTGGTTCTTACAGGTTACAAAGCAGCCAGTCGACCAGTCCACATTGAGGCCTGCATCCTGACATGCCATCCGTCTGTTGTTTCTCGTAATACTTCATTACTTCCTGAACAATATCTCCCACACTGTAGCCTTTCTTGACGGCTTTATCAGCCAGCTGTGGAAGTCTGTTTAGGTCTCCATTGTGCTCGTTCATGAAAGTCAGGTTTGGCACGTTGAATTGTGAAGCAACCAACCACTGGAGCACAGCTTGCAGTTCTCTGTTTTGGGTACTGTTGTTGCAGTTCTGGTTGTTCACAATCACCTCGGATCCTGAACCTACCAAAGGTCTCCCGTTGCATCTTCCATCAGATTCATTGCCTTTAGCCATCAACATGCACAACTTCATCACAGATTCCACCAGCTGGTCAATAAATTGTCTGTTGATCTGTTCCATGTTGTCATACATCTCAGGGCATCCATTTGATTTTGGTGGGGGCCTTTGTGGTCTGCACTCAGCGAAAGAAGGTTGTTTGTAGCCTTTGTCAAAACTCTCGTCGCAACAGCCAGCTTCTCTTAATACTTTCTGGATGATTGACAAAAGGATACTTGAGATATCACATTTTTGTGATTCCAGGCTATCCTGCCTTCCTCCACTTGGCCTTGAACCATATTTGGAGCCTCCAGTTCTGTCATGGACATAGCCAAACGATGTAGTATTTGACTCCCGGCATCCTTGGTCTTTGTTTTTTTCTAACAGATGTTGCTGTATTAACATTAATGCTGTTACGATAAGGTCTTTAGCATACACATCCATTGAACAGTGCTTATCTGAACCCTTGCTTCCGGATGGAAGAGGTCTCATCTGTCCGTTTCCTCTGCCACCTAGAGGGCCATGCATCTCGCCCTTAAGTGATGCGAACTGAAGTCCTTGAGATCTGGAGTCACAATGAGTACCAGCTTTCAGTGCTGCAAAAGCTAAGCTTTGAGATTTCTTATCGTCCCCTGAAAGGGCTTTGAATAAGCGTTTCACCATCGCTTCCAGAATCTCCGTTGATTTCTGGGTCCCAGCGTTGAAAAGGTTCTTCTTCACAGTATTGATGAAATCCGAATCTGTCATGAGCACCCCTGTTACATTGTGTAAGTTCTTCATGGTGGAATCGATTAAGTCAGATATGACGTCTCTGGTGTGTTTGAGGAGAACTTTCTTTAACACCACACAGGCTGGTGGAGGATGCTTCCCCTTTTGGACTTTCATTGTTTTCATGAACGAGAACATCATATCTGAAGCAACCTGGTTTGCATACACCATCAGTCCCTTGCTGCAAGACCCATCATCTTGTGCTGACTGTTTCCTTTCCAACATTTGTCTGTCTGCTCCTTGGTTGTAGCCATTTTGCTTGCTCTGATTAGACATCTCACCGTAAAAGAGTGAGGTCTTTCTTGGGTCATCCTGAGATGGTTTGGGAGACAGCTTGGCATAGTCTTCCCCATTCTTGCCGTTAGATCCTCGGATGGACTGACGAATGCATCTTCCGCTGCTTTCCAGTTTATCCTTCATTTCTTTGTGTGCCATTTGAACCACTAAGGAACAAAGCTTGTTAACGTAATATGAAAGGTCATCTCCTCTCTGGCTACAAGAGCCTCTGAATGACGTGTCGCTTCCCTGGGACATCTTTTCAATTGTAGGTGATTCGTAAGCTGATTTACGAGGGCCGGAGGGCCTTAGTGCATGCTTGAATCCAATTGCGTATTTCTGAAGGTCGTTGCTGAGCCAGCTCACAACGTTAAGTTCTTCAGAGGACCCTTGTTTGAAAAGGCAGACCGCTCCTTCAGTATTGCTGTGCCGATTGTGTTCGTTGTCCTTGATCACAATGACTTCTTTTTCTTCAAGATTACTTAGGTCAACGCAAGGGTCAGTGGCACTTCTTTTACGTCTGTTTCTATCCTTTATGTTAAGGTTGGCAACATCAACAAAACAGATAACTTTACGATCTTGATCCCTTTCTCCTTCACGGCTGTATAGGTCTACTTTGCAAAGGCCAGATTGACTGTGTAACCAGTCAATCTCATGAGCCATACTATTTAAACGGAACCAGAATAGAAACCCGGGTCATCGACCGCTCTTATTTCAGTTTTTGTTGACCTTGACCCTGCCCCACTCAAGATGTTGCCTCCTCTCTTAGCTTTCCATGCTCTTGTGCTGGCTGGTAGCATATTCATTTGTGTGCACAGATTGTTTCTATGACAGCGGTGACATCATAAAGCAGTAATATCATCCAGCAGCCAATCATCCCTTGGTCATGGTTAACATTCGATTGTTTTGCAGTTCTCATTGCCCAACCTGCACTAAAGTAAAACCAACGGATGAAAATCATCTTGTTAAGGATATGGGATTTGCATGAAAAAGTCTTCTTTGCTGCTTAAATAAACCAATGTTTAGAACACTGTCAACAAAACAAATAACATTGATCCAAAAGTCATTTTGTTTCCCCCAAAATGTATATTTTATTACATTTCACAAAGCTTGATAATACTGTTTGGTTTGAATGTGTTTGAAAAGTGAAGCATAATCTTTGACAACGATCCTTATCACAAAAAAAAGGGAAGCTCATTTTGTCCATTAAGCCTTTCTTGGTTTAAAAATCTGCTCACTTATTCCTGAATCAATTTCCATTATGCTATTACTTTTTTCTTCATTTTTCTTATCCGTTATTGTTTTGTATCAGTTGCATTTGCAGTTTCTTCATATCATCTTGGCTTCCCTTTGTTTATTATATACCCGGAAATAAATGGTACGTGAATGAATGAGAAAAGAGCCTAAGATGAATGGGGTTATTTAAAAAGAAGAAGATGACATAAAGAGTACAATAATAAAACGTGACAGTATCACAATAAATCATAAGAATAACAACCAATATTGTTACACAGAATGAAGGAAAATAAAAAGACAATTGCAAGAGTTAATAAGAGGGACCAATCATCAAAGAATTGTATATGTAGGCCATTCGGATTTGTAAAAATTGTGTTAATAAAAAAGTAAAAACTTGGTATCGGTTGAGGTGTCCAAGGTGCTCAAAACAGCAATTGGTTTATTCAATTGTGATGCAGCGATGGCTGTGAGAACATGAATTTGTCAAAAACTCAACTCATTTCATTTTTTGATCCCATACAAATTGTGGAAGGGTGCTGAGTAGAATATATTTTGACATAGGATATATACTAGTTTTATCATAATCTGATTAGCATTTAGTTAAATAGGTCTGGATATTATATCTAATCACTGGATTAGACGTAATATTTGAAAAATGGTACACAGAGTTTTTATCGATGACTTCTCATCAAACTGAAGTTTGGTATCAAATGGAGGCAATGTAGTTTGGACCTTAGGAGCAGTATCTCTCACTATTTTAACTAAAGATTTGGACAAAGAGGTAAAAAAAAAAAGAATAGCTTATCATATTTGTAGATGATCCAAAAGTGGATGAGATCACTAATGTTCCAGAAGAAGTGATACAATATAGAGTAGAGCAGTAAGCTGAAAATAGTAACCAGGAATTTAAAAGAACTGGATATATTTAGCCTTAAGAAAAGATTAGCATGGGGTAACATTTTCAAATACATGGAGGTCAAGTTAGAAGAATATCAAGTTAGAAGAAGGCAAATTTAAGTTGAAAAACTTCCTAACAACAGAAGTTCAACACTGGCAAGAGTAACTGTCCCCTCCCCTTCCCAAAAATGTGGATATTTTCTAACTGCCTGTATTCAAGTACCGTATATACTCGAGTATAGGCCGGCCCGAATATAAGCCGAGGCACCTAATTTTACCACCAAAAACCGGAAAAATTATTGACTCGAGTATAAACCTAGGGTGGGAAATGCAGCAGCTACCGGTAAATTTCAAAAATAAAAATAGATACCAATAATGTTTTTGAATATTTATTTCAAAGAAAAACAGTAAACTAGCTCTGGGACATCGTTATGTGGCTGCTTGCCATAACAAGGAGGAGGTGGGACATTGTTGCAGAGCGGCAGGAGGGGGAGGAAGGGGAATCGTAAGACAGCCCTGCATTACATTAGAACGTGAGGAGGGGGGATGGTGCGGTGCGCGCTGCGCGGCAAACTGACACAGAGGGAGGGGAAACTCACAGGGGCGCCGGGCCATTCACGAGCGTCACCCAGTGGCATGGCCCCGCCCCTTTTTCTCCTCCATTTTGGGCAAATTTTTCACTGACTCAAGTATAAGCTGAGGCGGCTTTTTTCAGCCCAAAAAGTGGGCTGAAAAACTCGGCTTATACTTGAGTATATACAGTAAGTCTAATTAGTCAACTATGGTATCAGCCATATATGCTACTCCATAGAAAGCTGCACTATATAATAGGTCATTGATGGCTAACCTTTCTGTTGTGTGCTGCACCCAGAATGCAATGTGCTCGCAACATCCCCCCCCCCGTGCTCCCCCGTGCATATGCACGTATGCCCCATTTTGGGCCTAGTAGGCCTCCCTGCAGCCTTCTGGGAGCAAAAACAGGGCATGTGGGGAGGGGCACGCCGCACCCCCTGCACTCTGTTTTGCACCCTGTTTTGTCTGAAGTTTTCAAATAATAAATTATAATTAAATAAATGAGATTTTAATCTAAACCAAATGAGTTTCAGGAACATGTCTACACAGGTCTGCATTAGATAACATACAGCCAACGGCACCAAGGCAACAGTCACTTCGAAGTACAAATCTGAAAGGCAGAAAGGAGCTTAAAATAAGCTTCACGTTTAGAAACGCAGAAAATAGTTTGCGGAGTCTTTGGTTATTCGCTTACAGGCGTTTCATTCCCCAAATAGGTAATGTTTTCAGGGCTAGAAGGAAGTGGGGTTTGCTCTCTGTTAATTGATTTGCCTTTTCAGAATTTCAGAAGGTATTTTCAATACCCTGCAAATTATAGCGAAAGCACTGATAATGTACTAAGATCTTTTGAGATAATTATGAAGTTAGGAGATTTTGACAAATGTGGAGAGAGATGAGTGGCGCCAAAAGGGGTGACTAGACTGCGCTTAGGTCACTACTGCAGCTTGATCTATTAACACTGTGAAAGTTTTGAGGAAAACAACTGGGAGGTTTTTTTCCCAAAAAGTAATTAAAAAAAAAAACCCTCTTGTAAACATGACACAGAGAACTACCAAGTGGGGAATATAGGAAAGTTTCCATTACACAATATTTTGATTTGGAAGTTATCCAATCTCAAAACAAGTCTATTCTGAGATGTTTATGGACCACTTCAAACTGCCTGATTAGAACAGTTCGTGAGGGAACTTTTGTTCTTCCTTGCTACCATATCTGTGGTGGGATTCAAATACTTTAACAACCAGTTCTCTGCCCCTAATGACCAGCTGGATAGGCGGGGCTTGATGGTCATGTGACGGGGTGGGCGTGGACAACTTGACATCATTGACATCGATGGGCCCTTCGCCTTAGTTGTTACAATGTAATAAGGGTTAACCGGAGAGGCAGTTTCTGTAAGCAGGCCAATAAAGATTAGGCTAGAAACAACACCAGAATGTTTTCTTCCTGCGTCCCTTACAGGATTAGCCCTGTAAAGTGGAAAAAAACCAAATTATACTACACTTGATCTTAGCCAAAAGGCCGAGAAGCGATTGAGAAGCATTGAAAAAAGTGACTGATGACCATTTTTCACACTTAAATGACCGTTGCGACATCCCCAGGGTCACGTGATCAAAAATCAGATGCTTGACAACTGGTTCATATTTATGACGGTTGCCGTGTCCCAGAGTCACGTGATCATCTCTTGTGACCTGACAAGCAAAGTCAATGGGGAAACCAGATTCACTTAACAACATGTTACAAACTTAACGAAGGCAATGATTCCCTTAACTGCAGCAAGAAAAGTAAAATGGGCAAGCTCACTTAACACATGTTTCACTTAGCAACATAAGTTTTGGGCTTGATTTTGGTCGTAATTTGAGGACTACCTGTATTTGAAATCCACTCCTCGTTGCCAATGCAAGGCTTGCCAGTTTAATTTAGACTATATTCTTTTTCTCAGCTAAAACAATGCTTCTATTATTTTCAACATTTGCCATATCACTGACATGGTGCATATTAAATTCTTGCTATTGTGAAACTTGATCCTGGTTTGCTTTTCTGTCTTGTTTTGAAAATAGCCAAATTTCTTCAATATTAGATTTTTTTTTTTTTGTAAATCTAGTGCAGGGGTCAGCAACATGTGGCTCTTTCATCCCTCTGCTGTAGCTCCCTGTCTCCGGTTGGCTCCACAATTAATTGGGCTTTTGGTTAGGACAGGTAGAGGAAAAGGGATGCCACCCTAGGAGGAGACTCTATGGTGGGGGAACCGGACTTCCGATCGGCTGCAGAATTGAACAGGGAGCTTCCGGTTAGGACCTTTGTGGCTCTTTGATTGTTTAAGGTTGTCGACCCCTGATCTTGTGTGTGTGTGTGTGTGTGTGTGTGTGTGTGTGTGTGTGTGTGTGTTTGTGTTTGTTTGTTTAAACCATTTATAGAGCTTCCCATCTCACAACAGCAACTCTGGGAAGCATACAAAGATTAAATCCACCTAACAATATGTTCCCCATGATGCCCAGATTAAAACAATAACCCTCAAAACAAAACCACATCACAACAAAACTCACCTAATTTACTAGCCTAAATGATTGCCAGGACTTAAGACTTACAAAAAGTAGTGCATATTGGAGGTGGTGACCCTTTGAGAGTTGTATGCAACGAAATTTCATTTTAATGTATGCCGATTAGTGTACATTCAAAGTGACAATAAAGTTATTCTCAGTCTAAAAGCTAACAGAATTAAACCCATCTAAATCTCTGGGAGGGATTGCTGTTCCTCAGTGCAGGCACGGCCCCAGAGAATGCATGTATTTACACGAAAAGATACCTTTAAAAATATTTATTTGCCTTTTTTTTTTTAGGTCCAGAATTTGACTTTGCGGAGTCAGAAGCTGGGTGTATTGTCTACTTCTCAAAACGGAACGCCCAAAAACGCTAGTCAACCCCAGACATTAGCTGTGTGTCCTAGCAAATCTGTAACCGGTGCCAAAGCCAGCCAATCGGATCTAGAAAGCAAAAGGAAAGGGGACAGCCCAAATGCTGAGCCTCGAAGTCCAGCTGTTACCCGTTCGTCAAGTATTCATCAGTTAATGGCACCAGGTAGGACAATCCAACAGCAGGACATCCTTAAAAACCCACAGAAGGATTTATAGTTAAGACTTTTGTTGAAATGTTTGTCCATTTGTTGCTACCCCAGTCACAAGTACCAAAACCACTTGATTTGTAGGCATTATTATGTCAGATGGTTTGCATCCAATAATATGTCGGCTAGGCTACAAAACCTGAATCTCTACGGAACTAAAGGATGCTCTTCATTGGTGGGGACCCATTTCATGCGAAGCCCTTGGACTAAGGGAGCAGAAGTCTCTGCTCTCTTTTCTCTGACTCTTTTGTATCTCAGATGTTGTTATTGACTAGATAGTTACGATATTAGGGGCATGGATCACATTTTTCCAAAGAAGACATCTGATGTACCTGAATAATTAGATATGGGAAGTCAGCATTTACAATATTTTAATTTATTAAAGAAAGCTAAGAAAGAAAAGAAATGAATCCCTTGTGTATCAACATTTGAGAAGGTTTTGCCACTTAACAACCAATTGAATTGGTTAGAAGAAATTTAGTACTTCGGTACAGAATTCAATAAATTCAGAAATCAGTCGGCATCAAATGTTAGATTCAAAGTTCTAGCTGACAACTATGAGCCACGATGGCACAGAGGTTAGAGTGCAGTACTGCAGACTACTTCTGCTGACTGCCAGGTGGCTGCAGTTTGGCAGTTCAGATCTCACCACGTTTAAGGTTGACTCAGCCTTCCATCCTTCCAAAGTGGGTAAAATGAGGACCCAGATTGTTGGGGGCAATATGCTGACTCTGTAAAGCGGCATGTAAGTCTAAGTGTTATTGCTATTGCTATCCTTGAATTACTTGTAGAGTTTAGGCAGCATAAATAACCCAATACAATATTTCCCTTGCACTCGATCCAATAATCCAGAAAAATCATTCTCATTGCTTTCTTTTATTGTTTAATAAAATAAAGATAAAGTAGATTTAGTTCTTGTTGTTAAAGTTCAAAGCGAGACATCTATTTTAAGTCACTTAAGGTACAAGATTTTTTTTCTTGCTCTGAATGTGGTTTTTTTCCTTAGAAATTCAGTTGTATAGATCCTTAGATAAAGCTGCTCATGTTAAAGATTTCTAAAATTATTTTTTTTAAAAAACAAATCAAAACATACTGGGGATTAATTTATTCAAACTTATTGTAAGTTTAATTGTACATGATCACAGATGTCTTTCTCTTAAGGCTTTGTGAAATTTAAGTAATGTTAAATACAATGGGTATTAAGCAGCAAACAGTTGGTAAACCTACGTACAAATATTGATATTTATCTGAAAATAAGCATATTTTAATGGCTTTCTGTGCTCTTAAAATAAATATTAATTGTAAATCTTTCCATTTTTATTATGTAGCCTCATATTCTCCGATGCAACCTCATTCCCTGTTAAAACATCAGCACCTCCCTCTTCACTCGCCACCTTCCAAGCTCTCTCACCATCAGCTAATCTTTCAGCAACAGCAAGTCCAACCAATCACACTCCAGCTGCCTCCCAGCCACGAAGCCACTCCGTCCCAGCACTGTGCCCCCCTTCAGGGCCATCCTCTGACTCCAGATCCCGCCATTACCCCATCCCAGCACTGCACCCCTGTCCATGTCCACCCTCCTCCACTTTCTCCAACCCCATCCCCATCCCCACAACAATCTGTTGTAGTATCTCCGCCGCCCCCTACTTCGCCCAGCCAATCCCCCAGTATAATTATCCACCCCCAGACTCTTATTCAATCCCATCCACTGACATCGTCGGCGCTCCAGTCCGAACATAACTCGGTGCAAGCTGATGAGAGTTCAACGGAATCAACCTCACAGTCCGCTGCTCATCCGCCCCAGTTGTCCCCTTCCCCATTAGTCCACGGGGGACCAGCAGACCGGCCTTCCATGCTGTCTCCCAGCCAACAGATGTCATCGCCATCATCTCATCAACCATACCCAACATTGCACCCAGCGCCAGTTCCACTTGCAACCTCTCCACAGCTGTCATCAACTCCAGCCCACCCTCAACAGATGAGCCTTCCTCCTGTTCCATCTTTGCAAGTCCAGCCTGAACTTTTGTCCCAAGATCAGGTTTTGGTACAAAATACCTTAGTTTCTGAAGAGGAGCTTCCCGCTGCTGAAGCTTTGGTCCAGCTGCCACTTCAGACTCTTCCGCCTCCCCAAACGGTTGCAGTAAACCTCCAAGTGCAACAAGCAGTACCTATTGAAACCCCAGTGGTAAGCCTCTGGAGAATGACTTCCGTTCTAGTTTTAAAACTGCGTGAAAGATGGACAAGTGAACGTTATCTGGAATATTTATTGGCATTAGGCTCCTGCTGAAGAAGCAAAATTTTGAAGGATTGTAAGCACTGTTGTAAATAGGGATTGTGCAGAGCTGTTGAAGGCAGACCGAGGTAGAGCGTTTTGTACAGGAGAAGCAAATCCATCCCTTGGAGCATTAAAATGACACTGTCCTTCAGAAAGCTCATCGTAATTGTTTTAGTTATACTGAGCCTTCTGAAGAGAGTAGCTGTTTTAATGCTTGGAGGGAGAGGCGCTTTGCCTGCCCAGTGTGCTTGGCAATGCCCCCTTACCAATGCTTTGCAAAGCTCTAATGAAATTTTGTAAGCACTTGTTTGCTTGAGAGGTAATTGATGATGCCATAATTAATTTTGCCTGTATTTTCCTCCTAAAATGTCAATGGATTTTATCAGGGATGATTCCCAATTTGAAAAGTTTTAGGCATTTTCTCTTTACAGAAATATGAGTTTATATTCCGTGTTCATAGTTTTTCTTTACTGATATATTTCTATCCACCGAGTTACCAGGATTCTGTGGATGGTTCACACATAAAAAAATGAAGGGATAATAAATAATTCCACTTAAAGTAGCTAATTTTAAAAAAACAGTGTCAGATTTCTGATTGATTTGTTTATCCCAAGAAACAAGTTTAGGCAAGACAGGTTCACAGCAAAAACATCTTCTAAATTAATTTCTTTTGTGTGTGTGTGTGTGTGTGTGTGTGTGTACTCTTACGTACACATACACATACCTTATTTTTTGGAGTATAAGACGCACAAAGGTTTTGAAGAGGCAAACTCTACAAACCTCCCAAAAACAGCCCATTTTTCGCGAAAACGGAACTGTTTTTTTGTCAAAAAAAAAGGTCATGGATAGCCTTTAGGAAGCTTATAGAGTGCTCCTGGGGGCAGGGGGGGAATTGAGGAAAAAAGTCCTGTTTTTCCTTGTTTCTGCCCTCCCCAGCCTCCAGGAACACTCTGAAAGCCTCCTACAGGCTCTGCACGGCCATTTTGGTGAAGGGGGCGGTGTTTCGGGAGGCAAAAAATGCTGTATTCAGTGTATCACCCAGATTTTCAGCCTGTTTTTAGAGGGGAAAAGGTGCGTCTTATACTCCGAAAAATACGGTATATATTTGTTCTATTGTAAATAGTTTGAGTATTTAATTTGATTCAATCTAATTCATTTAGCCTGCTATCTGATCTATTTTTAAGGTTTTGCCTTTAAAAATTTAATACATTTCTTGAGAATTGATTTTAATAAACAAACTGACTCTAGTTGCACTTTGATTTTAATAATTTTTCAAATGGTTAACAAAATACCCACAAAGCTTGACTCTAAAGAGGGTTGATTTGTTCAATGCAGCTTTACCAGGAGGAAGATGTCTGTGAAGATGAGATGCCTGAGGACTCAGATGGTGTTCGCATGGTTAGGACTCCCACCCCACCAACGCTGTCACCACCAGCTATAACTTTAAGAAGCCGCGAAGAGCTTTCTTACGAAGACGCTTTTGCAGGTGAGAAAAAGAACACACATTGTGGTATTGTAACCGAGCCCAGTTTCTGGCTCAGATGTCTTGTTTCATGGCATCACCTGTAAGTCCCAAAGGTGCTTTTTTTCAAGTGTGGAGCCTTCTTGGAACTGTTGAAAGGACTGTGTTAAAGAGGCCATCTATGTCAAAATTGAACAGCCCTCTCTCAACAGAGAAGGAGGGATACAACATCATCTATCTCCAGTCTACAACACAGTCCTTTCAACAGTTCCAAGAAGGCCCCACACCCATTTGCACCACTCAGGTGACCCTGGATGACACGCATAAACCTCCAGGTGGCCTTAGCGATCTGCTAAAAGGATGCAAATGACCAGCTGTCTGTAAGGAGTATAAATCCTTCCATTCCCCACCATCCAGTCAGAGCTGAAGAAGCTTCTTGGATGAGAAGTGAAACACCAGAAAGTCCAGTTGCCTCTTTAAAAAAACACCTTGGGGATAACCATGACCTGGAAGACTGAGAATCTCTATAGACATACCGTGTTTCCCCGAAAATATGACAAGGTCTTATATTTTTTAGACCCATGAAATATGGCCTTGGGCTTATTAAAGGGGAGGGCTTATTGTTTTTGAGTTGCCAGGTGGCTGCTCCCTTGCGACCGGCCTCCCGAAGAGCCGGGCACAGCCTCAGGGTCAAATGGCTGTGTTGCACTGTCGCAGCAGCAACACAGCAGTCATGAGGTGGGCACGCTCGCGAGCAGCCGCCTGGCAAACTCCTTTTCCAGCCGGGCAGAACGCCGCTGACCAATCTAGTGGTACCCGGAAGGCACCAAGCAACGTGAGCACCTGTTCGCCGCCCTCCGCCTCCTGCAGCTCGGCGCCTTCGGAATGCCCCTAGGTGAGTGAATGGAGCTCTGCATGGCTGGAGAGGGGGGGAGTTGCGCGAGCAGCTTTTCCGCTCCCCACTTGCGCGACTCACAGGCTCACGATGCCCTTGGCTAGCTCTGCAGAGTCAGGTGCTTTCAGGGTACCGCTAGGTTGGTCAGCAGCGCTATGTCCAGCTGGAAAGGGGGGTTGCCGGGCGGCTGCTCGCAAGCGTGGCCACCTCATGGCTGCTGTGTTGCTGCTGCGATAGCGCAACACAGCCATTCGATCCTGAGGCTGTGCCCGGCTCTTCGGGAGCCCGCTCACAAGAGAGCAGCTGCCCGGCAGCCCCCCCTCTTCAGCTGGGCACAGCGCCACTGACCAACCTAGCGGTATCCCGAAAGCACCAAGCAACGCGAACGCCTTTGCTCCCCACCTTGTTCCTGCGGCTTGGCACCTTCGGGATACCGCTAGGTCGGTGAGTGGTGCTCTGCCTGGCCGAAGGGGGGGGTTGTCCAAGGGGCTGATTTTCGGGGGGTGGGCTTATATTTTTGCCCACACAAAAAATGTGACAAGCTTTAGTTTCAGGAAGGTCGTATTTTCGGGAAAACATGGTATCATCTTTAAGTTCTAAGGGCTGTGCAGTACTGCTGAAGGCATTTTGAAAATCAGGCTTGCTGCTTTGTTATAAATTGAAAGCAAGAATGTGGAAGCTCACAGATTGGATTCCCTTGTCTTAAGAACATAAAGTCACCCTTGGTGCAAGGCAGAAAGAAGAGGAGGAATGTCATCAACTGATCTCTCTTCATCTTGACACCTCAAGCTTAGGCAGCTCAAAAATATTGGAGGCAATGGAGAGAGCTACCGTATTTTTCGGAGTATAAGACACACCTTTTCCCCACCTAAAAGAGGGTGAAAATTTGGGTGTGTCTTATACACTGAATACAGCCCCACTGTCCCCCACCCTTTGGCCTCTGCCTCCCAGCAATTTACCTCCTTGCAGCAAACGGGGAAAACGGGGTTTGTGAAGGCTGCAATAGGCCAAAGCAATCCCTGCAGCCTGAACCAGCTGATGATGGGAGGCACCTTAAACTGAAAGTGAAACTCCATGAGGCAGAAGCAGATTTTTTTCTTGTGCTAATCTGGTTGTTTGCTGTTTGCTGCAAGAAGGTAAGTCAATAACTGTAAATGCTTATAGAATGTTCAAATTATTAGACTTATTTTTTACAGATTGCTTTATTATTGTTCTAGACAGCTTAACAAAATGAAGAAGCTTTTTAAAATAAATGCTTGATCTGAAGAGGTCCAGTGCTATTGTATCTTCTTTTACATAGCAGAGAATAACCAATTTCATTGTATTTAAGTATCATGACAATAAAGATTATACTACTACTACTACTACTACTAATAACCAAGCTTCCAGAAAGCACATCAATTTTAATAGCATCTGTACAAGTATAGTTTGAAATTTAACACTACAAACAGTGTATATTGCCTGTACTGTTTTCTGTTTGTTGCAAGGAGGCAAATTGCTAGGAGGCAGAAGCAGATTTTTTCCCCTTGTTTTCTTCCCGAAAAGCTAGGTGCGTCTTATAATTCGGAGCGTCTTATACTCCGAAAAATACGGTTGTATTATGTGAACAAGTATATGGGGGCTAAAGGGATTAGTGGATCAGAAAGGTCAGCAGTTTGGCGATTCGAATCCCTTGCACCGCATAACAGAGTGAGCTCCCGTTATTTGTCCCAGCTTCTGCCAACCTAGCAGTTCAAAAGCATGTAAAAATGCAAATAGAAAAATAGAAGGTAAGAAGTAGGAATAGAAGGTAATAGCGTTCCGTGCGCCTTTGGCTATCAGTCATGCCGGGCACATGTTCACGGAGACTTCAGACAGCGCTGGCTCTTTGGGTTTGAAACGGATATGAGCACCGCCCCCTAGAGTCAGGAATGAGTAGCACATATGTGCGAGGGGAACCTTTACTTTTTAACTGACAGTGGGTGTTGCTGAGCTGTAGGAATTAGAGAAAATAATGAGGCTATATATATTGCCCAAGGTGGGTTTTTCCCTACTTGATAAAAGGGAACCATTAGGAAACTGAAACTTCAAAACTTTTTAGAGCTACAAAAATCTGATCATCTGCAAACCAGGTGTTGGTCAATAAATATATGGTGTCTCTATTGTGTTTGTCATTGCATGCTAAATCCCCACAATAAACATTGCATTTCAACACCACCACCCCCATTTTAGTCTACTGATTCATTTGGTTACCTCCCATTGTTGCATTTATTTGCACAGGGCAATTGCATAACTAAAATTGAAGCAGGATCCAGGCAAATTAGAACAGCATCAGATAAAGACGGGCTAACCAGAGACCTAGAAGTGAAGTCCTATGAAGGGAGAAAAAGAAAAGGGGCTGGGAATGGTCAGCTTTGAGAAGAGAAGACTAAAAAGGGACACAGTGGTTCTCCTCATATACCTGATGAGATATCAGAGGGGGCCCTGGTGCTGAGCTTGGTTGTTTTCTTGCAGATGTTTCCTTACTGAAACTAGGTAACATTCAGACAAAAGCACTGATGATGTTACCTAGTTTGGGTAATGAAACATCTGCAAGAAAACAACCAAGCTCAGAGATCACCAAGTACCCCTCATTTCAGCCCCGAGCTACAAATATTCTTTAATGAGAGAAATGTCAGAGGAAAGAAAGGCAAGAACTGTTATTTTAGAATGCAACACGGGGAATAATTACCATATTTTACGGAGTATAAGACACATTTCCCCCCTAAAAGAGGGTGAAAATTTGGGTGTGTCTTTTACACTGAATGTAGCCCTGCCTACCTGCCGGCCCCCACCCTTTGGCCTCTGCCTCCCAGTAATTTGCCTCCTTCCAGCAAACAGAAAACAGCCTGTTTCAGTTTCAGCTTCAGCACAGCTTGATTAGCACAAGCAGCTGATTGTTGGTTGGATCGGCCTCCTGACCATCAGCTGTTTCAGGCTGCAGGGATTGCCTATTGCCACTTTGTGCACCCCATTTTCAGTCTCCGCATCCTATTTTTGGCCTCTGAGCATCTCATTTTCTGCCCATTCCGATTCCCACCACCTGGAATGGGCAGAAAATGGGGCATGCAGAGGCCGAAAATCTGGAATGGAGGCGGCAATAGGCTATGGCAATCCCTGCAGCCTGAAACAGCTGATCGTTGGGAGGCCACTGAAACTGAAAAGGGCTGTTTGCTGCAAAGAGGCAGATTTTTTTTACTTGTTTTCCTCCCCAAAAGCTAGGTGCGTCCTATACTTTGGAGTGTCTTATACTCTGAAAAATATGATAAGTTACAAGGAGGAAAAAAGCCATGCAGGTTAACAGAACATAGTTGAGCCGCAAACTGTTTCACTTAAGCTGTCTGCAAACCTCAGAAGAGCAGTAGATAATAGTGCACAGCTGGGAATTACTACTTGAGTTATTCCTTGTGCGTTTTCACAAACGCAAGCAGGAATGGATGCTTTCAGAGATAGAACATTGGTGGTGGGAAACTTTATTGGCCACATGGGCTGCATACAAGGGTTTGATGGTAGGATGGACATTTTCAAGAATACATTCACATGGGGAGCCTTGTTGCAGCTGAGATTACTAGAAGAAAGAGGATAAAACCATTCTGTTCTTTATCCATTGGCCTCTCCCTTACTAGCTTGTCAATCTTGAAGCCACTGGTCATTTTCTGATTTGTTGAAGACCTCTTTTGCAAAGCCCCAACAACCATAGAGTTCTTTTAGTCCGAAGCCGCAGCCTTGGATACTGTAGAATCTGTAGAGAATGCTTTACATTCCTCAGGCCTTGAGAGTCAAAGAAATCTAATTTAGGTGCTGGGTCTTCCAGACACGCAGGGTTAGCTGCAAATGGGTGAATAAATTTGCTGGAGCAGATAAATGAAGAGGAATCAAGAGATACAATCAACCTCATGAGGGCAGCAAAGCCCTAGCAGAACCGCAGTCTGCCTCTCCAGAAGAAATAAATGTGTGGAAATTCTATATCCATGATGGTGAACCTATGGCACACATGCCACAGGTGGCACGAGGAGTGATATCTGCTGGCACGCAAGCCGTCAGCTCCAGCACGCATGCCAGCTGATTTTCAGACTTCCAGAGGGCTGAGGGAGGCCATTTCCACCCTCCCCAGGCTTCAGGAAAGCCTCTGGAGCTGGGGAGGGTGAAAAACAGACCCAACAGGCCTACTGGAATTCGGTAGGGCTGTTGGGCCTGTTTTTCAGCCTCCCCAGGCTCTGGAAGCTTTCCTGGAGCCTAGGGAGGGCAAAAGCGGCCTTCCCCAGCCCCCCCAGAAGCAATACCAACCTCAGCTTGGAGGCAAGCAGTGCAGCCCACGTGGGGGGAGGGAGCGTAGGTTTGTGTGCGCATGCACATGTGGGGACACGCTTTGCATTCTGGTGCTGGCACACGCGCACACTATTATGCATGCACGCTCGCATTTTTGGCACCCAACAACAAAAAGGTTAGACATCACTGTTCTATATGGTCCCCAGATCTGCTTCATTTTCCAAAGTTCCATGTCAGTTGATACAATATATATGGGAAGAGACTTCTGTAGTAGCCAAGTTGTGAATGAAAGTATTGCTTTCTGTAATTATGAAGGTATTTTGAGTTATTTAAAAATACATACATTACTTTTTTTTTCCAGAACAAGAGGGACATTCTTCAATGGCCTCATCAGTCAGCGCATCTGTAATTAAATCACCATCAGACCCTTCGCATGCCTCTATTCCACTGCCACCTCTTTTGCTCCCAGCAATTGCAACAAGGACTCACAGCGCATCAGTGTCCAATAGAAACCCTAGTATAGAAATCAAACTTCCACAGGCTATCGTTAAACCACAAATCCTGACTCATGTCATTGAGGGTTTTGTGATCCAAGAGGGTTTAGAACCATTTCCTGTAAGTGTAAGTGCAAAAAAAAATACATCGTTGCACCTTGTATGTGTGATATTTTCCTTTTAAAAAAGGCAATGTGCTGTGGTTATTTGGGGCTTCTGTTTCTTTAATCTTTGTTACTCTGAATAATTTAGACTAATTGTCTTATTAATCATTATTGTCTGTTCTTCATGAAGCCAGTGAAGTTTTAAGCTTTCTGCTCAACAGCGTTCTGAACTTTAGTGACTGCAATCAGAATGACCTCTGCTGGAAAGGATCAGGCAACTCACAAAAATGTATGCCTTTTAGTCAGATTTGTTGGTTGGAAAAGGTGGGACCAAACGCTTTGAGAATATTTGCTACCAAAAATCCTTCCTACAATCTCTCCCTAAAAAGGTTCATGTTCCTACCCACCAAATTTTGTAACGTAAGACTTAGCACATGGGTGGTTGGATATACCATAAATGGAGAACAAATGTGAGGTCATAAAATACGTGTTGAGTGTTATCAAGAGTAAGCATAAAACAGTGGTGGGTTCCAAATCCCGGTGCAACCAGTACGGTACAACGGGGCCGCTCGTCCATTACATGCACAGCATGCGCATGCGTACTTACCGCCCGCGATGCTCCAGCTGCTCGGCGGAGTGTTGCACAGGTGCCGTACGCTCCATGCGCGGAAGCTCCGATCGGCTCAAATACTGGTAAGGAAGACAAGCGGGCAGGTGGGCCCTCCGGAGCACCGTACCAGAACAATACCTGGTGCTCCCAGCAGGCACCGGTATGCCCGTACTGGGGCGTACCGGTTGTATCCCACCACTGACATAAACGCAAAATGACTGAATCTCCTTTCCTCAACATCAGCAGCATTCTCACTAGAGTCACTTCTGGTGAACTGCGTAGCTAAATATTTTTAATAAATAAAATTATGATGGGCCCATAAGTCTTAGTAATGATTGTATTTGCTCCCTGTAAATCCCTGTAAATTATGTTGACTCGGGGAAGGGAAAAAAGCATAACCTGGAGATAAATGTCGGGGATTAGTCCATCAATAATTTTGAATTGGGAATTTTAAAATAACCAAACAATGTCTCTAAAGTTACATTTAAACTATATTTAAACTGATCTGTTTTTAATTATTTTTCTTAAGAGATTTTTTTTTAAATACTTATCCTATAGTTGAGGAATATTAAGTGTTTGGTCGAGGAGTGTGATTCCTGGTGTTGATTTTCGTTTGTCCTTCCCATTGTCTTTTTGAGTGGAAACCAGTTCCTTCCCAGGGGCAGGTTGCTTCTCAAAGATGCCATCAGGGTAGAAGTAAGGTGACATTTTCCATTCGGCAGGAAGCATGGACTCCTGCCTTTTTGTTGAAGACATCTTTTAAACACAACTAAGGCTCAATACTTTTCTGTTTCATAAATGCAATTATTTGTATTCCTTTATGTATTGATAGATTTAAATGTACTGTTAGCATTCAGCGCAGCTTGCAAAATTGCACATAAGAGCTGCACATCCAAAGGCAAATGGAAAATCCCAGTATGCACAGACACACGCAGAAAAACACACACACACACACACATTAACTAACTAACTAAATATAAATGTGTGTTTTCAACTTATGGCCCTTCATCCTAAAGTTGGTTGCTCTTCTCTTTCATAACAAAAAGTTATATTTCCCCGTCTGTTTTCCTGTGCATGTCAGGGCTGGAAAGAGACAGCAGAATATAATCCCATTTCCTCTTAATAGAATAGAACAGTAACTCAGGATGTATCCTGAAGATAACATTTTTCTTTTTCTGTGGCATCTCATTACAAAGCCACAAATGGAAGATTCAAACAAAGGTTATTTCATATTAAAAACTGATTTTTTTTCCCCCTTCACATCTCCATATTTTATTTCACATTTTCTTCCATATGTTGGTGGTTCACCCATAGCCTCTGGACACCCCACCCCTCTAATGGCTATACTGGTGCCTGTCTTTGAAATTGATAGAAGCATCTAATCTATGGCTCTGTATGTCCTTGTAGCAGTAGCTAGATTACCAAATCAGCAAAGCCCTGAACTCTTCAGACACTTGATATGAGAAATCAAACATTTATTTATTTTTGTTAATGATTTTGTCTTCCTCTCTTAACAGGTAAGTTGTTCATCTCTTCTGACTGACCAGCCTGCAAAAAAGAGACTCTTATTGGAGGAGCAAGTTGTGAATGTTATGTGTGTTGAACCGGAGCTTCAGAACAATGCCAAACATGCAGACAACTCCTCAGACACAGAGATGGAGGACATAATTACTGAAGGTTTTTGTATTTCCTTTAATCTATATGAATATTTATTCCTCTTATTTTCCCAGGAGCTTTAAATATCATCCAGAATGACCTTCCCACCTTTGGGATACCAGATTCTTAAAAGAGTTTGTTGCAAGGAAGTTACCAATCAACTGTAAGGTGTCAGGGCTGAAACTGCAAGGGAACATCCTGTATCACAGGTGGGCTACGACCGGTACGCCCCGGTACAGGCATACCGGTGCGTGCCAGGAGTACCGGGTACCGGTACGGTGCACCAGAGGGCCTACCCGCCCGCCCGCGCTCCTTACCTGTATTTGAGCTCTTCGGCGCTTCCATGCATGGAGTGTATGGCGCCTGCGCAACACTCCGCCGAGTAGCTGGAGCATCGCAGGAGGTAAGGACGCGTGCGGGTGCTGCACACGTTCATGTGGACGCCGGCCCATTGCAACGGGATCCGGAACCCACCACTGTCCTGTACCTGGCTTTAGGTTTTCATGTTAGATTAACTTAAAGGCTCTGGAAGAAGATGTATATTCCCATCTGCACTGTTATAACTAAATGGGAATAAAAGTTGCATTGACTGCATGAATGAGTCACTTGAATCCCATCTTTAAATTCCTGTTGGAGGTAATCTTGTGAATGCTTCAGCTCATCGAAGGTTTATTGAAGATTAACAGTGTATTTAAATACAGTGGCTGGCAATTTACACCTCACAGAATAAGGTGGAAAATTCAAATGTTTATAGGTTAATATAGTTTATAGGGACGCAGTGGCTCAGTGGCTAAGACACTGAGCTTGTTGATCGGAAAGGTCGGCAGTTGGGCGGTTCAAATCCCTAGTGCCGTGTAATGGAGTGAGCTCCCGTTACTTGTCCCAGCTCCTGCCAACCTAGCATTTCGAAAGCATGTAAAAATAGAAAAATGCGCCTTCGACGTTGAGTCATGCCGGCCACGTGATCACAGAGACGTCTTCGGACAGTGCTGGCTCTTCGGCTTTGAAATGGAGATGAGCACCGCCTCCTAGAATCGTGAAAGACTAGCACATATGTGTGAGGGGAACATTTACCTTTACCTTATAGGTTAAAATGTATATTGTTATTATTACTGCGGGCAAGCAATATTCATTCTTTCAGGGAATAAAGGTAGTCCTCGACTTACAACCACAATTGAGCTCAACCTTCCTGTTGTTAAGTGAGACATTTGCCTCTTTCTTGCCACCATTGTTAAGTGAATCACTGCTGATGTTTAATTAATAACTCGGTTGTTATGTGAAACTGGCTTCTCCATTGACTTTGTTAGAAGGTCGCAAAAGGGGAACACATGGCCTTGGGACATTGCAACCATCATAAATATGAGTCAGTTGCCAAGCATCAGAATTTTGATCACATGACCACGGGAAGGCTGCAACAGTCGCATGCGGGGGAAAACAGAAATAAGTCCCTTTTTTTCAGTGCTGTTGTAACTTCAAACAGTCACTAAAGGAAGCATTGTAAATTGAGGACTACCTGCACCACCATGTTATTACTACCCTGTTTCCGTGAAAATAAGACCTCCCCGGATAATAAGCCCAATCGGGCTTTTGAGCACATGCGCTGAAATAAACACTCCCCTGAAAATAAGCCCTCCTCCCAAAATATTGCAACACAGCAGCAGCCATGAGGTGACCCACACTTGCCGCCTCCTGCACCTCAAAAATAATAAGACCTCCCCGAAAATAAGGCCAAGGGTTTATTTCAGGAGTCAAAAGAAAATAAGACCCTGTCTTATTTTCGGGAAAACACGGTACCTATTGGAGGCTTTTTTCCTCACTATATGAAAATCAGAGGCTTGATTGACATATGACTAAGCAGTGACGGAAATTGATATTAGATATTGCTTATGGGCTTTTTTCAAAAAAAAGATATGAATTTACTTGGAAAATACCATGTCTCTTTCATTAGTCCTAAATTTATTAATTTGGAGGAGAAGCCATGTTGTTATCAATCTTATTTTTAATGAGCCTTGCGCTCGGGAAATGTATGCAGGTCTGTAGTTTTGAATGCTGACATTCGTAAACCTGCGTTTGTAGGAACTCTTTTATTATTGCTAATATATATATGGTTTTACAGGATCAAAAGACATACAATTTCAAGCTATAACACACAGAACAATACAATGTACCTGTTTTTGTGTACTAGACACTAGAGAGTAAAATCAAATAACATATACCATGGTGGTATAGGGATTAGAATGTAGTACTGCAGGCTAATTCCTGACCGCCGGCAGTTTGGCAGTTCAACTCTCACCGGCTCAAGGTTGACTCAGCCTTCCATCCTTCTGAGGTTGGTAAAATGAGGACCCAGATTGTTGGGGGCAATATGCTGACTCTGTAAACCGCTTAGAGAGGGCTGTAAAGCACTGTAAAGCAATATATACCGGTAAGTTTAAGTGCTGTTGCTATTGCTCTATACATGGATGGTCTTGGTATTAAAACCTCTGATCAGTTTAAAAGAATTTGATTATTGAATAAGAAGTTACAGGTCGTTCTTGCTGAACAATGTCAATTGTCAGTGATTGCCAGCATTAAATGAGGACTGTGTAGGTTGTTGAGTTAAGGATGTCATTGTAATCATGACTTTTCCATTGATTTTACTTGTGAGAAGCTAGAGAGGAAGGTCACAAATAATGATCATGGGATCGTTACAGCAGCTGGAATTTAGAGAAGCAGTTGTCAGCACCACTTGTTCAGTGGTATTGCAAGCTCCAACAGTTGTTGTGGTGTCATTAATTAAGTAATACCTGTCATTAACTAAGTATTAAAGACTCAGTAACACCTATATTTCTGATGGTGAGCTGCTGACATTTTTTAAAATGGAGCCGAGGTGGCACAGTGGTTAGAGTGCAGTACTGCAGGCTACTTCAGCTGACTGCTATCTGCAGTTCGGTGGTTCAAATCTCACCGGCTCAAGGTTGACTCAGCCTTCCATCCTTCCGAGGTGGGTGAAATGAGGACCCAGACTGTGCGGGCGATATGCTGACTCTGTAAACCGCTTAGAGAGGGCTGAAAGCCCTATGAAGCGGTATATAAGTCTAACTGCTATTGCTATTGCTATTGCTAACTAGGCAGGCTGGACATATAGTTTGATTGCACAAAACCATCTTTGATTTGTAATGTTAATTGTGAATATTTTCACAATTAATGAGGTTAATTGTAATGATGTATGTGGTTCCTAGGGTGAGATGGTCCATAATGGATAGAATTTTTTTAAATTATTTGATCTTAATCTGGCAGAACTAATGCTATGTTCTTGATTTGTCTTTAAATCAAGGAAGGTTCAGTCATAAGGAAAGGCCTTCCTTGTGACCACTAGCTTTTCAGAGTCTCCAGATCATTTTGGCGTACAATTCCCCAAGACTTGAGCCTTTCAAACCCTTCTGTTGTAATGGAATGGTACAAACTAACTGCAGTTATTCTGCTATTTCCTTTAGAGGGACTGGATGAGATGGAGACAGATCTTCTCAAGTGTGAATTTTGTGGGAAAATGGGGTACGCGAACAAGTTCCTGAGGTCAAAACGGTTCTGCACCATGTCCTGCGCTAAGAGGTATTCTTCACTCGTTATCATTCTAGAGATTGTAAAAGCCATGAATACAGTGCACCATTTGGAATCGAATTCTTATGTATTAAATGTCAACTTGCAAAGGATCCCTGGTCTGCTCTCAAGTAGCGGGGGGGGGGGGGGGACTGATGAAACGGCCCTGGCAGCAAAAGACAGATGCACATTCCAAACTTATCTCTCTCAAGGCTGTATCCCAGGGTTAATTATAGCGGCAGGAGGGGAGTGATCTCTACAACCAGCCCGTTGTTGAATGTGATTGATGACACACCCTGGGGGGGGGGGTCATGATTGGGGCCGTAAATTACGTGGGGTCAGACCTGGCTTCACTTGGGAACGTGCCAACATGACGCTCCTAATAAATAATTGGATTTCTTTTGAAGCTTGGCTTAAGGCTCATGATTTAGTTAGGGCATCCTTCAGAACCCTGATACTAAATCAGATGAGTCTCAAACAAAGGTACTCGCTGGGATGATTCTGAGTAAAGGATTTGCTTGTTTCATCCATAAGGATATGTTATTAAATGGTTGGGTACACTGGTGGGATTCAAATAATTTAACAACCAGTTTTCTGCTCTAATGACCAGCTGGGTAGGCATGGCTCGGTAGTCATGTGACTGGGTGGGCATGGCCAACTCAACGTCACTCACGTCAATGGGCGCTTCACCTTCTGTTACAATCTAATAAGGGTTAACCAGAGAGGCAGTTTCTGTAAGAAGGGCAATAAAGATTAGGCTAGAAACAACACCAGAATGTTTCCTTACAGGATTAGCCCTGTAAAGTGGAAAAAAACAAAGGAGATTTTTTTCCAACAACCGGTTCTCCAAACTGCTTAGAAAGTTAACAACTGGTTCTCCTAAATAGGTGCCAACTGACTGAATCCCAGCATTGGTTGGGTGTATATATATGTATATGTATGTATATATATATACATATATATACATATATATACACCCAACCAATATATATATACACCCATATATATATATATACCAGGGGTTGTAAAAAATCTAATAGATACCTTTCACCCTGGCTTCGCTGATAACGGATAAGAGCCTGTGGCCTAATGGCTAAGAAGTTTGCCTAGGATGTAATATAGCCCAGGTTCAAATCCCAGTAAGGGTATGGCTAGCTGATGAGAGCTAAATAGCTTGAAATAGATCTATACCAGTCTCCCTTTATTTATTTATCAGCACAAATAAAAATAACACACACACACACACACACACACACATATATATATATATATATGTGTGTGTGTGTGTGTGTGTGTGTGTGTGTGTGTGTGTATATGTGTGTATATATATGTGTGTATATATATTAATATTAAAAAGAAGCTTGGAAATGAGAAATATTATTTATACACTGGAACAGATGAATACCTATCCTTGTATCAAAGGAGTATAAGATCAAAGAAAAAGTTGTACATTATATAAAATAGTTCAATAATCTCTTTCCCTCCCTCCTTCCCTCTCTCTCTCTCTCGCGCGCTTTCTATAACTCTTCTACTCATAAAGCCGATAAATTTCTATAAAGCTTCTGCCTCCAAAGTTTTACTGAGGTGAATGTACAAACTTTCGTCCATTCAAATGGATTTTTTTCTTTTTTCAGATTTTTTTTCTTCTGTCCTTTCAGATTTTTAAGCTTCTTAATCAATTGTATTTAATCAGAAGCTTATAACACCATAAACAACTTTAGAGAACAATTATATGTTGAAAATAGAGATCATGTTCTTTGGAAATATGATTCTTTGTATGTCAAAAGCAATTAAAACAAAAAAGGGAACAGGTTGTTCAACCTAAGCAATATTAAATAGGAAAAAAACAAAGCTCTTTTTAAATTGTAGTAATATTCAGTTGATACATTTTAAAACTTCCTCATTGAAGAATCATTAGAGTATGTAAACAATCAAAAGTGATAAATTTCCACCAAGGACAGACGAGGAATGAAGAAATACAGTTTCTAGCCTGTCCTCAAACAGGTTTTTGAACCAATCCCTCTCTCTCATTCCAATCTATCTCATGGGTGGGAATTGGAAGAATGAAATTAAATTAAAAAAAACACTGTATTAGCCACAGTGAACCTTTGGGGAAAATTCAGGCTATAAAAGAAATGTGTGTGTGCCTGCATGCACTCGTGCGTACACACACAGAGTGCTTAATATAAACATTTCAAATCAAATCTTTACTTTTTTAAAAATTTATGAATATATTTTGCAATGAAGTGACTACATCATTTAAAACCATAACAGGAAGTGTGTAAATTACTTCCAGTTTATGCATGGCTGTGTGTATTTCATCCAGAGTATCGAAACATACATTTATTTGAACTACAAGTCACTGAATCTTAACATCTTTTTGTGATGAGACTAAAGGGACTCTACCCTCAATTCCAAGAATAGAATAGAATAGAACAGAACAGAACACAATACAATGTCAGTCTGGAAGCCATCTTTTACAACGTTTCTTTCATTTGGGGTGTTACTTGGAACCCTGACATAGAATAGAAGAGTTGGACGGGGTCTTGGAGGTCTGCTATTCCAACCCCCTGCTCAGGCAGGAAACCCTATACCAGCAATGGCGAACCTTTTTTGGCTCACGTGCCATAAGGGGGGGGAGCACAGGGGGGTTGTGCGCGGGCATGCCACACCCATAATGCAATGCATGACCCTCCCCCAGTGTGCGTGCGCGCATGAGAGGCGCTCCCCCCATTTTTTTGCATGCTTTTTTTGCCCTCCCCAGGCTCCAGAGGCTTTATGGGAGCCAGGGGAGGGCGAAAACAGACTCCCCCTCCCCCAGAGGCCCTCTGGAGGCTTCAGGGACCTTCAGAAGGCTTCCCTGAAGCCCCCAGAGCACTGAAAAGGACCCTATGAGCAAATCGGAAGTCATTTAAGCAAACTGGAAGTTCAGAAAAGGACTTCCGGTTTGCTCGTAGGGGCGGTTTAAGCCCTCTGGAGGCTTCAGGAACCTTCAGGACTTCCGGTTTGCTCATAGGGGCGGTTTAAGCCCTCTGGAGGCTTCAGGAACCTTCAGGACTTCCGGTTTGCTCATAGGGGCGGTTTAAGCCCTCCAAAGACTTCAGGGACCTTCAGGAGGCTTCCCTGAAGACTCCGGAGGGCTTAAACCGACCATACGAGCAACCTGGAAGTCCTTTCCTGAACTTCCAGTTTGCCCATAGGGCCATTTTTTTTGCGCTCCAGAGGCTTTAGGGAAGCTCCTGAAGCCTCCGGGTGGGGGGGGGCTCTTTTCGCCCTCCCCGGGCTCCTATAAAGCCCCTGGAGCCTGGGGAGGGTGAAAAATGGCTTTAAAAACGGCTGAACTCAGCTGGCCAGCACGCGCATGAGTGCTGGCCAGCTGACAGGGCAACGCCTCGCGTGCCCTGACAAATGGCTCCGCGTGCCACAGGTTCGTCATCCCAGCCCTATACCATTTCAGACAAATGGTTGTCCAATCTCTTCTTTAAAACGTCCAGCGTTGGAACATTCACAACTTCTGGAGGCAAGTCGTTTCACTGGTTCATTGTTCTGTTTTACTTCAACTGAAACTTTCGATGGTTTTCATTGTAGAACCATTATAATAATGATTGCATACTGTTTCGTCATTTGCATCTAGGTATAATGTGAGCTGTGGTAAGAAATTTGGATTATATTCATCAGACAAGAGCAGTCGTTGGAGCCGTAGTCCAGATAATCCAGCTCTTGGGCGGCGAGGGCGGCGTCCCAGTGGCTCTGAAGGAGCTCCAAGGGAACACTTCCTTCGACAGGTCTGTAGAATACTAATTGAACTCCACGGTGTCCTTTTAACAAGAGTCGCAAAGGAAAATGGTTATACTGTGGTTTGTCTGTACTGCATTTTCCAGCTACCAATTACTTATCCATCTGCAGAAGAAGACTTGGCCTCTCAGGAAGACAGCGTGCCAGTTGCCATGACCACTCGCCTGCGAAGGCAAAGCGAGAGAGAAAGGGAGCGGGAACTTAGGGAACTGAGAATTCGGAAAACAGCCGACAACATGGATTTGTCGCCAGCCATGCAGTCGGTCCCATCGGGGTGGACCGTCGAAGATGTCTGGGCCTTCATCCGTTCATTACCTGGTACGCAGCAGAAATCTGTTTCAATTTGCGAAGACAGGCTCGCTGGGAGGGGAAGACGGGTAGTCCTCGACTTACGACCCGCCTTTGAGCCCAAAATTTTTGTTGCTAAGTTAAACGTTTGTTAAGTGCATTTTGCCCCAATTTACGTGCCACAGTTGTTAAGTGAATCCCTGCAGTTGCTAAGTTAGTAACACGGTTGTTAAATTAATCTGGCTTCCCCATTGGCTCTGCTTTTAAAGAGGTTGCAAAAGGGCATCACACTATCACAAGACACTGCAACCACCATAAATACAAGTCGATTGCCAAGCATCTGAATTTTGATCATGTGTCCATGGGGGTGCTGTAGCAGTCATAAGTGTGAAAAAAACAGTCCTAAGTCACTTTTTTCAAGGCTGTTGTAACTTTGAGCCATCACTAAATGAACTCTTGTAAGCCGAGGACTACCTGTATATGAGGTCCATACTTTGTTGCAAAAACGTTGGGGAAATTTCGGATGTACCGCCTATTGCATGTGATATATCTAGAATTTACTTTCAGAATATTTTGAGAAGACTTGCTTGTGTGTGAAAACTCTTTTTCTGGTTCTTTTCCCAGATTCCACAAGAATAATTTGAATGTGTGACAGGTGACATAACAGGATGGCAGACTGTCTGTATCTTCTGCATTCTGTCATAACTCATCTGCCATATAGTAAAGCTATCAAAAATCCTGGAATGTATTCCAACACCATTTTATTTTAAAAGAATGAGTCCATAGTCCATGTGAAGCCTAATGGGGGTTGCACATTCATATAGGGTGTTCGTTTTCATTTAATAATTTATAATAACAAAACTCTTTGTTAAAGCTTAGAAGCACAAAGATGAAAAACTAATGCAAGCTAAGAAGAATATAAGAAGGAAAAGAAAAAGTATAGAGGAAATATATATATTATATTTATATATAAGAATTCATTGTTCCTGAGGTTAGTGGTTTTCTTTGCAGCACACAAGGTTCTGAATTTTTTTTTAAAGTGAATGCTAGGTAGATCTAGAGAGTTTGATAATCAGCAGGAAATGCCGTATTTTTCAGAGTATAAGATGCACCTTTTTCCCTCAAAAAAGGGGCTGAAAATCTGGGTGCGTCTTATACCCTGAATACAGCATTTTTTGCCTCCCGAAACACCGCCCCATTAACCAAAATGGCCATGCATAGTTTATAGGAAGCTTTCAAAGAGCTCCTGGGGCTGGGGAGGGCAGAAATGAGCAAAAAACTGACCATTTAGCAGTCTATAAGCTTCCTAAGGGCTATCCATGCCCTTTTTTTGACAAAAAATGGGCCCATTTATGCGAAAAACAGGACATTTTTTCCTAGCTCCCCCCCCCCCCGAGCACTCTACAAGCCTCCTAAGGGCTATTCATGCCCTTTTGGGGGGGGGAACTGGCCCATTTTCACAAAAACAGGCCGTTTTTGGGGGGTTTGCAGAGTGCAAAAACTTTTTTTAAAAAATTTGCCTCTTCAAAGCCTTGGTGCGTCTTATACTCCAGTTTGTCTTATACTCCAGTTTGTCTTATACTCCGAAAAATATGTTATGTGATGAACAGTACTCCTAATTGCCTTCTTTAAATTATAAATTTAATTACACAGTTCCCCCGATAATAAGACCCAACTGGAAAATAAGTCCCAACATGATTTTTCAGGTAATATAAGTCCTACCCAAAAAATAAGCCCCAATTAAAATCGTCAACCAGGCAGACACAATTAGTACCGTATTTTCCCCAAAATAAGACCTATCCAGAAAATAAGCCCCAATGCATCTTTTGGAGCAAAAAATAATATAAGACCCAGTCTTATTTTGGGGAAAACATGGTATAATATTGTGGGACTTTTTTCTTTTGCATTTAGATACCTTATCATTCTTTGAGGGAGAGAGTTGTGGTTCAAAAATGTGAACAATAAATACCATACTTTTTGGAGTATAAGACGCATCAAGGTAAATTTTTTAAAAAAGTTTGTGCACTCTCCAGACCTCCCAAGCCCTCTGCACGCCTCGATTTTTTTGTGAAAAACGGGGTATGCAGAGAGTTTGAGGCGCCTGCAAAGTGTTTCTGGGGGGCTGGAAAGGGCAAAAATGAGCAAAAAATGGCCTGTTTTTTGCTTGTTTTGCCCTCCCCCCAGCCCCCAGGAGCACTTTTCAGGCCTCCCAAACCCTCTCCACGTCTATTTTTGTGAAGCGGGTGGGTTTTTCGGGAGGCAAAAAATGCTGTATTCAATGTATAAAACGCACCCAGATTTTCAGCCTCTTTGGGGGTGGGGGGAAGGTGCATCTTATACTCCAAAAAATGCAGTAAATTTCCATTGCAGTACTGTGCGCTATCTAATAGCATATAACAGGAAGATAAAACGTTATGATATAAACAAACATATGTCAGTATTTCCCCACCTTCCTCTACTTAAGTTTCCATTTTAGGTTGACTCAGCCTTCCATCCTTCCGTGAGGACCCTTATGGTTGGGAGCCATATGTTGACTCTGTAAACTGCTTAGACACGGGCTGTCAAGCACTATGAAGCGGTATATAAGTGCTAATGCTACTAAACATTCCAAATAATCTCTTGGTGCTTCTTGATGGAAGTTGCAAAATGGTTCTGCTCCAGTATCTCTTGGGATCTTATCCAGAATTTCTCGCCACCTTGAAAAGCCCCAGGTGACACAGTTATAAAGGATATCCTCTGGTCCCTCATTTCAAGGCATCCCTGCCTTCCTTTCTTAGTAATGTTTGTTATCTATTGCAGGTTGTCAAGATATTGCTGATGAATTTCGAGCCCAAGAGATTGATGGGCAGGCTCTTCTCTTATTAAAAGAGGATCATCTCATGAGTGCGATGAATATTAAGCTAGGACCCGCACTAAAAATCTGTGCACGGATCAACTCTCTGAAGGAATTGTAGTGGAAAACCAAGGTTTAAACCACAGTTTTAAATTGACTTGTAAAGTAATAAGCCAACATCTCAGTGTTCGATGCAATGATTACTGCTTTGCTTTGCTAAGCATTTTTTTTTTCCACATAAAAACTGTCGGAGGAACATTTTTAATATGAACTTTCAAAACTTTCCAGCTATTCAGGAAGCATAAGCTGTGCTGGTTTAAAAAAAAAATATTAGTCAAAACCTGAGTGAGGTAGAGTCAGTGGGAAGCTCTTAAGAAGTGTATGTAAAATGTTATGGGTGATGCTTATTCCAAAAAAAAAAGGCAATTACAAGAATTAAGCTTCTTTTGAATATATAACCTTGATTACAGTTTTACATTATGTTTCTATACACTTTTTTTTTCCTTTATAGAAAGCTTTTACAAATACGGATTAACAGAAGAGTCCACAGAGTTTGTGGAAGCATTGACTATGGTAAAATGCTATGCATTTAATTGTGCTCATTGGATTTCAGTTAATCTTGAGCCTATGGTTTGAAGAGAACCTGTAGTTCACCTTCTCTTCTCCCTTAATCCTACAGCTCAAACCACCATGATACCATTTCCTTTAAGCGTGGAAGCTTTTCTGTAAACATGTGTCATATTTTGGGAATCCCGCAAACCTTCCACCATTACCATAGACACTTAGATCTTAACAGATCACATGTGCCCTCCTTGCCAGTTTAAGCAGAACCCCCATCAATGTTTAGATCCCCCCCCCCCTTAGTCTATGGGGAGGTATGAATAGGTGGAGCTTCCAGTGAGTATGATGCATGCAGCAGTATAGCTGCAGGACACGGTTAACAAAAGCACATACACTATCTCTTTGTATGATGCTGTGTGTTGAAGAGGGCATTATGTTACTGTCTTTTTGCCTTTGCTGCTGGTTCGTGTAGACCAAAGGAGTTGACACTCATCTGTCCAATCCCTAGAGTAGAGGCACCTCTTCATCCGAATGCTAGTGTGCAGCTCTGTTAGAGTAGTTTTTAAAGAAGTAAAATGGCTACCATGCTTTGTTTCCATCTGTCTTTTGTGTCTGCCTGCCTGCCTTCCTTCCTTCCTTCCTTCCTTCCTTCCTTCCTTCCTTCCTTCCTTCCTTCCTTCCTCCCTTCCTCCCTTGAATGCTGTTAGGGATGTTATTGGAAGAAGCACAGGTTGAAATTACATTGGTTTCAGCTCTTAGCGTTTTCTCACAACCCAGTGTTATCTGCAGAAACTGGCCACCATCACTGTGACGAGGATCCTAAATCAATGGCACCAAAGTATTATTAGCAAGTGGTCAGGTGTTTGCCCTCTGCGTCTGCTTAATATTTTGCACTATAAACCAAAAGATCTTGTTGCCATGATAGGGCTTGATCAGCCATGCACACCAATGATTTTTCTTGGGTAAGATAACACTTGAGAAGGGTGACCTTTATGGTAGAAAAGAAGTTCCTTGTAACAGATTTCTTCCAATTCAGAACTCTCCAGGGAACTACAGTTCCCATCAGCCCTAGCTAGGGATGACCAGGTGAGGGGGAGCCTCTATATAATTGAATGTAAATCTTCCATAAGGTGTCATAAGGTCTGTATTCATTTCTGACATAGGTAGACTTCAGTATAATATAATTAATACAGATTTGTTTCTTGGGAAGAACTTGAAAGCTACTGTAGTTAATTCCTCGGTACTAGCAAAGATACCTGGTTATGGTTATTCCACTGAAAGAATCTGTCAAAATAGATAAAGGGTGATTTTTCATTTATTTCCTTCCTGCCTATTGGGGGTCCTAAAATTGTGAAACTGGAAGACTCCCCAAATCAGTCTGGATGGGGAGCAAATAATCACTCTGCTCACACGTCTTTCACTGACTGATAGAAGGTCACTCATGAAGAACTACATGGGTATCATCCTGGTGATAAATAGTATTACAGTTATAAATCTCAAAAAAAATTCTTTATTTGATTAGAGAATTATTAGAAAAAAATGCTTATTACCTCGATTGATTGACAGTTATTTAGAGCTAGCAAGAGCACTTAAGCCTTAAACAGCATTTTACTGATTCCATATCTGGTATTTTGGAATACTTTCAGAAGGATTCCTAGCTGTTTACATATTGACAGATTAATATTGAAGGTTATTGGAAGCTCAAAGCAATCTGTATAACTTAAGAAAATTAATTGCTATTGTTAAAACATGTCCATGTGGTGGGGGATCAAATATATTATTGCATTATTCTCCAATTCTCAACTTTTACTATCATTACATTATTTATACAGCAAGGCCTTGTGGCTATGTAGCAAAAATCTGACAATTTGTTTTCAGCCAAGCAAAGATTATGAGCAACTATTGGAAATAAAGGTAGCTTTGTGAAGGGAACTTACACCAAAGCAGAATTACACATTTGGCCCCATTTGTTGAACTTCCAAACAAAAATAGCCACTTTGGTCCCATTCACTTTAAAGAATTTAAGAGTGGGGTCCTCTAAAGGACTAAATTAGAGAGTACACACATGCTGATTTATAAATCACTTTTAGCACACGATTTACATTTTACTGAGTTGAATATTGGGTTGATTTAGTTTTGTGAACGACTTTTCTTTGAATGTTTATATTTTAAATATGTAAATGCTACAGCATTTTAATTTTTTTTTGCATATTCTGTAGTTGTCGGCAGAGCACAATTTCATATTCATAGTAGTATGATAAGTATTATATATTTTAACCCAAATGCACACTTGATTTTCATTAGCTGCACAATGTTTATAACCTTTACAGTAATTTTACAAAGAGGATTATGGTATTACTCTTCTGTAGTCAGTAGTAGTATTGTTTCTCTGAAGAATGCAGGATATGACGAGAAGCACAAAGGATTCTGTCCTGAGGGGGGAAAAACAGATTTTGTTCTAGCTTAATCCCCAGGAAAAGAATTTGACAGATTGCAGATAACTGCTGAAAGAACACCGAAGCATTACTATCCGGGTGATTGGCATATCTAAATCTGGATAATTTGACAGGCATGGGTCCTTCCTCTTGCATTGAGGAGGTGGTAAACATTTTTGTCAGATTGAATTGTCAGGCTACTGAGGACCCCCAGGTCGTCCTCAACTTAAAACCATCAACGGCACTGGGCGGGAGGGAGTGACTTATGACCCATTTTCACCATTACGACTGTCGCAATATCCCCATGATCATGTGATCATCAGACCCTAAATAATCAGCATGTATTTGTGGCACTTGTAATGTCTCGAGGTCACGTGATGATCTTTTGCAGCCTTCTGAAAAGCAAAATTAATGGGGAAGCCAGATTCATTTAACAGCCATGTTGCTGTTTAACCACTGCAGTCATCCACTTAACAACTTTGTCCAAATAGGTCATAACAAATGACAAATTTGGCAGTTAATGATTGTCTTGATGAGCCACACAAATTTGGGGCTCAGTTGTGGTCATAAGTCAAGGACTACCTGTGTTTGCATACAATCCTTTCCCCCTCCGCTTGCCATCCATGGGGAGGGAATAGTCTTGTAGCTAAAAAAATAATAATAATAATTCCAGTCCCATTTCCCCCTGCATGCAGAGTTTAGCCCTGAGTTAGTAAAAGGGCAGAATGTGCTGTCCTCTGTCTAGGCAGCTTCCTCCTTGGGAGGGACTTGTTTTGAAGAAAGCTTTTTGGATTGCCTCCAATTAGAATGCTTTTGTGTTTGCTTTGAGCATTTTTCACTGCAATTTCCGTGGGTGCTGATGTTGGAGGCTGCATGGAAATAATTGTGCAAGTTGAATTCCCTGTGACTTGTCTGAACACAGTCAACAGTGAGAGCCCTTATTTGGAAGGTTTATCCATTTTCTTTAGGCAATTTGTCAAATAAAAAGCAAGGGGTTAATTGCAGGAGGGAACATTTTAGAAGATTTTGTCTGTCTGAGGGATATTTTTGCCCTCTTCTTTTTCTAGCAATGTCCTATTTCTTAAGTTCATTTCATGATACGCCAGCAGAGTCTCCCCCTAAAAAGTGCACCAAGTGATCATTAGTAATTTTTGTTTTATTTTGGCAAATTGGGACTGTTGCTATAGGTGTCTGCAGAATATCTCCCGGGGCGCAAGGGTTGTTGTATCAGAGTTGCCTCATCCAAGTTGTTGCATCCAACGACAAAAACGTCTGAATGTATACAAGACACTGAATTCTGTTGCTAGTTTTTCTAATTCTACTTTAGTTCTTAGGATCCCCTGAAAAGTTGTTTGTAATAGTTCAGGGACCATTTAGAAAATAATAGTAGTGTTGTTTACTACTTGTAGTAGTATGGCAAGGGGTGAGGGGGGAAAGATGAGTTTCCCTGACTGGCATAACACCTGTCCACTAAAGCCAAACATAGCTGCATCTCATAGACTTGAACAGAGCACAGATAGAAAACTTCCCGGCTTCTGCGGCTCCTTTTCAGGCTGCAGTTTTTAGTGGAAAGGAATACATTGCAGGTAGTCCTCAACTTACAACCAGTCACCTAGCAGTGGTCATTACAACAAATCTCCCTGGAGATACTTCACCATCTGGATTCGAAGTTTTGATGGTGAGGTTATCCCTTCTGTATCCCATGACCATGATTGCATTTTGGGTGCAATCGGATGGGGCACTTTTACCGCTATTTGCAGCATCGCCCTGTCCCATCACTGCATTTTACAGTAATTTTGCTGAAAACCGGCATTTCCAGCCAAACCAAGCAGTGTTTTGCTTAATGATTAATGTGGCTTAACAACCGTGGCAGCCATTGAACTGCAGCAGCTGCTTAATAGTCATCGCAAAAAAATAAAAGGTCCTAAAAATTGGTCATGAGGGTGAACCTGATTTACAAAAACATCATGTGTTAGACGACTTTCACAGGCAGGGACCATGACTGCTGTAACTTGAGGACTACCTAGGCAGTGTGTATTTTGAATGGGGTTCATTGTTTCCAAAGGGGGCCCAATAAAGCAGAGGTCCCCAACCTTTGCAGTTTGGTGGTCCAGCTGGAGCGGGAGGGGAACTGGGCCGGTGAGAGGTGGGACAGCTTGGCCCAATTTGCACAAGCAGTAGGCAAGCGGGCGCGCGCAAGAGTGCCCACTGGCCCACTGCTTGTGCAAGTTGAGTTGCACATGCGGCCCTGCCAGTCGTGCGGCCCAATCCCAAATAGGTCACAGCCCATTAGTGGATCACAGCCCAGGAGCTGGGGATCCCTGTGATAAAGTAAATCCTGGTTACAATTGCTTCACTCTTTTTGAACAGAATTGTGAAAACCAGTTTTTAAAGTGTACTTTCCTTGTAGAATGAAAATCCTTGTGTATATATATATATATATATATTTAAACAAAAAAACAGATCCTTTAATATCTTCTTTGCAAATAAGCCTGATAAGAGTTAACTGCACAAAAATGCAAACCTTATACAATAGAAGGTAGTAAGACCTCGATTTAATGGACTGTTCCTATTGCAGGTAGTCCTCAGACTTACAAACAATTCAGTTAATGACCATTCAAAATTACAACAGCACTGGAAAAAGGGACTTATGACCGTTTTCACATTTAACAACCGTCGAAGGTTTCCCCATGGTCCGATGATCAAATTCAGATACTTGGCAACTGACTCATATTTATGACAATTACTGTGTCCCAAGGTCATCTGATCCCTTTTTGTGACCTCTTTACAAGCAAAGTCCATAATGGGGAAGCCAGGTTTACTTAACAACCTTGGCACTAACTTAACTGCAGTGATGCACTTAACAACTGTGGCAAGAAAGGTTGTAAAGTGGGGCAAAACTCACTTAACAAATGTCTTGCTTAACAACACAAATTTTGGACTCAATTGTGATTGTAAGTCAAGGACTACCTGCATTTGGGGAGCGGCACGCATCCATTTAGGATCTTGCCTGCTATATATAAAGTCCATTAAATAGAAGTCTATTAAACCCGGGGTCTCCAACCTTGGTAACTTTAAGCCTGGCGGACTTCATCTCGTTCAACAAAGTTGAAATCCACCAGGCTTAAAGCTGCCAAGGTGGGAGACCTCTGTATTAAACAGAGACTTCACTGTACGTTCTTCCTAGAATATTTGTATGATAGTTTCCTTTTGTAAAATTTCGCAGCATTTCGCCGTTTCTTATTCTGAAATATTTCTTAAGTATTTTTGCTTTCCTTACTGAATGTGTTACTATTTTGTGTCAGTCATGACAAGCTTGATAATGGTTGCAATCATGGAAAGAAACTAGATAGAGGAAAGATGGTGGCACTTTCTTGTTATGGCCCTGGAGGGTATAACAAGTAAAATGATACGTGACTAATGACTTGCAATAATGACAGGCCTTAAAAAGGTTTCGTGTAAGACAGTGTTTCTCAGCCCTGTCAACCTGACGATGTGTGGGCCCAGAATTCCTCAGCCATCACGCTGTGTGCGGGGAATTCTGGGAATTGAAGTCCACACATCTTCAATTTGGCAGCAGTGTAAGATGTAAGAGTTCCATAAATTGTCCCCTACCTTTTAATACCGTTTAGTTCTGTGATTTCAGCTAGTGATTTAAGACATAAGCTGTTTCAGAAACAATAGTAAAAGCACTTAATTCGAGGAGGCAGAGAGGAGCCCGTGAACTTCTTCTCATCCCTTACAAACAACGATTTATCAAGTCAGGTTCATTATATCCTTATTTTGTTATCAAGGTCTAAAGCTATTTTCCAGCTTAATAAAAAAACTGGGCATCTGTATCTGGAATCTGGATGGTTAAAGAAAGAAAGAAAGAAAAATCAGCTATTATTTATATTAAGAGAAGTTTGATCTACATAACATTTGATAAATTTCATGCTTTTGGAGTACCTTTGTAATATAATTTTTTTCATAAGGGTTCATTTGATAAATATTTAAACCACTTTGAAGATTGTCCAATTTATGAAGTTTATTAAGAACTGTGTCCTGCGAAAGAGGACAAGTTCAACTGACCTGTAACCTTAAATGTTTGTAAAAGTTTATTGTCTCTGATTTTGTAAAATTAGTATTTTATATTCCCTTTTCTCTGTTCATAAAACAAGAATATGGGGACCAGCAAAATGGACAAAGTTACAGTTTGTTGCAACAAAAGGTATTTATACCGCCCTTTGTACTGCACTGGTTTTTGGAAAGCTATTTAAGTATGTCATGTTTGACTTTATTTGCCTCCAAGTTATTCTTGACAATATGTTCTCTTTTTTTTGTTTTTGTTTCTGGGGTCACTCTGCCCTCTTCAGTACTGTGTTTACCTGAAAGGAAAATTTGCCTGATTTTAATTTTCCTCCTAAAAACAGAGTAGGTGATTGTGCTGTCCCACTCACTCACGCACATAACTGTGGTTTAGTGGGTTTATTAATATTCTCCTGCAACTCCCTTCACCAAAAACCCAGAATTGTCCCAATTAAGTCCAGCCACACACAGACCAATGGTAGCCCACAGAGTAATGGCCAATGAGGCCACAAGGCACTTGAAAGTTTTCCAATCAAAATAAAACCACCGGGCAAAATTAAATCCACAATACGAGAGGGATCACGAGGCAGGAAAAGTCCAGCGTTCACAAGGCACGATCCAAGTCAAAGCACGGTATTGATCCAAAGCAAGGCAAGGAATCACAACGACCAGATTACACACAGCTGGGAAATGAACGCATTGTTCCCAGCATCATTTCCACCTACCTGTTGTGCTAAATAGCCAGCTTCTGGTGCGGCCCATCAAGAAGGACGAGGCTTCCTCCTCACGAGTAACGTGGCTGGCCTTCGCTGCTCCTTGCCTTTTCTCTGCCCTAATGTGTTCTTGGATCAATTTCAGCAGGGAGTTCCTCTTCCTCATTCCTGATAGGCTCCAGCTGCATGCTTTCTCCACCTGAAGCCTCTGGGCTGTCCTGCTGCAGCTGCTTTGAATCAACTCCCTCTCAGACGGTTGCTTGGAGCCATTAACCAACTCAGACATGCCTGGAACTGGTTCATCTTCCTCCAAGCTGACATAAGGAGACATAACTGGGGAACCGTCTGAGGGAATCATTGCAGTAATGTATAACAATTTCAGCCTTGGCAACTTCCACATGAAACCCAATTCAGGATATTTCCTACTTTCAAATCCGTGAGTTTGACTATTTGTACATGTGTGTCCATATATGTATGTATATATGTATGTACGGTAGTCGGAAGTCACGCTCCAGCAAAAGACAGAAAAATAAATTGATATTGAATTAATAGCTGTAGATTAAGATTAATATTCTATGGAAGTACATTTATAAATTCAATTGATCCCCAATCTAACTAAACCAATACACAGAGGCACAGATGCAAAACAGTCCCCCCCCCTTTCCCATCAGAACAGCAAAAGGAAGTAATATAGGAGCTTCGGAAAGGGGTGTGCGCAGGGGATGTTCAGAATGGCAAAAGCAGCATTGCTGCATTGTGATGCCAGCCTGGTCACTTGTGATTGTGCGCACACCCAAAAAGGAGCAGAGCATGCGATACTGCAACCCTTTTTTGTCATTCCAGGAAAAGCAGTGAGGACCTGCGATGCCAATGAGGCAGTAAATGGGGTGAAGCTATACATCCAGGAGTGGGGTGAGGGGAGCAGGGGGGATGAAACACGCATGACATCATCAACCAAATGCTGCGGCTTTAACATACTTGCGTGAGATATGAGGACACAAATATATAATGACCACTTTCAACGGTGACACCAGTTTGCTACAAAGGGTATTGGGTGAGCAAAAAGGACACTGGGAAATATGAGAAGACAAAGGTGGGAACCATGTTGGATGGATAGGGAGCAAATACTATATCTGCCCAGGGTAGGGATGTCCAATTAAATTCAACCTGGCAAGCAATAAGCAATGTGCAAGGTTATTTTAATTTCAAAGCAACCCTGTAGGCCAGTGGTTCCCAAACATGGCAACTTTTAAGACTTGTGGACTTCAACTCCCAGAATTCTGGAGAATTCTGGGAGTTGAAGTCCACAAGTCTTAAAGTTGCCAAGTTTGGGAACCACTGCTGTAGGCCTCAGACCTATCCAGTAGCCCCTTTCCAACAGTATCATCTATTCATAGCTAATTTATGGTGAAGTCCCTTCCTCCCCAGCCATACTCACAGTGACAATTTATATGGGGGAAATCTCTTTCCTATCAGATAAATGCAGTATATGAAGAAGCAAATAAAGAGAGGAATCTGTTAGGAATGAGCTCATCTGTGAGAATGAGCGAGTACTGAGGGTATTTTCAAATAAACTAATATGAGATTATAAAAATAACCGATCTCTCTACCATGGAAAATTTTTTTGAATAGGTGTGGCACTAATTTGGGACTTGGATTTTCTTTCCAGTGTTGAGTTGCTTTTTTTAATTACTGCTTGTTCCAAAAGAAGCTGAATCATTTTTAACTTAAAAGAAAAATGCCACACGACGAATGAGGTAAAGTTTAAGCTATATGTATCTTGTATGTATGAATACAGATATACATACATACATGTATAGCATGTGGATGAATTTTAGATTCTCATATTTGTTATGGTCCGTAAAAGTGGTGTAAAATTTATTTGTTATTAATCTGTCTGTTGAAAAAAAACTGATTATATAAATGAAAAATCAAAGCACCTTATACTATTGCTGCTTCAATTTGCTTGTAATTGCACCTTTGTTAAACAGCACACTTCTTTTTTATTGGACATTTTTATGTGGTAATATTGCTTTCTGTGAGATTACTGACAGTATCATCAAGTTGGTTTATATTTCAATTTTACATTAAAATTGTGAATACACAGCTTCAGAAATAAAAACTGACTTTCATTTGTCTCCTTTGTTTATTGGGCTCTCTTTTTTTCACATTTCAGAAATAAAATAGCAACCAAGTCTGTTGTTCAGTTCAGTATACGTTCCGCCTTAGGAACTTCAACAGTGAGCTCAAATCATTTACAATAATCCAGAATTTTAAGAGACCTGATAAATGTAAATACATTTAATAGTATTTTTTTCTCCCATAAAATTAATTTCTGTTGCTAAGCTATGTGGTCACATGATGTCAGGCTCTACAACCGCACCACTTAATGACAATTCTGGTCCCATCACTTTCTGTTATAATCAGGTGCTTACACAGATAAAGAAGTAGAGGCATCCCTATCAAATATCCTTACCATGCAAGCATCCTACATAGTCATCACTTTCCAATCCGCAGGTGGGGGGGGGGGATGCATGTTAGGGCTGTGATTGCTCAAGAGCTAAAACAAGACTACACCGAATCTATCTGAAATTTTTTGGGGGATGAAGTAGGCAGTAAAGGAATGTTTAAGAGTAATATTGGGTTAGACTCGTTGGGGGAAGCTTCCACAGGAAAAATAAATATCTGCAAGTAGTCCTTGTTTAGTGGCTGTCTCAGAACAGATGGTGATGAAAAACTTAAGAAACCAATCCTTGTATTTACAACTTTCACAGGTCTGTAAAGCAAGGAAATGTGACATAAGATGGTAAGCACAATCACAGTTTTACTTAACTCCTGCTTCATTTAGTTACCAAGTTGCAGGTCCCAATTGTGATAGCTAAACGAGGACTACCTCTTTTAATGCTGAGTAAAAATGTAAGATACTTTAATGTAGATTCTTAGTAGAAGTTCTAGTAACTAGAAGTTCCAGATGCACTCAGACCAGTGGTGGGTTGCAGGCGGTATGCCCCGGTACGGGCGTACCAGAGCCAGCCCGGAACACCGGATACCATTCTGGTATGGTGCTCCGGAGGGCCCACCCGCCCGCCGCGCTCCTTACTGGTGTTTAAAGGCTTTTGCCCTTCCGCACAGGCGCATGGTACGTACAGCACCTACGCGATGCTCCGCAGAGCAGCTGGAACGTCACAGAGGTGCTAAGACGCATGTGCATGCTTCACACATCCCTGAGGACGCCACCGGCCCCGTTCCAACTGTACCGGTTGGAACGCGATTTGCAACCCACCACTGACAGACCAAGTGACATTTGAGGGGAGTGTGAGAGTTGATTTGATAAAGTCATACATTTGTTGGTGCGATCCCATTAGAGTTGCAATAAAGATCATGCTCGGTTCCCCAAACTGCCATGTTGCACAAAACATCTAGGCAACAATATTCCTTAGCCCTTATTTGGGTTTCCCCATTCACACCAACAATTTCTTAAACCTACATGGAATTCAGATAAAATGCAGTGATACGACCACCTGGTCTCAGCGGAATTGTCTTCCTTGGAGATTAAGGCTGAGAACTACTCATTCTAGAACAAACAAATATGAATTCCTTCACTAAGCAAATGTTACCCCAAAAGTGCTTTTTCAAAAGGCAACTGGATTTCACTTTTTGTTTTTTTTGAAGCTGTTTCTCTTCTCATCCAAGAAGCTTGGTTATAGCTGAAGAAGCTTCTTGAATGAGAAGCAAAATATGGTCAAGAACAAAACAAAGTCCAGTTTCCTTTTGAAAAAGCACTTTTGGACAACTGTCACCTGGATGACTCCATAGAAATTAGCAAGTGTTAGTTCTTCAGCCTCCTGGCTAGTACTAAAATTGGCAAAGTGTGGCTTTTTAAAGCACGTTTTCCAAAGGAGATTCAGGTCTGGGAACTCGAAGGGTTTTTCAGCATCCTCATTGTCCTGATAGATCCACTTGTATGAATCTGCTACTTGGGGAAGAGATGAGAGAGGCATAGGAAGGGAAACCTTGAGTTATAGCTAGAAAATGGGAATCCTTCACATGCCCACAGCTACTCATGATTCATATCCACAGCTACCTGCAGAATGCTAGGATTGTTTTAAACACAGTTTCTAACTGGGACTACCTTCTGTATATAGTTATTGCTCTCATCTAAAACCTCCCAAATTAACTTGAAGACAGCTAATATGGTTGAAAACCCATAATTTAGGATGATTTCAATGCTGGCAATAATCCTTGTTCACATACGAAGTAATTGAATGTATAATTGATCCTCATGAAATCAACCGAGGCAGGGAAATGGCTTGACTAGGGGAGATGGCTTGCACTGAGATCTGTCAATTTGGTAATCAACCCTTGGGAAAATAGGCTGTCCCCACCAGTGTAGTGGCTGTAGAACTTGGATAGCAATAGCACTTAACACTTAGACTTATATACTACTTACTAAGCAGTTTACAGAGTCAGCATATTGCCCCCAACAATTTTGAGTCCTCATTTTACCAACCTTCAAAGGATAGAAGGCTAGTCAAACAGAATCGAACTGCTGGCAGTCAGCAGAATTAGCCTGCAATACTGCATTCTAACCACTGTGCCACCACAGCTCTTCTTCCCTAAAAATACAGGTGAAACTCGAAAAATTAGAATATCGTGCAAAAGTTCATTTATTCCAGTAATGCAACTTAAAAGGTGAAACTAATATATGAGATAGACTCATTACATGCAAAGCAAGATAGTTCAAGCCGCGATTTGTCATAATTGTGATGATTATCTCTTAAAGCTCATGAAAACCCCAAATCTGCAATCTCAGAAAATTAGAAAATTGTGAAAAAGTGCAATATTCTAGGCTCAAAGTGTCCCACTCTAATCAGCTAATTAAGCCATAACACCTGCAAAGGGTTCCTGAGCCTTTAAATGTTCTCTCAGTCTGGTTCAGTAGGAATCACAATCATGGGAAAGACTGCTGACCTGACAGTTGTGCAGAAAACCATCATTGACACCTCCATAAGGAGGGAAAGTCTCAAAAGGTAATTGCAAAAGAAGTTGGATGTTCCCAAACTGCTGAATCAAAGTACATTAATAGAAAGTTATGTGGAAGGGAAAAGTCTGGAAGAAAAAGGTGCACAAGCAGCAGGGATGACCGCAGCCTGGAGTGGATTGTCAGGAAAAGGCCACTCAAAAGTGTTGGGGACTTTCACAAGGAGTGGACTGAAGCTGGAGTCAGTGCATCAAGAGCCACCACACACAGACGGATCCTAGACATGGGCTTCAAATGTCGTATTCCTCTTGTCAAGCCACTCCTGAACAACAAACGTCAGAAGCGTTTTACCTGGGCTAAAGAAAAACAGACCTGATCTGTTGCTCAGTGGTCCGAAGTCTTCTTTTCTGATGAGAGCAACTTTTGCATCTCATTTGGAAACCAGGGACCAAGTATGGAGTATGGAGGAAGAATGGAGAGGCACACACTGCAAGATGCTTGAAGTCCAGTGTGAAGTTTCCAGTCTGGGTTGATTTGGGGAGCCATGTCATCTGCTGGTGTTGGTCCACTGTGTTTCATTAAGTCCAGGGTCAACGCAGCCGTCTACCAGGAGATTTTGGAGCACTTCATGCTTCCTTCCCCAGACAAGCTTTATGGGGATGCTGACTTCATTTTCCAGCAGGACTTGACACCTGCCCACACTGCCAAAAGCACCAAAACCTGGTTCAATGACCGTGGGATTACTGTGCTTGTTTAGCCAGCAAACTTGCCTGACCTGAACCCCATAGAGAATCTATGGGGCATTGCCAAGAGAAAGATGAGAGACATGAGACTTAACAATGCAGAAGAGCTGAAGGCTGCTAATGAAGCATCCTGGTCTTCCATAACACCTCAGCAGTGGCACAAGCTGATAGCTTCCATGCCACGCCACATTGAGGCAGTAACTGCTGCAAAAATGGCCCAAACCAAGTACTGAGTACATATGCATGCTTATATTTTTTCAGAGGTCCAATATTGTTCTATGTACAATCCTTGTTTTATTGACTGCATGTAATATTCTAATTTTCTGAGATTGCAGATTTGGGGTTTTCATGAGCTTTAAGAGATAATCATCACAATTATGACAAATCACGGCTTGAACTATCTTGCTTCGCATGTAATGAGTCTCATATATTAGTTTCACCTTTTAAGTTGCATTACTGAAATAAATGAACTTTTGCACGATATTCTAATTTTTTGAGCTTCACCTGTAAGAGACAGCATAGAAAAGCACAGGAATAAGTTAAAGCTTATCCCTTGTGGAAGGTAGTATGATGTTGCTTCTGCATCAGTTACACCAGTGGTTCCCAAACTTGGCAACTTTAAGCAGAGCTGGCTGGAGAATTCTGGGAGTTGAAGTCCACAAGTCTTAAAGTTGCCAAGTTTGGGAACCACTGAGTTACACCATTAGTCACGCCAGGCTAACCTTTAAAGAATGCACTCAGAAGCTGATGTGGCTAAAAGTAACACGGGAAAAGGTGAAAAGCTGGATTGACAGGAAGCTTCTGCAGCTTGTGCATAGCTTAACCACAGTAGTTTATAGAAAAAAGATTATATAGAGTAAGAGCATTATCAGGTAACCTTATCTTCTTAAGTTTATGCAAATAGTTCATAGGAAATTCTAACCAAAGCAACCAAAGCTAGATGTAGTGAAAAGTTGTTACAACTGCCAAAGATTAAGCAGAATTTATTCTAAAAAAAAGAAGAAAGAAATAATAAATAAATAAATAAGGGGAAGGGGCACTTAAAGCATGGTAGGGGGAGATGTAAACAGGCCAAGATTCACGTAGGGCTATAGGCAGCTTGGATAGGTTGTAAACCTTGTAGTACCCAGCCAATGGGGAGGCCAGGGAGGGACTAAATAGGGAATAAAATACTACTGAAATTTATCATAACGTGTGCCTACTTTGCTAGCTATTCACTCTTGCAAGAATGTATTTCACAATAAACTGCTTGCTGCTTCACTTAATGACTCCGTCCAATTTCTGAAGGGGTTATGACCCAATTCCCAACTATTCCCTAGAAGAAAACGGGATTTAGAAAACCATCAATCTTGGCCCCATTCCTCCACTCAGCCAATCTGCTTGAATATTAACCTTTTCCTTAATAACGTACAGGTATGAAAATTAGATTTCTGTCCATCCATAACACAAGTAAGGCACCTTGCAATCATATTTGCAAAGCAAATTATTGGTGAAGCCAAGCTACTGATCAAATACCCTTCCTGCTGCTTCCAGGATCTGAATTTTCAGCTATTGCTTTTAAAATAGGTGGTAGTTCCACCATTATGTTTTCCTCTCTGCTTTGTATCTGGTCTGGAAATGAACCTGGATTTTAACTAAATTCAGTTTTTTTAAAAAAAAAACATGGCTAAAGAAACTCTAGTTCGCCTAATGAGATAGTTGCTTTATAGGAAATAGCAAAACTGACCCACTTGGTCAGGAGTAAAAGTACTTTTATAAAAACAAACGGGAAGCCTTTTGGTCAAAATGGGGTGGGGGCAGTGGTGGTTCCTTCCCAGCAGGCACCAGTACCACCCACCCGCGTTCCTTACCTATATTTGACCCGACTGGGCCATTTGTGCATGCGCATGCAGAGTATGGTGCCTGTGCGATGCTCCACCGAGCAGCTGGAGCACTGAGGGGGGTGGGTGCGCATGCATGCGCAGCGTGGGTGTCCGTGGTGTATGCTCGGCCCCATCACTGTGTACCAGTTGTGACGGGATCCAGAACCCACCACTGGATAGGGGGATGGTTATTTGTGGATTTGCTGATTAAAAAATAAGCTGAATATTTAAAAAGACAACTTTCACGTAATTTATAAAAGGGATTGATTTTGATTTTGATTTTACTTTATTTGTATGCCGCCCTTTTCCCTGAGGGGACTCAGGGCGGCTCACAATTCAGGGGGAGGGAAGGACAAACAAGTTACAAACATGAAGACAATACATCATTAAAAAAGCACAACAGTCATACTATTCGAGTGGGGTTGGAGTCTTTAGCCCCAGGCCTGTCGGGACAGCCAGGTTTTAAGGGCTACGCGGAAGGTCTGGAGGGTGGTGAGGGTACGAATCTCCACGGGGAGTTCGTTCCAGAGGGTCGGAGCAGCCACCGAGAAGGCTCTCCTCCGGGTAGTTGCCAGTCGACATTGGCCGGCTGATGGAATTCGGAGGAGGCCTAATCTATGGGATCTTATTGGCCTAGTGGAGGTAATTGGCAGTAGGCGGTCTCTCAATATAAGGGATAAGGGATGCCTATTTGTATTAGCTGCAAAGAATATTAAATCTGTAACTATTCCTGTTTTTCTTTAATTGTACTGCTTTCTTTTATCTTTTTACTTCATGTATTTTCATGTTTATCTTTTATCCATCTGAATATTTTCAATAACAATTTTATAAAAAGAGAAATTGTAGCTTTATGGTAGAAATGCTTCCATTAATGAAGAGTATTGCAGCTTGGGCCTGCAATGAGCTTACTCTAGGGCAGCCTTGGCAACTTTAAAGACTGGTGGACTTTAACTCCTAGAATTCTTCAGCCATGACAATGGCCTCTTGTAGTAAAAAATGGCCACGTACTTTTCAATTCTTTGGGTGGGAGAGACTCACCTCTTCTCTTATTGTTTTCAGGGGTGAGTTCCGGCAGAGATTACTGATGGTTTGGTCAGGGACATGCTGTGTGCTTGCGCAGTACAACTAAAATTGCTCTGTGCATGTGCAGAAGCAATAAGCAAATGGCGGTGCCTATGGCTCCACCAGGAGAACCAGTTCAGGGGCGTGGCAGGCCTGGGTCCTAATATTTTCCTAATCACATTCCCTTCAGTAGGGATCTCTCCATTTTTCCAGTTTTGTGCAAATACATTTCTAGCTGTGGTTCATACGTGTATAATTAAATATGCATTCCCTTTACTACACACTTGCTTCTCAAAGGACGACGTAAAGCATAGTGGTAGAGTATATCTGCAACACTTTAAATCACCTGAAGATTTTACCGAATATTGCACCGTGTCTCACATCTGTTATGTAGTCATAGCAAAGCACAACGGCCTTAAAACATCTCATAGATACTTCATTCACTGCCCTCTGTGCTTCGGAGTACTTTTTGGAGATCAGAAAGAAAGCAGGACACTGTTCTATTTCCACACCTGTCCCAACAGGTGAGCTTGTGAAGGTGGTGGTGGTACTTTTCCATTTGTGAGAATTTGTTTTCTTCAATCCTTTGGAGAGATTTTTCCTTCTCTGACCACAAAACAGACTGAACGCCAATTTTCCAACATCCCCATTGGTCTTCTGGATGGTGTTTCTTCTCCGTCCTTCATCTACCGTGTTTCCCCGAAAATAAGACAGGGTCTTATTTTCTTTTGACCCCTAATCACTTGGCCTTATTTTCGGGGAGGTCTTATTTTTGAGGTACAGGAGGCAGCGAGCGTAGTCACCTCATGACTGCTGCTGTGTTGCAATATTTTCAGGGAGGGATTATTTTGGGGGGATTATTTCAGTGCATGCGCTCAAAAGCCCAATTGGGCTTATTATCCGGGAAGGTCTTATTTTCAGGGAAACAGGGAATCTAAGCCCCAGGAAAAGGTAATGAAGTCTGTGGAAATCTACAGCATGAAATAAAACATGAAGCCAATGGCTGTGTGGCCATGTCTTAAGTCTCTGCCATGCAATATATAATGATGGTGGAGGAAATGAAGAAAGGTCCTTCCCAGACTTCAATACAGGTAGTCCTAGACTTAGGACCACAAATGACCCCAGAATTTCTGTTGCCAAGAGAAACCATTGTTAACTGAGTCTTGCCCAATTGTATGACCTTTCTTGGCACAGTTAAGTGTATCACAGCAGTTGTTAAATTAGTAACAGGGTTATTAAATGAATCCCCACTGACTTTGGTTGTCAGGTCACAAAAGGGGATCAATGACCTCAGGACAGTGCAACCCTCATAAATACGAACCTGTTACCAGGCATAAGAATTTTGATCACGTGACCATGGGGGATGCTGCAACAGTCATAAGTGTGAAAAATGATCCGGTTATTTTTTTCAGTACTGTTGTGGCTAAGATGCTGAGCATGTCAATCAGCATGTCAAGGTCAGCAGTTCGAATCCCTAGCGCCGTGTAACGGAGTGAGCTCCCATTACTTGTCCCAGCTTCTGCCAACCTAGCAGTTCAAAAGCATGTAAAAATGCAAGTAGAAAAATAGGAACCACCTTTGGTGGGAAGGTAACATCGTTCCGTGCTCCTTCAGTGCTTAGTCATGGCGGCCACATGACCATGGAGACGTCTTCAGATAGTGCTGGCTCTTCGGCTTTAAAACGGAGATGAGCACCACCTCCTAGAGTTGGGAACAACAAGTGTGAGGGGAACCTTTACCTTTACCTTATCGGTATCCTTTTGTTGCGGTGGACCTAGACAGATAAAGGTGTTAAATTTTATCCATTAAAGGATAGGAAAATATATAATGCCATATAATTTGTGGTCCTGACTGTCAATATGTGTTCTGCTATAATAGGAGGCCAAAAATTGGTGACTGGTGCTGTCCTTCCTTTTTTAATGAGACAAGTTGTTGTTTTTTAAAGGCTTTGGAGTAGTCCTCTGGCTCAGTTTCTCCTCATACCGAGTGTCACCTGCCAGTGGGAAGAACAAATATAATTGCCTGTAGTATGGGTAGGCTGAATTAAGTGAGGGTAGATGGGTGCTTAGAACGACATGTTTAGTTGCCTATTAAGTTGTCTAACAATTCACAGCCATGGAATATCTGTGAATGGGTAGTTGGGCTATTTCAGAACATGGATCTATCTGGTGCAGAGTTAGGCAGCTATGCACAACTTTACCATCTGTGAACTTCAACTCCCAGAATTCCTGAGCCAGTGTGTACCTTTTTAATGCAAGCAGCAGCAAAAATGGATTAATGTCTGATATGTATTTGCATATCAGGAAAAGATTCCTGTTCTGCTTTTTTAATTAATTAGAAACTGCTGTCTTTTGTTGCTATTCAGTTTTATCCTTTGAAAGACTCCATCAGAGTTGGGTGGCTAATAAATTCAGAATAAATAAATTCTACGGTACATTTAAATCATCATATAGTGAAAATACAGCACACCCCAAACCTACCTACTAACCTTCCTTCTTTCCTTCCTTCTTTATATGGGGATCTCCATTTTTATTTGTACAACAGCAACCTTATGAGGTAATTATTCTCATAGAAGGACTTGATACTTGTTGGGTTACATCTGTTGGACAAAATGTCCATCTGGTTCAGTTCCTAGTCAGGAAAAAGACACTGGAAACATAAGGCTGGAGGCTGATTGGAAAGAGGGTTTAATGGTGAAACAGAACCACCAAGCACATGGTCCTGGCGCAGCTGACCACATGGAATTGGGAGAGAGGGTTATTTATACCCTTACTTCGGCTTTGCACTTGAACTTCCTGTTCCTGTGCAAGAACATGTATTCTATTGGCTATTTTAGGGGTCATAGCTAACTTTGTAGGTTGTCCGAGTCCCAGATTTGGTTGAAGCTCGCTGGGTGATGCAATGTCCCCAGGTGATTGTCCAATGTAGTGAGCTCTGCTGCTAGATGGGTTAATCCTATTATGTCCTGGATGTCCATGTCTTAATCCCATCACCCGAGAGAGCTGGAGGCCTTTTGTCTTGTAGATAGGCTGGCCCAGTCTTTCTTAATGAGCAACAAATATCTGCTGGGGACTATTAAGAAATTAGGAGTTGCCCTCGGTCTCCAAGAGCATGTTTCTCAATGTCTCGTCCAGGGAATTATAATATTCTGCCTTTTTAAATATTTACTAAAATATTTCATTCTTCAAGGAGAGGGGTGGCTGCTAACTTTCTACACATCATTGGTTAATGTTGAAATAGTATAGCAACATGATTCATGAAGAAATCTGTTTGTGGTTGATAGGAATCGAAAACTACTTGATGGCACATAATTCATCAATCAATTGCAACACAGTAAAAACTCCCTTACACTTTATTTTGAAATAACAATATTGGAAATTCAACTTGGAAAACACATACTATTCTTTTTACAGCCATGTTCCTACACACGCAGCAGAATTTGAGAAAATGTTCAACCGATATTTCATTTGATGTTCCTCCTCTCCTGTAGTTCGTCAACTTAACTTGCAGCCTTCTCCATTGACTGCAACCCAGTCTATATTATCCTATGGTAGTTCATTAACAGATTGTGATTTCGCTGTCTGGTTTTACAGCTTTTTCGGTGTTTGGAAAGCTGAAAGGTATAAAGCAAAATTTCCAGCTGACAAATGGATCCACATCCCAAGAATCTTCAGGAAACACAATGTCTTGGCCTCTCACCCAACATGCAATCCCAATAAGGAAGCTGTTGACAAAATAAAGCCAGGGGACGTTCATCTCAATGTGGGCAGGAATCTTTGCATCAAGTAACACAATCAGCATTTGGAGTACAACGAATGGTGTCCAAGTGCCCATGAAGCTGATCAGAAGTCTTGCCAAAAGACATTTTGAATGACCTCTGGAGCTGCCCTCAAGCTCATAAGGAAATAACAGAACACTGTCTCCCTCAAAAGAAATAAGCTTAGTTGACTGCACCATGTTTAGAATTTCTGACCAACAGAAAACAAGAACCAAGCATATTATGGTCAACATACCAAGTGAGAGCCAGTAAGTTTGGCTGCTGATGTAGAAAGGACATTGATGCCCATAATTGTCGTTATTTATATTCAGCCATAAAGAACTGTTCCGAAGATTCAGAATGTAACCAAGGGCAGAAATCCATGTGAGTATCACAGCAATTGTGTACAGTGCTTTCCAGCATTTGTTCTTATAGTTGGAAGTGTGGGCTATTGTAAAGCAATAATCCAAGCCAGCTATCAAAAAAACTGGGTAATGTAAAATTCCATAGACAAGGGAGATAATCTGAGGCAAAAGGCAGATGTGATACTCGGTAAATCTAATCTCTCCAATCAAAATATTCCGATTGCAGAAAATTAGAGTCATCATCCCCAGAAGCAGCAAGTCAAAGATAGCTAGTGAAATGCAGAAATAGCTCATGAAACTCTGATGATGACTGTTTTTTCTGGCTTGCAACAGAAAAAAATTGAGAGATACTTTCCCCAACATGACAAGCAGCAAGGCTCCATTCGCTTCGGAAGGCAGGACATCATGACCATCTTTAAAATTCAAAAATAAAGAACTGATGATTGCAGCCATGATTATTTGGAGTGATGACAGCTGTTTCCAGAAATAGATCATACCTAAAACATCAAGAAAATATATTAATTAATCTTAAATTCTTGGAAAAATAAGATGAATTTTCCAAAGAGTGAGCTATCTACCTACCTTCCCTTTCAACCCTACCAGTCTTCATACATACTTACCTATCTCTATCATCATCTTATCTCTCTCTCTCTCTCTCTCTCCCTCCCTCCCTCCCTCCCTCCCTCCCTCCTTCCCTCTACCTACCTACCTACCTACCTAATTTATATTGCCACCTATCTACAAATGTAACTCCGGGCAGTGTGTAATAAAGCCAACAATTAAAATATTGTTCATAAACCAGTAAAAACAATTAAACATAAATAGAAACAAGATCACAATAGAATGTATCAGGTTTGGGATTTTTCATTTGTTTGACTCCTGGTGATTACCTTGACAAGTGCCTGCAGTTCGTTTATCAAGATTTTTCAGAGGTGGTTTGCACCTATGTCTTCTTCCTAGAGCTCAGGAAAAGAGAGTGGCCCAGGTTCATACAGCTGGCTTTGTACCTAAGGCCCAGTTTCTCATCAAGAGGTTCAAACTATTCCCAGATAACAGGACAAGACTGTGGCCAAGGCATCTCCGCGGGATGTACACCAATGCTGGCATTTAATTGGGCACACATCTGAGCTATTTTGTCCAACAGATGCTGTGAAAATTCTTCAGCATGGCCTTGCAGACAAATCTCGAAAGTCCTCCTTCCCCAACGGATCACCCTAAACAAGGCCACCGAATGGCATTCCATACGGATTGAGAAGCAATTTCTGGAACTCTTCTGGATTCATCAGTTGCTGGAAAATTGGACTTGCCTCCCTACATCAGGAATAGTGCCAGGGAATCTCATGGATACATAGCTTGATCTGACCATGACAGAGGAACCATAGAGAGCTGTCACCAATTCCAGATCACACTGCCAGTTTTTGACGGTAAAACCAAATGAGACATGTGACGGCTGCTCCGTGTTGAGGATGAATGACCTGGGATAGGCCCATGGCTGCCGTAATGGCTCAGTTAAGCCACCTCAGACCCCACGCCTAAGGAAGGCAGATTAAAGTTCTCCAGGACCATCAACTCAAGGAACTCTACTGCCTATCCCCGAGACAGACTTGAGGCAGGCAGATTGATACACAGTAGGCAAAGTGGTATAACAGTCCCAACTAATCTGTAGAGCCCAACGTAAGGAACAGGGTCTTATTTACAGAGTGTATGAAATATGAAACCAACAAATAAATGAATGTATATAAGCACACAACTTTGGGAACTTGGTTTAGAGCAGTGTTTCTCAACCTTGGCAACTTGAAGATGTCTGGACTTCAACTCCCAGAATTCCCCAGCCAGCATTCGCTGGCTGGGGAATTCTGGGAGTTGAAGTCCGGACATCTTCAAGTTGCCAAGGTTGAGAAACACTGGTTTAGAGGCAAGATTCAAACTTTTAAAAAGGAGCTTGAGAAGATGTAATTAAAAGTTGGGTTATATATTGGGTTTAGATTAATCCTGACAGGGGCAGGTTTAGAATATGTGTCAATTAAAACAAATTATACCCCCTTTTTAAACAATTTTTTAAAAAAGAAACTCATTTCTCATAGGATGAATAATACGAGAGAATTTCTCACTCATACAAGGGAGATACACTCATTGTAAAAAAGAAACAAACAGAAATAGTATTTCCCTTAAAGCTCTGAACTGCAAATTTTTCTTTTCCTTTCCTTTCCCCGCCCGTTCTCCTTTCCTTTCCTCTCCTTTCCTGGAATGCTTTTTGGTTCAGCACCGTTTTTGGACAACAATGTGTCATTGCAAGCTAGTGCTTCACTTTGCTTGACGGTCCACTCCAATTTAAAGAAAAATTAAAAAAAATAAAGATGAGAGGGAGCCTAGAGGTACAAGAGAAGATATCTTATAGTTGCCTGGTGGATAATACGCCTTTTTACCTCGCATGAAAAGAATATAAAAATTATACACCTGCTATAACATAAACTCAGACAAAAAGAGCAGACCAGAATAGTAGCTTGAGTTCATAAATGCAAATTAAGATTAATAACCTGTAAAATACATCTGTTTATATACACAAGTGATCTCTGATATGCATCTGCCAAGTACCCCTCTCACGCACTGTATAAACTACTTTCTCAAACAAGCACATACATTCTCCTTCCTCTTTCTAGCAGAAACCACAAAAAAATGAGAGCTAGAGGCAGGATGCAGATGAAGAAAAGGAAAGAGGGATTTGGGGGAAAAAAGAGAAGGGAAAACAAAAATGGGTGAGGATGACCTCTGACAAATGGCAGTCCAATCTCTTCCTGAAACCCTCCAGTGATGAAGCTCCTACAACTTCAGAAGGCAAGATGTTCCATTGGTTGATTGTTCTCACTGTCAGAAAATTTCTCCTTATTTCTAGGTTGAATTTCTCCTCGATCAGTTTCCATCCATTGTTCCTTGTCTGGCCTTTGGGTGCCTTGGAAAATAGCTTGATCCCTTCTTCTCTATGGCAGCCCCTGAGATATTGGAACACTGCTATCATGTCTCCCCTGGTCCTTCTCGTCATTAGACTATCCATGCCCAGTTCCTGTAACCGCTCTTCATATGTTTTAGTCTCCAGTCCCCTAATCATCCTGGTTGCTCTCCTCTGCACTTTTTCTGGAGTCTCAACATCTTTTTTATAGTGAGGTGACCAAAACTGGATACAGTATTCTAGGTGTAGTTTTACTAAAGCTTTATAGAGTGGTATTAGTATCTCACTTGATCTTGATTATATTCCTCTGTTAATACAGATTAGGATTGTATTGGATTTTTTGGGCTGCCGCTGCACATGGAAACCTCATATTTAGCTGGTTGTCCACTAAGACTCCAAGATCCTCTCACACTTACTGCTATTAAGTCTGGTTTCACCCAATTTGTATGTGTACTTTTGATTTTCTTTGCCTAAGTGTAAGACTTTACATTTCCCTACATAGAATTTTATTTTGTTAGATAGGGCACAATGTTCAAGACTGTCAAGATCCATCTGGATCTTGAGCCCATCTTCTATTCCTGTCAGCTTAATATCATCAGCAAATTTCCCCTTATATTCCCTCATCTAAGTCGTTTATGAAGATATTGAAGAGTACTCGGCCTAAGACGGAACCTTGTGGTACCCCACTGCTTACTTTCCTCCATATAGACGTAGACCGATTAAGGACTAATTATTGGGTACGGATTGTAAGCCAGTTATGAATCCATCTGGTGTTGATGTTACCTATCCACTTTTTTCTAGCTACCAAGAAATAGATTGTGGTCTACTTTGCGAACACTTTGCTGAAGTCTATGTATATTATTTCCACACTATATTGCTGGCCTACTAATTTAGTCATTATGTTGAAGAATGAAATATTGATCAAGGCAGGGGTGAAATTCAGCAGGTTCTGGACAACCGGTAGCAGAAACTTTGAGTAGTTAGAAGAACTGGCAAATACCACTGGTCCCAGAGTGGGCTGGGAATGGAGATTTTGTAATATCCTTTCCCCAGGAGTAGAGAGGGAATGGAGATTTTGCAGTATCCTTCCCCTGCCACACCCACCAAGCCATGCCCACAGAACCGGTAGTAAAAACATTTGAATTTCACCACTGGGTTAAAGGTTATCAGCCAGCATAGTCCCACAGATTGTCCATATTCTGAACCAGTATGATTTGCAAACATCTAAAATTAGGGACAAATGCAGAGGTGCTGGATTAGGTAGTGGCCTGACTCAAGAAGTAATTTCTTTCATTGTCAAGGTTGGATTGTTGTAATTTGCATAGTTGCAAATCTGCTATTTGGAACTGAATTATAATCTTCCCATAAAAAAAGATCCTATTAATTGGGCCTATTAATTAAGTGGCATGATAGTGCACAATCCACCCTCAACTAAAATACATTTTAATGTAGTTCCTATAGACCAGTACAGCCAATATTGAAAGAAACCATTCATTTGGATAGATGCAGCCTTATTTATTCATCCAGACAGACTCTGCAGTCAGCAGAAATCAGCATTATTTCTGGAATAATGCAGCCTTTATCCATAGAAAGAGCTAGTCCCCATCATACATGGCTTAGAGAGTTGCATTTTACTACTCTGGAATCAGTGTATTTATTATTACCCTCTTTTTTTTGTTCCTATTCTGATCCACACTCTTACCCTTTCAAATGTTATGACTCAGCTTTAAAAGACTCTACCTACAATGTCCAAGCACAAAAACCATTCTGTTTGCTTAATTTGTGGCCACAAAAATAGTGCAAAAATAATTATCATCAGATATTTGGGATCAGTGCTTAGTCCTGTGCACTCAGCTACATCTTTACTTTTTATTCAAGATGACTTTCACATTTTTAAAGCAAGATTTTAATTCTCCAGGCCCAAAAAACCACTACAAGAGATGGGCTAGTTATAAAAGCAGAGATATCAGTCAATCTGATTATTGGGTTTTTTCTGAAAATGGTACAGACCTCACAAAAAGACTTATATTTGTTTTCCCCACGCAAAACTGTTGTGTTTTGCAAAACTAAACTCCTATCTTATTCTGCTATCATTACCGTAACCTTATACAATGTAGATTTTGCCATATTTTCTGGCTGCAACAAATAAAAAATAAATATTTGCAATTTATACATTTGTAATCTTCCTGTTAAGATGTCAGAGTTTATGTTCTGTGTTTTGTATTTTACCTGTGTTCCTTTTTACTGAAATATGATGTGAATGTGCTGTACTGTTGCAGAAAATGACAGGCTTTAGACTTCTCAGGATACAGGAAAGGTTTATTTGGCAGCCAGGTTCAGAAAGTTGGCGAAATAGCTAACATTGCAAATTCTGAACCACCTTCATCCTCAAAGCACATGTTCTTATACATTCTCAAAGGCAGCATAACACGGAAACACTTAACTCATTTCTTATTGGTTACTTTGAGGAGAAAGCCTTATAAGGAGATGGGGTCTTATTTCTCCTTTTGTCATAGGTGCTGAGTACGTGTCTCTAAACAAACTTTAGCTGACCCTTGTGGTCTTGTGAGACTATTGAACTCTGCAGTTAGGTGCTTGCTTCCTGTTCTTTTGCAAGCTGCAACTCTGTCTTTGTGGCTTTTTAATATAGAAGTAAAGGCGCCCCGAGAGGTTGTCCAGCCTGACCCAGTAGGTTTCACACTTAATGTCCAAATCTCACTTTACGTCCTACTTTAGTACGATAAATAAAATAAGCAATACTTTACTATTATTCTGTCTCTATTCTTCTTTAAGCTAGACCTATCTCGATATTGTTTTTATGTATTTTTAGGTTAACACTACGTTTTTATGATTTTAACTATTTCGCCTTTAAATCTTTCCTTTTCCATCCCAGGTCTCCAGCTCTGTAGCCAATTCAGTCCCTTTGGACATGAAATCCCTTAGCACTGTTGCTAAGTGAAAGTTATTAAATGCATTTCGCTCATTTTACAACCTTTCTTGCCACTCTTGTTAAGTGAATCACTACAGTTGTTAAGTTAGCAATATGATTGTTAAGGGAATCTGGCTTCTCCACTGGCTTTTCCTGTCAGAAGAACACATGCCCCGGGATACGGCAACTGTCATAAATATGAGCCAGTTGCCAAGCATTCAAATTTTGATCACGTGAAAATGGGGATGCTATAACAGTCATTAAGTGTGAAAAACAATCACATCACTTTTTTCAGTGTTGTAACTTCAACAAAAAGTTGCAAGTCAAGGACACTCTGTATTACTTTTTCTACTAAAGACTAGTCAGATTATAATAGTAAAATTTATTTAATTTGATTAGGGAGCTGGATGCTAAAACATATGGAGTACGGTTGCAGGAACTGGGTATGTCTAGTTCAGTGATGGCTAACTTTTTTGTCCTCGCGTGCCAAAAGTTTGGGTGTGCACACAACAGCGCGTGCCCACATTAATGCAAATATGCACACACACACACCGAGTCCCCTGCCCATGCACATGCGCCCCCCCTCCCCATTTTGGGCCCAGCAGTCCTCCCTGAAGCTTCCTGGGACCAAAAAAAAGAGGAGCAGGGGGGGCACTTCCCCTCCGCACTACCATCGTGCATGCCTACACTGTTACAAGAGTTATGTCAGCCTTGTATGTAGCTTTATTCCTCTCTAGCATTCATCTCCATTGTTCAATTATGCATTTCCTGCCTCTCTAGGATTTACCTCTATATGCTCCTATGAATCACCTCCTGTTCCCGTTGGGTGTATATTGATGGTCTGTATAGTGTTTTGCAGAGACCCTAAAATCAGCTGGCCGGTGGCGCATGCTTGGTGGAGCTCAGCTGAGGCTTGCCTGCTGGCAGAGAAGTCTCCGTGTGCCATCTGTGGCATGCGTGCCATAGGTTCGCCATCATGGGTCTAGTTTAATGAAAAGAAGGACTGGGGTGACATGATAACAGTGGTCCAGTATTTCAGGGGTTGCCAAAAAGAAGAGGGAGTCAAGCTATTCTCCAAAGCACCTGAGGGTAGGACAAGAAGCAATGGGTGGAAACTAATCAAGGAGAGCAGCAACTTAGAACTGAGGAGAAATTTCCTGACAGTTAGGACAATTAATCAGTGCAACAACTTGCCTCCAAAAGTTGTGAATGTTCCAACACTGAAAGTTTTAAAGAAGAGGTTGGATATCCATTTGTCTGAAGTGGTGTGGGATTTCCTGCCTAAGCAGAGGGTTGGAATAGAAGACCTCCAAAGTCCCTTCCAACTCTGTTATTCTATTCTATTCTATTCTTGAACCTCCTACAAAGGAGAAATTTGAATAATGCATATTATCTCCCAAATCAGACAAAGAATACAAGAGTTCATTCTATCTCTCTGTCACCTTTCAAATTTTGAAGTTTGAATTTTAGAAATCTTTTTCTGACAGACTGAATTATAATCCCCTGAAGAACATTCTGGGCCTGCTAATGTCACAATGATCCAATAAAATCTGGATTAATTTCATCTTGATCGTAAAAAGGCAGACACAGTTAAACAGATTTTTTTTTAAAGCCAAAAATTAGAAACTACAAGCTGGTTCTTAAAGAGCTTCCTGAGCAGATTGAAGCTCTCAGTTCTTATATTCCAGCACATACTTCCTTGCTTAAAACACAATTAATTTTTATTTAAGAAATCATTTCCTCAAAAGCTAAATAAAAAAACAGACGCCTGTACAAGAGACTTCACAATACTGAGGAAGAACTACATCCACTATTTTTGTAGGAACTGAATTGACCATACTAGTAAAGAGAAAATAAATTGTTGGTTTATTTTTATTTTTTTGTTGGTTTCTTTTCTTTTTATCTTTTGTAGAAGCTGCTGTGGTATTAAATGCATTACTGCTATTAACCCTTAACTTCTTATGTTTCAGATATTTGGAACACTATATAAGAAAAATACAAACAAAATTAACCATAGCCCATTTACAAAATAAAATTAGATTTTCAATTATGACAAGCCTTTCGTGCACAGGTAGTCCTCACAACCACAATTGAGCACAAAATTTATGTTACTAAGTGAGAAATTTCTTAAGTGAGTTTTGCTCTATCTTACGACTTTTCTTCCCACATTTGTTAAGTAAATCATGGCAGTTGTTAAGTTGGTTAAGTCAATCTGGCTTCTCCATTGACTTTGCTGGTCAGGTGGCAAAACAGAATCCCCTCAACTTTAGACGATTTCAATATCAATTCTACTATTTTTGTTCAGATGCATCTTCCATGTATGTGAAAGCATAGAAAGAACTACCAGTACAAGAAGGCAATTTGATTTTACATTTTAATAGGGAAGGCTGAACTAAATTATTCCATGACCATTGAGACCATTGTTTTCTTATTCAGAGACTAATTACTATAAGTTGTGCGATGGATCAGTGGTTAAAGATGCTGAGCTTGTTAGCTGGAAAGCTAACAATCCATGTTTGAGACCTGAGCACTGCGTGACGGGGTAAACTCCCTTTACTCACCCCAGCTCATCGGTTCAAAAGCATGCAAATGCAAGTAAATAAGTAGGTACCACTTTAGCGGGAAGGTAACAGCGTTTTGTGTGCCTTAGCATATAGTTATGTTGCTCATATTAAAGTAGGATGTAAAGTGAGATTTGGACATTAAGTGTGAAACCTACTGGGTCAGGCTGGACAGCCTCTCGGGACCCCTTTACTTCTATATTAAAAAGCCACATAGGCAGAGTTGCAGCTTGCAAAAGAACAAGAAGCAAGTGCCTAACTGCAGAGTTCAATAGTCTCACAAGACCACAAGGGTCAGCTAAAGTTTGTTTAGAGACACGTACTCAGTGCCTATGACAAAAGGAGAAGACAGACCCCATCTCCTTATAAGGCTTTCTCCACAAGGTAACCAATAAGGAATGAGTTAAGTTAAGTTATAAAAGCAGAGATATGAGTCAATCTGATTATTGGGGTTTTACATTTGTTTTTCCCACACAAAACTGTTGTGTTTTACAAAACTAAACTCCTATCTTATTCTGCTATCATTGTCGTAACCTTATACGATGTAGATTTTGCCATATTTTCTGGCTGCAACAAATTAAAAAGAAATATTTGCAACTTATACATTTGTAATCTTCCTGTTAAGATGTCAGCGTTTACGTTCTATGTTTTGTATTTTACCTGTGTTCCTTTTTACTGAAATATGATGTGAATGTGCTGTACTGTTGCAGAAAATGACATGCTTTAGACTTCTCAGGATACAGGAAAGGTTTATTTGGCAGCCAGGTTCAGAAAGTTAGAAAGTGTATCTGTGTTACGCTGCCTTTGAGAATGTATAAGAATGCATGCTTCGATTATGAAGGTTGTTCAGAACTTGCAATGCTAGCCATGGGCTAGCTTTCTGAACCTGGCTGCCAAATAAACTTTTCCTGTATCCTGAGAAGTCTAAAGCCTGTCATTTTCTGCAACAATATGACCATGGAAAATGACTTCAGACAATGCTGGCTCCTTTGCCCAAGAAACGGAAATGAGCATCTATCTCTAAAACAACTGGACAGGGGAAACTTTTACCTTTACTTAATTGCTTTAATTCTTCCTATATAAAGAATTATACCCACCTATGTTTTTATCATATGCCACACTTAAAATATATATCTAATAATATATATCTAAAAAGTAGGAGGATATGCAAGAGTTTTGCAAATACAGTACCAGAAAAATATTAAACATTAACGATCTAATTTGCAAGTGGATTATTGGCTGGAAGAATATGATGCAACAGTAATAAATGTGAGGATGCGAAGTGGGTGCTAAAAAGAGTTAATTTTATATCTCAGCCTTGTTTTTCTTAATTTTGTTAACTATTTTCTTTCATTCTAAAAGCTACTGGTAAGTTGAGAAACTGCTCTTAGTCACTGAAAGATTATAGACAGCTGGTCTAGTGTATATAATGAGGACCCAGATTGTTGGGGACAATATGCCAATGCTGTAAAGCGTTTAAGAGAAGGCTCTGAAGCACTGTGAAGCAGTATATAAGTCTAAGTGCTATTACTATTGCTATTAAGATACCAGGCTAGAAACTGGGGGACCAGGAGTTCGAGCCCAACGTTAGGCACAAAGCCATCTGGATGACTTTGGACCAGTCACTGTCTCTCAGCCCTAAGAACATGGCAATGGCAAACCACATTCAAAAACCCTTGTCAAAAGAGCTGTACGGACTTGGCTAGCAGTCGCCAGATGTGAAGGATGACTTGGCATCCTCCCTTGGCATCAAGACAACCACTGCTACAAAAGCACTTAGCCAGATCACATAAGGATACAGCAAGTCCATTCATGCAACAAACTGTTTGGTATTAATCTTGGCTAGGTTTTTATGGTTAAGTTTGCCGTTGGTATCTAGCTCATTTGGTTACCTTTGACTGAATATATTGCCCTAGAGCCACGGTGGCATAGTGATTAGAATGCAGAACTGCAGGCTAACTCTGCCCACAATCTGGAGTTCGATCCTGATAGGCTCAACATTGACTCAGCCTTCCAGTCTCGCGAGGTCGGTAAAATGAGCATCCAGATTGTTATGGGCAATATGCTGACATTGTATGCTACTCAGAAAGTACTGTAAAGCACTATGAAGTAATATATAAGTCTACGTCCTATTGTGATATTGCTAATAAGTGCTATTGCTGTATTGCTATTATCCAAACCCAGAAATGTTTAATCCAATAACCAGCTAAAAACATGTTGAGTGATGTTAGCCAAGCATAGGGAAATTTTTTAACTTCTGATCTCACATGAGCACATCTTACATCCTGAGGAATATTAAATGATTGTAAATAGGCAGACTCAGGGCGCCTGTTTAAATTCAGATGCTTTATTTAAATCAACAAAGCAAGATGACCATTAAGGAAATAGCAAAAGCCAGGTGTTCTTTCCTCAAATGAACTTTTATTAAATCCCTGGCGCTTCAAAACTTCTATTTAAATTCCCAACACATGCAGTTTAGAAAAGGGTCATATCGAGGAAATGTGAGCATAGGTAGAGTGCAGCTAACCGTGAAATTTAACAAGAGATGTGTATTATTTTCAGCGTCCCCTTGTGTAAGGCAAAGAAATTCCCAGATGTATCCAATGCCAGCTCAGACAAAGAAAAGGTGTGAATTGCAGTGGCAGACAATTACTGCTACCACTGTAGCTAACACTGTGTTTAGCGATTTGTATTTGTTATCTAGGTAACAAGTGATTTTTCCATCACAGTGGACTTCTCCTTTCTAATAAAGGAACGAATGCATCATCACCTCCTGTTAAAAATAGCAATAGCAATAGCAATAGCAGTTAGACTTATATACCGCTTCATAGAGCTTTCAGCCCTCTCTAAGCGGCTAAAAATGTGTTGCTATAAATTGGGCTGTGCAGGCTTCATCTTCAAGATTTGCCTATACAGGTAGTCCTCGACTTACAACAGTGACTGTTTAGTGACCATTCAACAGCATTGGAAAAAAAACCTGACTTATGACTATTTTTTATATTTATGATTGTTACCGTATCCTCACAGTCAGGTGTTCAAGTTGGAAGTTACAATGGCACAGAAAAAAAGGGACTTATGACCTTTTTTCACACTTACGACTGTTGCAGCATCCCCATGCAGTCGCTATAATTTTATATGTATTTCGCTAAAACCTATGATTGCAAATAGTAGTAGCAGTAGTAGTAGTGTTAACCAAAACCATGGTTTATTCAGTCAGCCACATTGTTTGCACAATGGTTTGCACAACACAGTGAATTGTAAACTAATGAGCTGGGCTGGATTTGGACGGATGCTACAGTAGGCTATGATGCATTTGACTGGTTTATAATTGAGTGCCTAGTGTTGTATAAACACAGTCTTATTTGAATAAGAAAAGCAAGATTTTTTTCAAAGTGATACTACAGCTGACACCATTATTAACCAAAATTATTCACACTGTTTCTACATTCGACACACTATTTGCAATAGAATTATGGTCAATAGGTGGTCAACTTGTATCTGAAAGCAGTGCAATCCATTTGTAGATGAGAGCTAGTATGATTTACAATGATTATTTGTGCAAAATAATTTTCCAGATCTAAGAAATTAGATCTCAAAGGAAAAGATCCCGGTCTTGGTTTCAACAGCGCTATTTTCTACACATAGATGATATCTTTAAAAAAAAAATACATAAGACTTGCATCATTTATCTGAAATAGTGCAAATCAGACAAAAAGCATAACTTCCAGTCAAGCCATAATATTTTGTCCATTCAATAAACCCTGCCACCGTCTTCCTAAATCATGATAGCAACAGCTAAGGGGCAGCACTGAGCGATCCTAAACCAAAATAGGATTCATTGGACCAAGTAGGTTCTCAGATAAAAAGGCACGGCAGCCTGGGTAAATAATAACAACAAAACAATAACAATAATATACTTTTTCATTAAGCATGAAACTCAGTTGACTTAAGTTTCATGTTTAAATAATAAACTAATAATAATACTAATAATACTAATACTAATAATACTGATAATACTGATAATCATTATCATCATCCTATGAAACATAAAACTGGGATACCAAATCGCAAGCCAACATGGCAAGATAAACCATCTACTATAGGTGACTTAAAAATGTATGCGAAAAGCCCCACTGAACTTAAATCAATACTCAACACAGTTCAACTGTTCAGGAGTGACATCAAAATGAAACTTTGGGCTTGAAAAATGTGCTATATTATCCCTGCGGCGAGGAAAAATGGAAAAAAAACAGAAGGAATAGAACTGGGAAATGGAAATATAGTGAAAGCATTAGCAAAGGATGATGTTTACAATTACCTAGGCATATTGGAAGCAGATAACATCTTGAATGGAAAAGTCAAAGAGTCAATGCAAAAGGAATACATCAGGAGGGTCCCCAAAATATTAAAATCAAAGCTGAATGCTGGAAACATAATTAAAGTCATTAATACATGGGCAGTCCCAGTGATACGCTACTCAGCTGGAATCATCAACTGGACTCTGGCTGCGTGACCCGTCAAAACCGCGGAGGACAAAATCGCGCTCGACGAAAGCGCGCATTTGACGTCATCACAGCGCGACGAAAAAAATTAAAAATTGAAATAAAATTAAAATTAAAGCAAGCCGATTCACATAAAGGTAAGGGTTAGGTTTAGGGTTAGGGTTAGGTTAAGGGTTAGGGTTAGGTTTAGAGCGTTAGGGTTACGTTTAGCGTTAGGTTAAGGGCTAGCGTTAGGTTTAGCGTTAGGTTAAGGGTTACGTTTAGGGTTAGATTTAGGGTTAGGTTAAGGGTTAGGTTTAGGGTTAGGTTTAGGGTTAGGTTTGGGGGGGTTAGGGTAAGGTTTTCGCTTTATTTTTACATTTTTCGATCACAGCACGATGTTTTCGTCGCGCTGTGATGACGTCAAATGCGCGCTTTCGTCGAGCGCGATTTTGTCCTCCGCGGTTTTGTGGTGGAACCCTCTGGCTGAACTGGAAAACGTGGACCGGAAAACACGCAAACTTTTGAATATGTAGCACGCTTTACACCACGAAATGACATCGACAGGTTGTACCTGCCAAGAAAAATAAGGGGCAGGGGGCTATTGCAAATCCCTCAAACTGTAGAAGAAGAAAAACAAAGTTTGAATGATTATGTGAACCAAAGTACAGAAAAATTGCTGCAGGCTGTGAAAACGGAGAACAGCATAAAAACAACAGAAACAAAGGCGGAATATAAGGAGAAAAAGCTGGATGATAAATTAAATAGATGGAAAACCAAAGCTTTGCATGGACAGCATTTGAAAAATATTGAAGGAAAATGTGATGACAACTTGACATGGACATGGCTTAAGATGGGAACTATCAGGAAAGAAATAGAAGGTTTAATACTGGCTGCTCAAGAACAAGCACTACAAACTAATGCCATGAAAGCGAAGATTCAAAAATCCACTGACAACCCAACTGTCGACTTTGCAATAACAAAGTCGAAACTGTTTCCCATTTAATATGTGAATGCAGCAAAATTGCACAAACTGATTACAAAGCTAGACATGACCAAGTTGCTAAATTAATCCACTGGTCATTAGGTAAAAAATATGATTTACCTGTATCCAGAAAGTCACGGGAACATAAAATGGAAAAAAGTAATCTAAAATGAAAGGTGCATATCTTGTGGGACTTTGGAATACAAACGGATCGTCATTTGGAGCACAACACGCCAGATATCACGGTTGTAGAGGGCAAAGTATACAGTTTATTGATATCGCTGTTCCTGGAGATGCCAGGGTCGAAGAAAAAGAACTAGAAAAAATAATGAAATATTGCAACCTGGCCATCGAAACTACATGGCTATGGATGAAGCATGTAACAGTGATACCCATTGTCATCGGAGCACTTGGCACCAAGAATTTTACAAGATACATCAACAAATTTCAGCTTCCTGCAATAACACCAGCGGAACTGCAAAAAACTGCACTACTCGGAACATCTTATATTTTAAGAAGGTACTTGGTTCACACCTAGGACACTGGCAGCAAACCGTATCAACCATTAACACCAGTCACTGGTATTTGTAATGCATTTTTGAATGTTCAGTTGGCTGAGTTTCATGCCAACTTCATCATGTTTAATGAATAAAGTAAATAATAATAATTGAAGTTGAGCAACTGTGGAAAAAGAAATCATGTGTTGTCCCAATTGTAATTGGAGCCCTTGGAGCAATACCTAAAAGTCTACCTCGCTATTTGGAAATTCTAAATTTATCAGACTTGAACATTCTGACTCTACAAAAAACCACCCTACTTGGAACAACTTATATCCTCCAACGTTACCTTAACAGTTCCTAGGTCCTTGGTTAGGACTCGAGCTGTTGAGCTACCAACCAGCCCCAAAGGCTGTGAATCTCACCAAAGATTAACCACATAATAACAATAACAATAATAACAACAACAATAATACACTTTATTCATTAAACATGAAACTCAGTTGACTGAGTTTCACATTTAATGAATAAAATAAATTAATAATAATAACAACAACAACAACTTATGACAATGAATCATGCTTTGCACCCTAAAAGTGATGTTGACCGATTGTATCTACCAAGAGCAGAGGGTGGTCGAGGACTCCTACAAGTAAAGCAGACTGTGGAAGAAGAAAGACACAGCTTGAATGATTACATCCAGAAAAGTGAAGAACCAATGATTAAGGAAGTAAATAAAGGACTTCTTTTGAAGACAAGAAGTTAAAAGCTGAATATAAAAAAGAAGTAATTGAGAAGCGAGCTGAAAATAGGAAAAGCAAAGCTATGCATGGCCAATACTTAAAAGTATTGAAGGCAAAGCTGACCAAAAACTAACTTGGAACTGGTTAAGATCAGGAGTACTGGTGGGGAAACAAAACCAGAAGACTTTATTTTGGCAGCTCAAGAACAAGCCGTAGCCATAAACTTCATGAAGGCAAAAATTCAACATATTACCACCAACAGGAAATGTCGCCTCTGTAAAGATGAGACAGTCAACCACTTTGTCAGTGGCCAAATTTCACAAACTGACTATCTACAACGCCATGACTGCGTTGCTAAGATTATTCACTGGAAATTTTGCCCAAAGTTTGGAGTACAGCAAAAACGACTAGGACCATCAGGTTGAGAAGGTTTTAGAGAATGAGAAAGGCAAGATCTTGTGGGACTTCAGAATTCAGACTGACAGGCACTTGGCCTACAACACACCTGTCATAACAATAGTTGAAAAGAAAAAAGTATGAAAAAAGTATACCTGGTGATGCATGATTTGAAGATAAACAGCAAGAAAAAAAATCACAAAATACAGGGACTTGCAAATTGAGCTTGAGCGACTGTGGAAAAAGAAATCATGTGTTGTCCCAATTGTAATTGGAGCCCTTGGAGCAATACCTAAAGGGCTACCTCGCTATTTGAAAATTCTAAATTTACCTGACTTGAACATTCTGACTCTACAAAAAACCACCCTACTTGGAACAACTTATATCCTCCAAAGTTACCTTAACAGTTCCTAGGTCCTTGGTTAGGACTCGAGCTGTTGAGCTACCAACCAGCCCCAAAGGCTGTGAATCTAACCAAAGATCATCATCAAACAATAACAACAATAATATACTTTATTCATTAAACATGAAACTCAGTTGACTGAGTTTCATGTTTAATGAATAAAGTAAACAACAACAATAGCAAGGACAACGGCCACATTTGATTGTCATATATCTCATCCAAGTTACACCTAGGTGTGGTAGGAGAGCCGTATTAGCGCAACTGGAAAAGGGGTTTACCGGATCCTTCCCGATTGTTGTTGCTTCTTCTGTGTTTGGGATCTCTCGGGCGCCCGTCGGATTGCTCAAGTGGTTGCCCTTGTACCAGACTCTCTCCTTCCAAAGTCGGGCGGCTACATTTCTCCCTGCTGCAAAGAGGAATGAAACCGCACGAAGTGGAAACTCACCTGTCTTTAAGCCGAGTTCAATCGGGAGGCAAGACAAGGCGCTTACAAAAAGAACAGGCGGGGAACAAATAGGGCATCTCCCCGCGCCATCTGTTGCGCGCAGCTAACTCAGACCTGGATTAAGGGATGGTGGGGGAACGACGGGATCTTACGTAGTTCCAGGCAGCCGCTCGGAGAAAAGCCAAAGGCGCTCTGCAGAAGCTCAGAGGCATTCGCATCTCCCCACACCCGTAGCTTAGCCCCGGTCTCCCAAACAAATCACCGCCGCCTCTCCTCCCTCTCTTGCAACCAAAGGAAGCCGCTTGCCTATCTCGACAGGGCGTCACCTCAGGGCGGCGGTGGGAGAGGCTCCGCCTGGTAGTACTGGCTCGGCGAAAGGGCGGGGGAAAGGGGAAGCGAGCGAAGGCTCCGTCCCGCCGTAGTGTGGGAAAGGAGACAGGCCCCTTTTCGTCTGCCCGCGCCGGCATTCCTTGATTCGCTTTACGGCGGGAGGAGCCGTCCTGGAGCTATGGCTATAACAGTCTGTGGAGATTCTCAGTCATCCAGGTCATGGTTGTCCTAAAGGAGCTTTTTCAGGAGGCAACTGGACTTTCTTGTTTTTGAAGCTTCTTGGATGAGAAGCGAAACGTGTTCGGAAGAAAAAAAAACAAGAAAGTCCAGTTGCCTCCTGAAAAAGCACCTTTGGGACAACCATGACCTGGATGACTAAGGATCTCTGCAGACTTTTAGCTATACAATTTGGGATGAACACCCTTTGAATGGTGTGGGCAGTAGGGATGGGTTTCCAGAGGAAAAATTGCAGACTACATGAACTAGAAGCACTGCTCGTATGACCCGGAGGACAGAGATAAACCTCCAAGTCCTCCAAGTGCTTCCCTCTAAAAGGATGCAAAGGACCAGCTGTCTGCAAGGAATATAAATCCTTCCAGACTATCCAGTCAAAGCTGAAGAAGCTTCTTGGATGAGAAGCGAAATGCCTTCAAAGAAAAAAAGAGAAAAGTCCAGTTGCCTCCTGAAAAAGACCTTTTGTTTCTCACCCAAGAAGCTTCTTCGGCTATATAGGGTTGTGGGAAGTTATCATCCAGCCCTTTCCCAGAAAAATGAAATATCCTAGGAAATATTGAAAAGGCAGAATATTTCTCTGGATATGAAAAGAAGCATGTTTTAAAAGACAGAATAGTTGCCTGTAGCTTCTTGCCCACCCCCACTTTGTCAATAGGCCCATTAAGACTAGCCAGGCTAGCCCACTTTACATAATAAAGACTTCAGCAGCAGCTACAGAAAGGCATGATTGGCCTTTTACTCAACTCTCCACATGGCATCTGAAAACTCATCTATGGATTCAAAACAGCCTAGAGAGTAGCCCCCTGCATGGCACCATGGGAGTCTGACAACCACTCAGAATACATTTCTTACACAGGAACAGGAAACAGAGAGGTGGGACTAAACAGGGTATAAAAAGCCTAGCAAGCCCCTTCCTCAGCCTTTGTCTTCTTCTCCATCAACATTGAAACATGTGATCTCCTTTTCTGTTCAGGGCTCAAGCCACATGGCCCTGTCCAACAATAAACCATCTTTCCAAGCAGCCTCCATGTCTCCAGTGTCTTCTTCCCCACTTGGAGCTGAACCCAAAAGGACATTTCTTTCAACAGGGTTATCTGACTTTATTGAACCACATGATTTTATTTAACCATACCCATATAACTGATGATATGGCTATACAGGGACGCAGTGGCTCCGTGGCAAAGACACTGTCGATTAGAAAGTTTGGCGGTTTGAATCCCTAGCGCTGCATAACGGAGTGAGCTCCCATTACTTGTCCCAGCTTCTGCCAACCTAGCAGTTCGAAAGCACGTTTTAAAAAAATGCAAGCAGAAAAATAGGAGCCACCTTTGTAGGAAGGTAACAGCGTCCATTGCCCCTTCGGTGTTTAGTCATGCCAGCCACATGAACACAGCCATGTCTTCGGACAGCACTGGCTCTTCGGCTTTGAAACAGAGATGAGCACCGCCCCCTAGAGTCGGGAACAACTAGCACATATGTGCAAGGGGAACCTTTACCTTAGTTCCAGGAGTTCCAATAGAAGTGAGTCTCATAGTGCAGGGTTGAACTGGAGTCCTTGGTGCTTTGCTTGCAGAAGTCTTGTGACTCAACTGGGTAACATTAGAGCAGTGTTTCTCAACCTTGGCAACTTGAAGATGTCTGGACTTCAACTCCCAGAATTCCCCAGCCAGCATTCGCTGGGAAACACTGCATTAGAGCCTAACTCGGGTTATGAAACATCTGAAAGCAAAACACCCATTTCCCAGAGCACCAAGGACTCACAATGTAACCAGGAGTTGCTGTTTGATATGAAGCCACCTGCTTAGTAGTAACCCTGTGCTGCTGAGTCCAGTTGCAGTAATCCATGGATTGCCTCATTTTTTAAAAAGGAAGCAGCTTTCTCGATCTTGGCGTGCTCTCTAACCCAGTGTTTTTCAACCTTTTTTGTGCAAAGGCACACTTTTTTTCATGAAAAAAATCACGAGGCACACCACCATTAGAAAATGTTAAAAAAATTTAACTCTGTGCCTATAGTGACTATATATAAAGTAATTTTCCCACGGCACACCTTACACTATGTCACGGCACACTAGTGTGCCGCGGCACAGTGGTTGAAAAACACTGCTCTAACCTACCATCTTCCCTCCAGAAATCACCTGAGGTGCCCCTCCTGGCTCCTTCCCATGGGCCTGTCTGTCAGCAGGGGGCAACCCAAACTAAACTAGGCCAAATGTGGTTACTCCTTGGAGGAGATACCACTAGGAAGGCGAAATAAATGAAACCCAGCCAAAAACAGTGGTAAAACCACTCTGTTAGAGAGAAGTTTCCTGAAGATGGGCTCCAGCATGAGTTCAAAAGCTCTGAAAGCCAAATCTGGCCTTAGGTTCTGCCTCAGTTTACCTTCCCAATAAGCAACTGAGTCGGATGATCATTTAAAAACAGGTTTTTAGGGTACCCTGATAAAGCGGGATGTCATTGTGGAAAGGTATCACCCAGTCCTCTCCCAGAAAAATGAAATATCCTAGGAAATATTGAAAAGGCAGAATATTATATTTCCCTGGATGTGAAAAGGAGAAATGTTTTAAAGAGAAACTTCCTGCAGCTTCCTGCCTCCCCCACATTTTGTCAATGGGCCATTAAGAAGGCCAAGCTAGTCCCTTTACATAATAAAGAGTTCTCCACTTCAGCTCCAGTGGGATGGGATTAAGGCATGATAATATTGGCCCTTTACCCAACTCACCACATGGCATCTGAGAACTCAACCAAACCTGGATTCAAAACGCAGCCTAGGGAGTTGCCCCTGCATGGCCCCATGGGAGTCTGACAACCAATCAGAATACAAGCTCACGATCAAAGGCCAGAGAGGGCATAAAACCAGGGACTCAGCATCTCAGTCCTTCCTTCTCTCTTCTCCACCAACATTGAAGCATGTGATCACCTTTTCTGTTCAGGGCTCAAGCCATGTGGTCCTGTCCACCAATAAACCATCTTTCCAAGCAGCCTCCATGTCTCCAGTCTCTTTTCCCCCACTTGGAGCTGAACCCAGAAGGCATTTCTTTCAACATCTCAATAAAAAAGGAGAGAAAGAACTTCAAGATCCATGTTTCATTCCTTTTTATAGTTAACACCACAAAGAAAATGTGAGAGGAAAGTTTATAGGTCAGGATAAAAGTAACCTCCCCTTTGCATAGGAAATCACTTATATGTAGTCAATCATGTTACTTATTTGCATGTTCATTAAAAGGAGGTTGAAGATCAGAAGGGATATAACTTGCAAGGAAAAAGGCTATTTGGAGTTCACAAAAGAAATAAACCAGACCAATTTGTACTAACAACTTTTTTCTTATCTGGAGCTCCAGCATGTTTATCTGCTTAGGAATGTTAAAAGCTAATAAACGTGAATATTTTAAAGGAGATAAAATAAATAATATTAAAATGCAAAGTAACTATGTGAGTTAAAGGTAAAAGTTCCCCTTGCACATATATGCTAGTCGTTCCTGACTCTAGGGGGGGGGCGCTCATCTCCGTTTCTAAGCCGAAGAGCCAGCTCTGTCCGAAGACGTCTCCCTGGTCATGTGGCTGGCATGACTAAACAGTGAAGGTGCACGGAACGCTGTTACCTTCCCACCAAAGTGGTTCCTATTTTTCTACTTGCATTTTTTACATGATTTCGAACTGCTAGGTTGGCAAACGCTGGGACAAGTAACGGGAGCTCACTCTCTTACATGGCACTAGGGTTTCGAACCGCCAAACTGCCGACCTTCTGATCAACAAGCTCAGCATTGTAGCCACTGAGCCACCATTTCCCCTATGTAACTAACTACGTTAGTAGTTACATAAAAAATCCATGCCATGTGCTCCTCAGCTTGGAAAACTAAACCAGATCCTGCAACATTATCCTGGGACACATATAATCGTGACCCGTCAAAACCGCGTTCCACAAAAGCGCGGTCGACAAAATCGCGTATGTGACGTCATCACAATGCGACGAAAAAGATCGAAAAATTGAAATAAAAATTAAATTACAGCAAGCCGATTCACATAAAGGTAAGGGTTAGGTTAAGGGTTAGGGTTAGGGTTAGGTTAAGGGTTAGGGTTAGGGTTAGAGCGTTAGCGTTATGTTTAGCGTTAGGTTAAGGGTTAGCGTTAGGTTTTTCGTTACGTTAAGGGTTAGGTTTAGGGTTAGGTTAAGGGTTAGGGTTAGGGTTAGGTTTGGGGGGGTTAGGGTAAGGTTTTCGCTTTATTTTTACATTTTTCGATCTTTTTCGTCGCGCTGTGATGACGTCACATACGCGCTTTCGTCGACCGCGATTTTGTCGTCCGCGGTTTTGTGGTAGAACCACATATAATGACCTTCATCAGTTGTAAACCCCTTCATTATTCAGAGATCTGCTTGTACAGACTCTAACAGGAGAGCTGGTTTCAAGGGAGACCATACAGTTATTAGTTCTGAGTTGTTGGAAACAGAGTAGGAACAACTTGGGAATGATAAATAAATAGAAATAAATAGGCCCAGAATTCCATACGGTTAGGTTTTGGGTGGCCTGGGTGAGCGGTTTATTTATTTTGACTAGTTGTTTATTATATCTTCTTTTTCTGTCAGGAATGAGGGAGGGGTTTATGGCTTTTTACCTCACATGGAAATATAATTGTTTGGTTTGGTTATTCTTTGCTCAACTGAAATGGGCGTTGGTAGGAGGATGAGGCTTTGTTCTGTGCTCCAGCTTAGAGGAGAAAATGTGTTGGCCACATCTGGCCTTCCCTCGTTCACAATCTCTTAAATAAGAAAGAGATCTGATCTCTTTCTTATTTGATCCCCCTGTGTTTATCTACCACATTATTTCTTTTGATTTTTTTAAAAAGGAATTTGCAGAGTTCGTTACCAAGAGGAAATCTCACTGAACTGTTGACCAAAACTGACGTTATACTCTGAGTCAAACTTCTCTGGGGAATGCCATCTTTATGGAAATCAGTTTTTGCAATTCATGTAAAACAGAGATAGGAGAATGGAATAGCTATGAAATGCAATAGATCCAGACATAATTATTTCCTCAACTGTCACTTTGTTTCACCAGTACACGCCTTCTAAATGCTGCAGGGCCATACCCTGAAACCGTGGTAAGAATATGCTTTTCTTGGCTTGCAGCCACTTCTTCTTTCTTCACCTCAGTGCAAAGCTTCCTCTGTGCTGACTTTATGCAGCCGGTAACCTGGTCAGATCGCAAACAATCCCATACTACAATGTGGAAGTGACAGACTCTTCAGTTGCTAAAGCAGCACTGTGGTTTGAGGCAGGGTTTTAGACTTTTTAAACCTCAGGCTGATAAGATTAGCGAGATATAAATATGTATCAAACAATAGAAATGTTCAATAGTAGAAATAGAAGCTCTTCTGAACAGCTAATTGTGATCTAGAATAAACCTGTGTTCCAGTTTTTGTTGCTACAGAACAGGCATGATGATGATTATTATTTAATTACATTGCCCAATAGTCAATTCTCTGAATAAGATGCACCAAGGCCTCCTGGTGATTTTTAAGCATCACCTGTCTAAAAGTCTCTCTACATCCTCAGTCATCCAGGTCATGGTTGTCCCAAAGGTGCTTTTTCAGGAGGCAACTAGACTTTATTTTTTCTTTGAAGACGTTTTGCTTCTCATCCAAGAAGCTTCTTCAACTCTGACAGGATAGTGGGGAATGGAAGCATTTATATCCCTTGCAGACGGCTGGTCATTTGCATCCTTTTTGACGATCGTTGAAGCACTTGGATATTTATCTATGTCCTCAGGGTCACCTGGGTAGTGCTAATGGTTCTTATGGTCTGCAATTTTTTTTCTGGAAATCTGTTCATACTCGCCCACGATTCAAGGAGTGTTCATCCCAAATTGCATAGCTGAAGGTCTTTACCATCCAGTCAGAGCTGAAGAAGCTTTTTGGATGAGAAGCAAAATGCCTTCAAAGAAAAAACAAGAAAGTCCACTTGGCTCCTGAAAAAGCACCTTTGGGACATAGCAATAGCAGTAGCAGTTAGACTTATATACAGCTTCATAGGGCTTTCAGCCCTCTCTAAGTGGTTTACAGAGTCAGCATATTGCCCCCAACAACAATCCGGGTCCTCATTTCACCCACCTCGGAAGGATGAAAGGCTGAGTCAACCCTGAGCCGGTGAGATTTGAACAGCCGAACTGCAGAACTGCAGTCAGCTGCAGTAGCCTGCAGTGTTGCATTTAACCACTGTGCCACCTCGGCTCATCACCTGTCTACAGTAGTTCCTTGCACAAGGGATCCCCACAGAATGAAGTGTAAAAGCTGATCACATAATCCCGAGTCACAACTGCAAGCATCATAAATATGAACCAGTTGCCAAGCATCTGAATTTTGATACATGACCACGGGGATGCTTCAATGATCATAAGTATGAAAAATGACTTTATTTCAGTGCCGCTGTAAGTTTGAACAGTCACAAAATGATCTGTTTTAAGTTGAAGGCTACCTCTACTCCATTTTGGTTGCCATAAATCAACTCTGATCTCTGGAAATTCCTCTGAACCAGTGGTGTGTTCCAGATCCCAGTGCAACTGGTACAGTGCAACAGGGCTGGGCCCTCACCACATGAATGCTTGCAGCACATGCATGCGTGCACAGCATGCACATGTGTACTTAATGCCTGCGATGCTCCGTGATGCCTCCGTGATGCTCCAGCTGCTTGGCGGAGCATCGTGCAGGTGCCGTACGCTCTGTGCGCATGTATGGAAGCCCCGGAAACCTCAAATACCAGTAAGGAGCATGGTCAGGCGTCTGGGCCCTCCGGAGCACCATACCGGAACAGTACCTGGTGCTCCCGGCAGGCTCAGGTATGCCCGTACTGGGGTGTACCGGTCGTAACCCACCACTGCCCTGAACACTAAAGAATCCATTAGGTTTCATAAGTAATCTATGAGGGGCATGATGCCAGAAGACCAAGCTTCATTAGATAGTGGCTAGATCATGCCCTACCCAATATCTAGGCTACCTCCCTCCCTAAAACCAAGTTACAGCTCACCTACAGATTTGATGACAATTCAAATCCATGGTTGTCACACAGGCCATGAAATCCCATGATGGCCCTATTAAGACACCTTCTGCATGAACAATGAAGTCCTGGGGTTCTTCAGTACCACATTGATACATGCTGGGAGGCTACTGGGAAGCAGTGTGAATGTTGCGTAACTGTGTCCCCAATTTGTTGACCTCATCCTGGTTAAGAGATTTGTACTCTGTCCAGTTTGAACCATTATCTGGAGAGCAATATGGTGTTCCTATGGACCACAGCGACTTCTGTGACCTGGGTTGATGCTTCAGGTTGATGTAAGGCCAACCTGGACTACTGCACCCAGTTTTGATTACCACACTATAAAAAAAGATGTTGAGACTCTAGAAAGAGTGCAGAGAATAGCCGTAAAGATGATTATGGCAATGGAAACTAAAATATGAAGAACGGTTGCAGGAACTGGGCATGGCTAGTCTAGTGAAGAGAAGGACCAAGGGCAACATGATAGCAATGTTCCAATATTTGACAGGCTGTAACCGAGAAGAGAGGGTCAACCTATTTTCCAAAGCACCCAAAGGCCAGACAAGGAACAATGGATGGAAACTGATCAAGGAGAGATTCAACCTAGAAATAAGGATAAATTTTCTGACAGTGAGAACAATCAACCAATGGAACAGAAGTTGCCTTTGGAAGTTGTGGGTGCTTCGTCGCTGGAGGCTTTCAAGAAGAGATTGGACAGCCACTTATCAGAAATGGTGTAGGGTCTCCTGCTTGAGCCAAGGTTGGACTAAGTGATCTATATACCGTCTCTTCCAACTCTGTCTTTCTGTTATTGATTGAGAAACCAAGTCAGAAGAGCACAGTTGAGTCATCTCTAAATTACCCAACTCACTCAGATTTCCAGAGTTCCTCTTGGCACCAATTCATCAACCCAACCGTCCCCCATCCCAAACTTACAGAGTGTGAATGGAAGGAAGGAATTTAGCTATCTTCTGTCCTGCTGTTTCTCAGGTCTCTTCATTTTCTGCAACAATATGACCATGGAAAATGACTTCAGACAATGCTGGCTCCTTTGCCCAAGAAACAGAAATGAGCATCTCTAAAACAACTGGAGAGGGGAAACTTTTACCTTTACTTAATTGCTTTAATTCTTCCTATATAAAGAATTATACCCACCTATGTTTTTATCATATGCCACACTTAAAATATATATCTAATAATATATATCTAAAAAGTAGGAGGATATGCAAGAGTTTTGCAAATACAGTACCAGAAAAATATTAAACATTAACGATCTAATTTGCCTTTGGAAGTTGTGGGTGCTTCGTCGCTGGAGGCTTTCAAGAAGAGATTGGACAGCCACTTATCAGAAATGGTGTAGGGTCTCCTGCTTGAGCCAAGGTTGGACTAAGTGATCTATATACGGTCTCTTCCAACTCTGTCTTTCTGTTATTGATTGAGAAACCAAGTCAGAAGAGCACAGTTGAGTCATCTCTAAATTACCCAACTCACTCAGATTTCCAGAGTTCCTCTTGGCACCAATTCATCAACCCAACCGTCCCCCATCCCAAACTTACAGAGTGTGAATGGAAGGAAGGAATTTAGCTATCTTCTGTCCTGCTGTTTCTCAGGTCTCTTCACAACAAGGTTGAACATAGGGGTCAACCAATTCTTGGGAAAGCTCCAGTTATCATGTGGGTCATTTTGGGGGGGGGGGCTGTGTAACATATTTTATGAGAAAGAAATGAAAATCTCAAAGATGATGGCATTTACATACATCATTGTAGCTGTCCGAAGCATCCACATGGTGCACCCAAAAAACCCACAATGGTGTTATAGAAGTTTGTACTGCAGACACTACTGCTGCCTTAAGTGGTTCCCTTGGAGGGTCACCCTTTGAAGGAGTTACTGCTCACACCGGTCTCCTTGAAATATACAGGTAGTCCCCGACTTACAAAAGTTCATTTAGTGACCGTTTGAAGCTGCAACAGCACTGCAAAAAGTGACTTATGAACGTTTTTCACATTTACGACCGTTGCAGCATCTTCATGCTCATATGATCAAAATTCAGACACTTGGCAACTGACTCATATCACATGAATGATCTCCTTTTGCAACCTTGTGACAAGCAATATCAATCCGAAAACCAGATTCACCTAACAACGGGGGCAGGGAAGATCGTGAAAATGGAGCAAAACTCACTTAACAAATGTTTCACTTCGCAACAGAAAAGCTGGGCTCTATTGGGGGTCATAAATAGAGGACTACCTGTACCTTGTGCTGAAGAGAGACTGGAGAGCCAGACGCAGCAAATGCCACAGAAGAACCTCAGTGGAATCAGGGAAACTGGCAGTGGCTGAAAGCTGTCTTGCCTCATTCTTCTTCCAGGTCAGTTCAGCAGATGTTAAATATGTATTGTATTCCCTTTGAAATCCTCAACCAGGTGGAGGAGTGGTTAAATGCAGCACTGCAGGCTACTGCTAGATCAGCAGGTCAGCGGTTCAAATCTCACCGGCTCAGGGTTGACTCAGCCTTCCATCCTTCCGAGGTGGGTAAAATGAGGACCCAGATTGTTGGGGGCAATATGCTGACTCTCTGTAAACCGCTTAGAGAGGCCTGAAGGCCTATGAAGGCCTATGAAGCGGTATATAAGTCTACTGCTATTGCTATTGATATTGCTATTAAATCCATATCTTGCTTTACCATTGCTTCTAACCATGACACCACTAACTCTTGAATAGCTACTTGGTCTGTCCTAAGTACTGAACCTAATTCATATATTCCTGTTTTTTGAACGGAGGAATAAATTTCAGAAGAAGAAATCTGTATCGCTCTGTGAATCTACCTATGACATTCATTCTTGATCTAACTTCTTAGATGAAAAACTATATTTTTCCTGTTTGTTGGGGGACATCCTTCCTGAAAAGACCGTACATTGTTGGGTGAAAACAGAGCTCCCTTCTGTTACCTGTAGTGTAGTCCTCAGGTTACAACCACAATTGAGTCCAATATTGTTTTATTTCTTCTGCAGTTAGTATTATTTAGCAGGATGAAGAGGCAACAGAGTATGACCGCTAGGACAGTCATCTTTTTTATGTAAGTAGCTGTTTTATTGCTTTGTGTGCTTGTTTCATCCTTAATATAGTAGTGCAAGCAATTAAAGTCTTCCTTTCTGTATCTCTTTGTGCAGGCCATTGATTGGAGCAAGGTGGTCAGTGGGTGACTTCAACACACAAAAGGGCAGTAATCTTCCTTTTCTATTATTTTGTGTGCTGGTTTCATCCTAATGCAGTTCAAAGAGTTCATTTCTGTGTCTCTTCTTTGTGCAGGCCATTCATTGGAGTCAGTGATATTGAAGACTGACAAGGACAGTCATCTTCCTTCTGTAAGTAGCTCTTTTATTGTTTTGTGTACTTATTTTAATCTTATTTAAGTAGTAAGTACACAAAATAATAAATTTCCTTTTTTATATCTTTTTGTAGATCACCCACTGGGGCAAAGAATTCAGTGGCATCATCTTGGCCACTCCCACCCGGTCACATGACTGCCAAACCACTCCCACCCAGTCACATGGCCAGCAAGCCACTCTCACCTGGTCACATGGCTGGCAAGCCACTCCCACCCAGTCACATGGCCAGCAAACCACTCCCACAAAGCAGGCCACACCTACAGAAGAGGTTCCAAAAAATGTTGAAACCCACCACTGGGCCCCTCCCATAGGAAACAAAAGAGGAACAAATGGGGAGTGGGCCTTTGCAGGAAACAATTTGTTCATTCAGTCGTTTCAAGAGTGAGAAGTTCTGTTTGTGACTTAAGAGACACTGTGCCAAGTTTGTCTTGTCCTGCATTTGGAAACTAGAATAAGTGGTGTCAAGCTGACCACTCCCACCCAGTCAATCACACCCAGTGAGTGCCATCAAGCTGGCCATGCCCACCCAGTTGGCCACACTCACGGTTGGCCACACCTGCTCCCCCTCCAAAGACCACAGCCCTGATGTGGGCCTCAATGAATTGAATTGAGTTTGGCACCCTTGCTATATATTATATAAATGTGGCTCAAATAGCTAGTTTAAGACTCAGTGTATTGGATTGCAGGAAGTCCTTGACTTATAATGGCAATTGGGATTGTATTTTCCATCATTAAGCAATGCAATTGTAAAACAAGATAGCATTCTTTAGCAACCACAGCCCCTGCAATTCCAGTTGCTGCCATTACCGAATCGTTAGGTGAGGCAACTTCTGCCAGCTTTCAACATTCAACTCAGTGGGGAAGCCAGCAGAAAGTTACAACTCCCAGATTCTAGGAAAACTGGCATGGTAGCTAGGTTGCAGTGACGTGCGGTGAGCTTTAGCTGGTGAGGCAGCAATTTTTTTAGACTTGTGGACTTCAACTCCCAGAATTCCACAGCCAGGCATGCTCAGTTCCGATTTAAAGCGACAACATTTTTCCCCCTTGCAAAATAAGTTTTCCCATTCTTTTTCTTCTCCCTCCCCTCCTTCCTCCCTCTCTCCCTCCCTCCCTCCCCCTCTCTCAAACAGACACACGCACACAGAGAAGTTGGATCTCTCTCTCACTCACTCACTCTCAAACAAACACAAACACAGAAGTTGGATTGGATATATTTTCCCATGGCTTGAAAGCAGCTCCTCTGCCATACCCCCCCCCCACTTCCCCTGCTGCCTTCCGATCAGAGCCTTTGATTGCAGGCAAAGGGTGTCTCGTTTTGTTTTGCTCAGTTGCGCTTTGGGCTCTTTTTCAGCGGCAGCTTTGCCTGCTCCTGCTCCAGGGTAGACAGAAGAGGGCAGGAAGCGAAAGGCTCGCCCTTAGGAAGGTTGAGCCGTACCGAGCCCCGAAGCGCATTGTGCTCTTCGGCTGGCTGACTGGCTTGCTTGTCCGGTGTGGTGGGGGGAGAAGAAGAGGAGCGGGGTTCAGCTGGGTAGTAGAGAAAGCTGTGCCTTGCCTTGAGGCTCAAATGTTGCGAGCCGGGGCCTCAGGGAGCCGCCGCCACTGGGAGACCTAGTGATGTGCGCTGCTTGGAGCAAGGGAAAGCCGATGCCTTGCACCCCAAGCGCGGTTGGCTGCATGGTGACCTTTCCCTCCCTTTGATGTCCCCCACCAGGATCGCTCGGATGGGCTGAACGGGACCTCTGCCGGCGACCGCCTCCCCCAGCTCTCATCTCTCAACCAGGCGGTGGCATACTCCTCGGCTCCCCCTCTGTGCCACACACTGGCCTCAGACTTCCAGCCTCCTTACTTCCCACCCCCACACCTTCGTGATCTCCTCCAAGCCCAGGTCAGAGCTGCGCCGAGCCCCCCCTCCCCAGCTCAGAAAGGGAGAGGGGGATCAAGGCTGTGAATAGGACCCCTTCTCCTCCTTTCTGCTGCTGCCCGCCCGCCCGCCCGCCGCCGAATAATTCTTCCTCACCGAGCATGTCCGGCTGCTGTGGGGAAGACTGCTCCTATGAGATCCTCAGCCGGAGGACCAAATTTGGGGAGAGCCAGCAGGCTCACATGGGCACTCCGTGTGGAGGCTGCTGCCATAGAGGTGCTCCTTCTGCGCCCTCCAAAATAACCCGCCCAACGTAAGCGTGCCTTCCTCATGGCTCCTCTTGACCAACAAATGATTTCTTTTTCCACAGTCGCTCAACTGCAAGGCATGATTTGCTGCTCCAAGATCAGGAGGCGGGAGAATCACGTTCCTCCTTTGCATACGGAATTTTTCGCCTTTTAACCCTTGCTTAACTCTTAAAAGGCGAAAAATTCCTTATGCAAAGGAGGCCCATAGTTCTCTCGCCTCCCCCTACAGTTAACACTAAGCAGACTCAAAGTCACTGTGACTCGGAGTCTGGCAGCAACTACCTTGGCCTTTTTAATTATTTTAAAAATTCTTTCCTTTTCCTCATGAGACTGGTGAGGCCCCGCCTCCCCTGCCTCCAGTGACTGCACGTCCCTGGTAGGTTGCAAATGATAATGTAATGGGTCACATTCTGGGGAGAGAGAAGTTCCGGGAGGATGGGCTCCAGCACAACTCTGAAATCTTATGGTTCTGAAGACCGACTTACAACCTACAACATTATTTTGGGACACATATTTTTACCTTCATTTGTCTTAGTTTTTATTCAATACATCATAGTTAACCCTATCATCACCTATCCTAGTATCTTAATCTAATTCTACTATTATGAAGACCAATAGCTAGGGTGCATCTGTGTGTGGCACGCCAAAACCGCGGTAGACTACAGCGCGCCTGACGAAAGCGCGTACGTGACGTCATCAGCAGCGCGACAAATAAAATTAAAAATAAATTAAATTAAAATTAAAATTAAATTAAAGCAAGCCGATTCACATAAAGGTAAGGGTTAGGGTTAGGTTAAGGGTTAGGGTTAGGTTTAGGGTTACGTTAAGCGTTAGGGTTAGGGTTAGGGTTAGGTTAAGGGTTAGCGTTAGGTTTAGCGTTAGGTTAAGGGTTAGGGTTAGGGTTAGGGTTAGATTAAGGGTTAGGCTTAGGGTTAGGTTTAGGGTTAGGTTTGGGGGGGTTAGGTTTAGATTTACGCATTAATTTTAAGTTTACAGCTCACAGCGTGCTGTTTTCATCGCGCTGTGATGACGTCACGTACACGCTTTTGTCGAGCGCGCTTTAGTCTACCGCGGTTTTGTGGTGGAACCGCATCTGTGAGGGAACGACTTGGATGCATTCAGAGATATTTGTTGTAGAAGAAACGTGTAAATCCTGAAATGCAATTCCATGCATACTTAAGTTGGGACTAAGTTCCACCAAACAAGGTCAGTCCTCTTGTCTGAATAAACATTGATCCTCTTCTACTCTAAACAGGACAAATCCTAGTTTTCTAACCCTGCGTTTCTCCTCAAGGAAAGCTAAACATTATCTTCAAGCACTGCGTTTTTTAACCATTAACCATTATCCTGAGGAACTGTGCCTCAAACTACAGATAAAGATAAAGTAGCAGCCAGTTCAAAAAGCTTCTATAGTCTCCTAAAAGTTGAATGAGTAGGCCTCCACACAGTTTACACTGATCTTCTTGGATCTATCTAGATAAATTACTGGAACAACTTTCTCAGAGCTAGATCAAGCCTAAGCTTAAATAGCTGCAGAAGAGGCTTTTTCACAACTGAAGCACAACTAGAAGTTGAACTGTGGAAGTTTTCCTCACTGCCATGTAGCCTAAGGCAGTGGTCTCCAACCTTGGCAACTTTAAAACTTGTGGACTTCAACTCCCAGAGTTCCTCAGCCAGCTTTGCTAGCTGAGGAACTCTGGGAGTTGAAGTCCACAGGTCTTAAAGTTGCCAAGGTTGGAGACCACTGGCCTAAGGGGTGGAGGAGTAAAAATTTATGATGCTTTATAAGCCATGATCGAAAGCTTAGCGCACTGAGTGAGCTCAAGCCACTCTACAATCATGATATGCTAGACAAACATAGTTGAGACCTGGATGGAACATTTAAGTTGTGTAAATGCTCTGTATGTTTTTTAACCTAGCTAGAGTAACAGTCACAGTTTCCTTGCCTTCTGATATGAGAGTCCAGCATTAAAAGAATGATATAGAAATTGGAAATGAATAATTAGTTCTTAATAGTGTCAAGAGGATGGGAGGAGGGGAGAGAGAGTGAATGTATTTCCAGTTCATTGTAATTTGGTGATACCTGTGGGAAGTTATCATCCAGCCCTCTCCCAGAAAAATGAAATATCCTAGGAAATATTGAAAAGGCAGAATATTTCTCTGGATGTGAAAAGAAACATGTTTTAAAAGACAGAATAGTTGCCTATAGCTTTCTGCCCATCCCCAGCTAATGGGCCATTAAGATGGCCCAGCTAGCCCACTTTACATAATAAAGACTTCTCCTCACTGCAGCTGTAGGGGGAAGGGATATTACTCAACTGACCACAAGGCAACTGAGAACTCATCACAGCCTAGAGAGTAGCCCCCCTCCATGGCACCATGGGAGTCTGACAACCAGTCAGAATACATTTCTTACACAGGAACAGGAAACAGAGAGGTGGGACTAAACAGGGTATAAAAAGTCTAGCAAGCCCCTTCCTCAGCCCTTCCCCTTCTCTTCTTCTCCATCAACATTGAAACATGTGATCACCTTTTCTGGTCAGGGCTCAAGCCATGTGGCCCTGTCCAACAATAAACCATCTTTCCAAGCAGCCTCCATGTCTCCAGTGTCTTCTTCCCCACTTGGAGCTGAACCCAGAAGGACATTTCTTTCAACATACCAAAATGTCAATCTGTAATGGATTTATTTCAGTTTCCCCATGTTCATAGAAGTTCTACTTTAGGCACATCATAAAGACAATATCGTTTGCGTTATTGATTTATTAATCAAAACATGCATTCTGCTCTGAAAGAGCCTCTGCCTTCCCTCAGCCTGTTGAGTACCATCTCGTTGGAAGAGAGCAATTTTTAGCACTGCACTAAGAGTTGCTCAAGCTTGTATTTCCATGTGGTTTTCTTGGTGAAATCACATGAGTGGTTTACCGTTGCCTCCTCCGTGCAGTATTAATTGATACCTTTGTTGTTGTTACTGAAGTCATCATCTGGCGTCTTCCTATAATCGCTATTGCACAATGTAGGGCCCTGCTTACTTTACCTGGGCAGCTGGGATAATTTACTTGCTCTATCATATTCTTGATATACATTGTTGGTATATCTTTCCCATCACAGTGAACTAGCCCAGTAGGGGCTGGGATGGGAATATTGCAAGATGCTTGCATGGTGATGAGTGGTGGGCTTCAAAAATTTTGGCAAAGGGTTCTCTACCCGGTTGCTGGGTGGGCGTGGCCATGGTGGGCATGGCCTAGTCGACCTCCTGCACCACAGTGAGGGGTGGGTGTTTCTGCCCTCCCCGGGCTCCGGAGGCTTTCCTTGAGCCTCCGGGAGGGCAAAAACGGCCTCCCCAGGCTCTGGAGGCCCTCTGGAGGCCGGAAACAAACTTTCCGAACTTCCAGTAGGCCAATTTTTTGCCCTCCCCGAGCCTCTGTGTATGCCCGGCACTTACCTGTATACAAAATGGGCCATGTGGGGACTTCCGGGAGGGGAGGGGTGGGCGGGACCAGCCAGGAGTAGGATTTGGGGGTTCTCCAAACTGCACAGAATCTTAGCTAGAAGTTCTCCTGAACTCCTGTGAACCCCCAGCAGCCCACCCCTGATAGTGATACAGAATACAGGTAGTCCTTGAGTTACAACCACAATTGAGCCCAACATTTATGTTGCTAAGCGAAACATTTGTTAAATGAGTTTTGCCCATTTTACGACTTTTCTTCCCACTTTTGTCAAGTGAATCCCTGCAGCTGATAAGTTAATAACATGGTTGGTAAGTGAATTTGGCTTCCCCATGGACTTCGCTTGTCAGAAGATCACACAAGGGAATCACATAATCCTGGGACACTGCAACCCTCATAAATATAAGTCAGTTGCCAAGCGCTTGAATATTGACCACGTGACCATGGGGATGCTGCCAACGGCTGTAAGTGGGAAAAAGAGTCATAAGTCTCTTTTTTCACTGCTGTTCTAACTTTGAACTGTCACTAAATGAACTGTTGTAAGTCGAGGACTACCTGTAATTCCATCTGCAACAGTGGTGGGTTCCGGATCCCGATGCAACCAATACAGTGCAACAGGGCTGGGCGTCCACCACATGCATGCGGGCAGCACGTGCGCAGCACGCGCATGCTTACTTACCGCCCGCAACGCTCTGCGACGCTCCAGCTGCTTGTTATCATAGCTTACCTAAAGTATAGCACTGAAAATGCTAAGACGGTTATACCTGATCAACACAAGGTCTTGGTCTTAAACCTACTATTACCTAAACCCTCTAATTATACATGCAAGCCTCACCACAACAGTGAAATAACCCACCACAATTAACATAGGAGTTGGTATCAGGTATCCACCCATAACACCAAACAACACAAGCCACACCCCCACGGGCCAGCAGCAGTAGCTAATATTAGGCCATAAGCACCAACGCTTGATCTAGCAAGAGGGTGCCAAGGGCCGGTTAATCTCGTGCCAGGGACCGCGGTTACACGACAGACCCAAGATAATAGTACCGGCGTAAAGCATGACTACATAATAGTACAACATATTGGGATAAAACTAAACTGGGCGTAAAAAGCCATAAGCCCCACTAACTCCGCCCTATGAGTCGGCTCTGGAGGATGTGGATGACCCTGGACAGGGTTCCGACTCCGAGCAGGGCATAGAGAGACTGGTTGGCCATCAGGTGGTGCCTGAGCCTTGGCCCAGTGGGGAGGAGACAAGGGAGAGTGATCCAGAAGCCAGCAGTGAGTTGTTCCTGGATGCACACCATCGAAGAGCTACTCGGTGTCAAGAACAATTACACAATTACAGGAGGTAATTGCGCTCAGCTGGTGGTCATTAGGCTCCTCTCCAGAGTATAAAAGCTACTTGTGCACATGGCCCTCTTTGTAGAAGTTACCGCAGAATTGAATGTCGGAGGACATTACTGCAGGATTGAATGTCGGAGGACATTACTGTAGGATTGAATGACGGAGGACATCACTGTGAGCTTGGCAGGCTAAATTGCTGCCAAGCCTTATCTGTGTTTATTGCTGCCTGAGTTTGTCTGAGTTGCTGCCAAAGTCCTTATTTGTTTGGTATGCTTGGCTTTCAGCCACCGAGGTTTTGGTCTTGCTATTAAGCTTGTCTCGGCATTGGTTACTGGACGGAGGAGGAAGTCAGAACACCTTACTATGCCTAACCTAACACACAATAAAATCACCAATTGTTCGCCAAATAACTACAAGTAAAAACATAAAATTTAAAAGGCTTGACGCTACTTCACATCATCCTAGAGGAGCCTGTCTAATAACCTATACCCCACAATTAACACCCCCCCTAGCCCAACAGTCTATATACCGCCATCGCCAGCTTACCTTGTGAAAGAAACAAAGTGAGCGCAAAAGCCACCACTAGTACAATAGGTCGAGGTGTAACTAGTGAGGGGGGAAAAGATGGGCTACACTTTCTAACACAGAAAACACGAATAGACTATGAAAATAGAAACCGAAGGCGGATTTAGCAGTACATTAAGGACAAAATGCTTAACCGAAATAAATGCAATGAAGTGCGTACACACCACCCATGATCCCTGTCAAAATTAATAAAAACTTCAATAACACATTAAACCCGTGCAGAAGCCCCATTCGGCTCAAATACAGATAAGGAGGGCGAGCGGGCGGGTGGGCCCTCTGTAGCACCATACCGGAAGGGTACCTGGTGCTCCCAACAGGCACCAGTACGCCCGTCCTGGGGGGTACTGGTCGTATCCCACCACCTGTCTGCAATTATATTGGGCCGAACAGAAATAAGTGTAAACAGCGAATTTCTTCAGCTTTAAAGGGCGCATCTAAAACAACCTCAACTTTACTTTCTTAGTCTGCGTTTCCGAGGAAAATGTTTTTAATGGCATTTGTACCCAACTAGGCCGTTTTATGAGCAACTGAGTGCACTGAATTTCTGATATATAAATAGCTCTGGGTTTCTGTGCTGTAATCACCACATGCAAAAATTCCACATTAAGCTCACAATAATCGCTTGCAAGAAAATAATTTTTTTATAAAGAAGAAAATCATCATTAAAGCAGACAACTCTTATGGAAGATGGCTGTGTTTCAAAACTATATGTTTATAATAAAATATAGCAGTTTGGGCAATATTAGGCCCAGTATAGACCACTTTGCCTCTGAGAATGCTAGCTACAGTTTTCTAGTGAAAAAGTTTTCAGGAAATTTGTTGTCTAGACCAGTGTTTCTCAACCTTGGCAACTTGAAGATGTCGCTGGCTGGGGAATTCTGGGAGTTGAAGTCCGGACATCTTCAAGTTGCCAAGGTTGAGAAACACTGGTCTAGACCACAAGCATTGAATCCTGAAGCCAGACACTGCCCAACAGACACGAGCAATGGACTACATTAGTATAATACAGATAGTACCTAACTTACAACAGTTCATTTAGTGATTGCTCAAAGTTACAATGGCACTGAAAAATGACCATTTTTCAAATTAATGAATGTTGCAACATCCCCATGGTCACATGATCAAATTCCAATGCTTGGCAACTGACTCATACCTGTGACGGTTGCAATGGCTTTAGGTCAACTTTTTTGACCTGGCAAGCAAAGTCAATGGGGAAGCCAGATTCACTTAACAACCATATTATTTAACTTAACAACTGCAGTGATTCACTTAATAACTGCAGCAAGAAAAGTCGTAAAATAGGGCAAAGCTCACTTAACAAATGTCTCACTTAGCAGCAGAAATGTTGGGCTCAGTTATGTTTGTAGGTTGAGGAGTACTTGTATAGCAGTTTATTTGAGGCTATAGCAGATTATCTGAGGCCGACTTTATAAAAGGCAAGTAACAGCTGCAACACCGTGTTTGTGTTTGTGTGTGTACATACACATACAGTATATATTGTAGATGATGTATCTTTTTGGGTGCCTATACACATTCTATATTATGTAATATGTATGTACACATATGGCATATATACATAGGATTAAACAGTATATTTTGGATGTTCAGAAGTAGTAAATAAATAGACAGAGAAATTGTATCTCATTGAGGCCTTTGAAGCGAGGAGAGGCCAGGGAAGGTGCCCCTTGACCTGAGTGACATCAAGTTGGTTACGCCCACCCAGTCACATGACCAACCAGTCCCATGACCATGAAGCCATTCCCGCCGTCACATGACCAACAAGCCTCACCCACCAAATAAGCCATACCCACAGAACCGGTAGTAAAAAAAATTGAAACCCACCCCTGAACACGATGTAAAAATAAATCCAAAATGCATAAAAACATACCTTTTAATTTGCACTGACATTTTTTCCTCCTTTTACATAGAGTGAATCCACCACGTTCCTTTTTGTCGGCTTGTCTGGTGGTCATATTGGCTAGCAGCTAAAATTATGAAGAATACAATTTTACAAAAGTCTGCTCAGAAATTCCTCTGAATTGGTATGGGGTTTACGCCAGAAAAGTGGATATAAAATAACAGCCTGAATCTATCATCTCCTAGCTTTCTTATTTCTTTCTACAGGCTATGTGCTTTTAACTTCTAGCAACTGCCTGGCCTAGATTCTGCAGTTTAATCTTGGCAGGGTTTTTCAGAAGCAGTTTGCCATTGCCTTCTTCCTAGGGCTGAGACAGAGTGACTGGCCCAAGATCACTCAGCTGGCTTTGTGCCTAACAAGGCAAGGCTAGAATTCGCTGCCTCCTGTTTTCTCAGTCTAATGCCTTCATCACCACACAAAACTTGTTCTCTGTTTAAGATTGATGGATGGGATAATAAGGCGTTTGGCGGTAACAAACCAGATGGTTCATGCGCTTTTTTCTTGAAAAAACTTGCTATCGTCCTAGCTGAACCTTTGTGTAGAATTTCCGAACTATTGTTTCGAACTAATTCTCTGCCTGTTCTATGGTCATCGGCTCTAGTTATACCAATTTTTAAAAAGGATGACCCTAATTCAGCTGAAAATTATAGACCGATCTCTTTGTGTTGTGTTACGTGCAAAGTTATGGAATCAATTATAAACCAATCTATTGTTCACCACTTAGAGACAAACGACATGCTATCCGACAGTTTGGCTTCAGGAAAAACCTGTCCTGTAATCTACAACCTTTGCACTGTCAAAACATCTGCACTTCATGTCTTGATCAAGGCAAAGCTGTAGATGCAATTTCCATAGATTTTTGTAAGGGTTTTGATACAGTAGTACATGATAAACAGCCGTTTCTGATCCTTTGCACAAATGGATTGCTGCTTTCCTGTATAATAATGTACACTGCAGAAAGTGAAAATAGGGAACTCGCTATCTAAATCTGCACCAGTTAACAGTGGTGTTCCACAACTATCTTACGTCCCACATTTTCTTGCGCTATATCAACGATTTATGTGAGCAACTTAAAAGCAATTGTGTCCTTTTTGCCGATGACATAAAATTATTCAATACTACAGATGATTTTGTTGTTTTCAAAATGATCTCAACTATGTATCTGAATGGCCTTCTATTCTATTTGGCAACTTCAAATTTCGATCAATAAATGCTCTGTCTTACATATTGGAAAAGGTAATCACAATTTCAAGTATAAGCTAGATGGCATTGAAGTAGATGATGACCTTCACTTTCTCAAGGACCTACCGTGTTTCCTCGAAAACAAGTTAGGGCTTGGCCTTATTTTCATGTAGATCTTATTATTTTTGAGGTGCAGAAGGCAGCGAGCATGGTCACCTGATGGCTGTGGCTGCTGCATTGCAATATTTTTGGGGAGGGCTTATTTTGGGGGGAGGGCTTATTTTAGTGCATGCGTTCAAAAGCCCAATTGGGCTTATTATAAGGGGAGGTCTTATTTTGGGGGAAACAGGGTAGGTGTACTTATCTCTGATGAGCTATGCTCCAAAGTTCACTAATAAAAGTGTTGCTAAAACAGCATTAAGAGTTGTAAATTTAATTTTGCACAGTTTTTTTCCTGAAAACATTGTATTGCTAATTAGAGCTTATAAAACTTATGCTAGACCAAGAGTTTTGTTCAACTGTTTAAAATCACCACCATATATCTGACATCAGTACAATTGAGCAAGTTCAGAACTATATCTCAAGAAAACGCTTGCACTCTTCTATGCATAATAGAATTCCCTATGCTACCAGCTCGAAATTCTCAGTTTGGATAACTTAGAAGAACTGTATCGCTTGCTGTTAGACTTGGGTATTGCATACAAAAGTATACGTAGTAATGTTTTACCTGTAAATAACTTTTTTGTTTTAATCACAATAATCCACACGCTAACAAACACTTTAAACTTAATGTAAATCGTTCTAAAATTGACTGTAAAAAATATAATTTCTCTAATAGAGTTGTCAAAGTCTGGAATGTCCTACCTGATTCAGTTGTTTCAGCTACAAATTTTCACAGTTTCAGTCACGAATTGATTTCCGTGGACCTCACATCATACTTAAGTGATTAGTAGAGGGGGCGGGCATAAGTGCACTAAGATCCCTGCCTATCATCGCTGTCACTGTCACTTTTATTCTTTTATTCTTGTTCTTGTTTTTGTTTGACAAACTCAAACAAACAAATGAATAAACTCAAGAGAAGTTTGTGTAATGCATGTTGTGTGGGCAAAGCACAACTACAACCTCCTTTGCATTACCTACAAAGGATCTATAGAAAGGGAGAATTTTTTATTTAGTTATTTTTCAGTAAGGCTTTTCAAACATCCAACTTTATAGGTTACCTATAAAGTTGGATGTTTGGAAAGCCTTACTGAAAAATAACCAAATGCGCACAATAACTAAATATTGCATAACAGAGCAATAACCAAGTAAGTAGGAAGAAAAATAAATAAAATTAACAAGGTTCAAGGTTCAAGGTTCAAGGTTCATTTTATTTATATGCCGCCCTATTCCCGGCGGGACTCAGGGCAGTGCACAAACCCAAAGGAGGGGAAGGGAAACACAAGAACTACAACAAAAAAGTACAGGGAATTTAAAACAACCAACAGCCACACGATTCGAGAGGGGACGGGAACTCATCGACCCCAGGCCTGCCGACACAGCCAGGTTTTAACGGCTTTTCGGAAGGCCTGGAGAGAGGTGAGGGTCCGAATCTCTGCGGGGAGCTCGTTCCAAAGGGCCGGAGCTGCCACAGAGAAGGCCCTCCCCCGGGTAGTAGCCAGATGACATTGGCCAGTAGACGGAACCCGGAGGAGGCCTAATCTGTGTGATCTAATGGGTCTTTGGGAGGTAATTGGCAGCAGGCGATCTCTCAAGTATTTTATCCCGTGCCGCTGAATGATCTCACCTAACAGCTTTGTCCGAGGGGCGTAAAATTTCACCCCCCAGCCTGAGTGATGGAATACTAGCCAAATTTTTGGGAGGGAAACACAACAGCCACTCGGTCTTGTCTGGATTGAGCGCAAGCTTGTTAACCCCCATCCAGACCCTGACAGCCTCCAGGCACTGGCACATCACGTCAACTGCTTCACTGAGTTGGCACGGGGCGGACAGATACAACTGGGTATCGTCCGCATACTGATGGTATTTTATCCCGTGCCGCTGAATGATCTCACCTAACGGCTTCATGTAGATGTTAAGCAGGAGGGGGGATAGGATCGAACCCTGTGGGACCCCATATTTCAGGGGCCTAGGGGTCGACCTCTGCCCCCCGACCAACACCGATTGCGACCTGTCCGAGAGGTAGGAGGAGAACCACTGAAGAACAGTGCCTCCCACCCCCACCTCTCATAACTGTCGCAGAAGGATACCATGGTCAATGGTATCGAAGGCCGCTGAGAGGTCAAGAAGCACTAGGACGGAGGCGTGATCTCCATCCCTGGCTCTCCAGAGATCATCGGTCAGTGCGACCAAAGCAGTTTCCATGCTGAAGCCAGGCCTGAATCCGGACTGAAAGGGATCCAGATAATCGGCTTCATCCAAGGACCATCGGAGCTGAAAGGCCACCACTTTCTCAACAACCTTCCCAACAAAGAGAAGGTTGGAGACTGGACGGTAGTTATTCAAAATGGCTGGATCCAGAGATGGCTTCTTCAGGAGGGGTCTCACCACTGCTGTCTTCAATGGCGGTGGAAAGAAGCCCTCCAGAAGGGAGGCGTTCACTATTGCCTGGATCCAGCCCCGCATCACCTCCTTGCTGTTCGTGACCAGCCAGGAGGGGCACGGGTCCAGTGCACACGTGGTGGCACTCACCGCTCCCATGGCCTTGTCCACTTCATCAGGAGTAACAAGTTGAAAGTCAGTTCAGAGATGTCGCTCAAGACCCTCCCCCGGTACCTTGCTGGCTCTGCGCAATTGGAGTCCAGGTCTATCCGAAGCCGAGCAACTTTGTCCGCGAGGAACTGGACATACTCCTCCGCTCTACCTCGTAAGGGATTATCCGCAACCCTCCCATTCAGGAGGGAGTGGGTTACCCTAAACAAGGCGGCAGGGCGCGACTCAACAGATGCAATTAGAGCGGCAATATAGGTGTTCTTAGCTGTCCGGATTGCCGAAAGATATGCTCTGATGCAAGCTTTTAATAGTGCTCGGTCTGACTTGGATTTACTGGACCTCCAGCGGCGCTCTAGGTGTCTCTTTTGGCGCTTCATCTCCTGGAGGTCCTCGGTAAACCAAGGGGCCCTCCTGGATCCACTGCCACGGATCGGCCGTAAAGGCGCAATCTGGTGGAGAGCCTCAGATGCTGCTGAGTTCCAAGCAGCAACTAAGGTCTCCACTGGACTGCGAGCGAGAGTATCAGGCACAATACCAAGCGCCGTCTGGAAACCCTGAGGATCCATAAGATGCCTGGGGTGGAACCACCTAGTCGGCTCCTCCTCCCTACAGTGGGGGATTGGTCTCCGAAAGTCGAGCCTCAGTAGGAAGTGGTCCGACCATGATAGGGGCAAGATCTCGCTACCCCTCAAACCAAGATCACAACTCCACTGCTCCGAGAGAAATACAAGGTCAAGTGTGTGACCCGCTGAGTGAGTCGGGCCCTGGATTACTTGAGTCAGGCCCATGGCTGTCATGGAAGCCATGAACTCCTGCGCTCCATCAGAGTGCTCGCCGAGCGAAGGCAGATTGAAGTCCCCCAGTATCATAAGTCTGGGGAACTCAACTGCCAGCTCAGCTAATGACTCGAGGAGCGAGGGGAGGGCTGTTGTCACGCTGTTGGGAAGCAGGGACGTTAACAACAAGCCCACTTGACCCGCAAGGTCCATCTTCACCAGCAAGGACTCACACCCGACAAGCTCCGGAGCAGGGATCCTACAAGGAACTAAAGACTTTCGGATAACAATGGCCACTCCCCCACCCCTTCACTGGGGTCGCGGTTGATGAAGCACCTGAAAACTCTCTGGGCACATTTCAGTGAGGGGGACTCCTCCCTCCGGGCCCAGCCAGGTTTCAGTAATACATGCCAGGTCTGCCCCCTTGTCCAAAATTAGGTCCTGGACAAGGGGAGCCTTGTGAACCACAGACCTGGCATTTAGCAACAACAACCTGAGACCAGGGTCCTGACTACTCATGCCATCTGGCCTTGGAGTGGAACTAACAGGGCCGGAAGGAGGGATCCCTTTGATGTAGGGAACCCTCCTTCCCCGGTAATGGTTCGCCCTGAAGTTCCCGCCATATCTGCCCTTCCCCAATATGACCCTAATGTTCTGGCTCACTCCCACATCTATGGTCCCTCCACCCTCTCCCCTGGCCGCCAGATTCACCAGCAGGCCCTTCGACACACACATCCAAGGGCTGGATTAGACCTGGGCCCCCCTGACACTTCTGCCAGAGCACTCAGTGCAGGAGGTACCCAGCTATGCTCCCGGCCCACCACACACACAGACACATACAATCAGTCAATCCCCACAAACAAGTTAAAACAAGGGAAACAACAATATCATAATAAAAGTGGGAACATTCAGTCAACCACAATCATACCACGCACTCTCCATACAATTAAAAATTACAAAAAATTACAAATTTATAAAAATTATAAAAAATTGCCCAATATAGCAAATTGATCGAATATAGTCCGAAAAAGCCGAGGAGGGAGTAATGTCCAAGACCTCCCACGCGAGAGCCCGAGATCCAGGGAATGATGAAAGAGACATATGATGATAACAATAAAAGAGAGAGCCACACTTCCCAGTCCTCTCTCTCGTTACTGTAATAAGATTGCAGAAAGTCAGTGGAGGTATGAACAGGAAGCCCAGGATGGCAATAAAATCATAGGCCCCAATTTGCTCCCCAACGATGGTCCGGAGGGCAAGGCCAGGAAATGTCTGGGAGGCAAGTAGGCCATAGGCGGTGGATATAGCAGCGAAAGTTGCGGGGCCAGCCATAGGCGACGCCAGACCAGCAACACCCCTTCCCTCGGAAACAAAAGGACACACAGGGGCCAGGGAAACCCCACGGTAAAAGGGGGGAGGAAAAAAAACCCAATCCCAGCTGTGCCGTGACACTCCCAGTGGTAGCAGCCGACCGATAGGCCGCTAGGCTAGCAACCCCACCCCCAGCCTCACCCTAACCCTAACCTTAATCTAATATTAAGACAGCAGCACAGACAGCAGATGGTGGTATTGGACTATCAGGGGGTCAGGTCCCCCCAAAACAGTCTTCGATAGCTGTCTCCACGGTAGCCAAACGGTCTCAGCCAGATCTTCCAGGCTCCAGCAGGCCCCCTTGGTCCCGGTGGTCAGGAAGTCCCAGACCGCCTCTCGCCACAGATGGCGCAACAAAATTCGCAAGATGGTTCAGCGTTGCCCGGCTACTTGAGCGATGTTACTCCACAAAGCGTTCCGTGATCTCTCTCTGATCTCAATATTCTCAGCGTATTTTCAACATTCTCAGGATTCTCAGCGTTCTCAGCAACTCCCATAGCACTCAGTAATCTCTCTTTAACAGTCAGTCAACTCCCGGGAAACCTGGTTAATCTCTCAGGCTCTGCAGCTAATCAGTGGCTCAGCGGCTTTGATGTCAACCCCGGCGTCTCCCGGCGAGCAAGCAAACCGTCCAGCCCCTGGGGGCCACCACCCCCCAGGCGGCCGGGGCGCCCTTCACTTCCAGCAAAGTCCCGGCAAACAGTCTTTCAAAGGTGAATTGCAAACACAGACCTTAGCAGTCCCTGGATAGTTGCCAGGTCGATAGCTTCCAGATGCAACCCTGTACAAGGAGTCTCTCAGATAGGCAAGTCTTCACACTAACAAACTAATTGTCTCCTGCAAACATCATTCCCCTTTTTCTCCTATTTATTCCCTATGGGAGGGGCCATTCAGCATCCCCTTGTGCCTTTACTGCTGAGTCGCCTTTGTTCCTTAACTGTTCCCTTCCCCTGACCGCTCTGCGAACGCGCACATCGGGAACAGGCTCCAGCTGTATCAGCCCCACTTATCTCCGACTCCGAAGGTATCTGATAACTATCAGATGGCCCTGGCCCAATCTCTGCCTCCACCACAGAGCACAGGGCCTTCCCCAGACTCCAGGGCCTATGTTCCTCCCCAGCCTCCTCACTGTCTGAGTCTGCCGCCAGCTCCACTGGCTGCTGGCAGGCCACAACACTTATGTTTCAGGAAATGCTGATCAACTTCTGTTTTATTTTTGCAGTTAAACTGCCTCAAGGACACTACATGCACATAGGGATTCTTATTGGGTGCCCAAAATGCAGTGAAAATCGTCTGCTCCAAAACGTTGAAAGAAGAGTGGGTATGAGATGATCAAGTAGAGGTAAAGAAAGGAGTGAGAACTGCTAATATTAATCATGTAATTGTGTCATGTACTTTGATTCTTGGAACAGGCCATAGAGAGCATTTGAGTTTGTATTGGGTAATTTATTCTGAAATGTTTATTAGTGAAATTGGAAGAGAAAGAGACTGTTGGTCCAAACTTCCTTCTTTTTGGTGATGTCGAAATGGCATTTTTATTTGCCCTGTAGCATCAAAGGGAGGATATGAGAGGCAGATGACATGGGTTTTGTAATTTGTTAACTAACTTAGTTACTTCCTATTTTAATTTGATTTATTTTCTCTCTTTTAAAAATGATGTTCAGGTTTCTTAGCTTTTAACATTCCTAAACTGATAAACAAGCAGGAGACTAAAACGAAAGAAAGAAAAAGTTTGTTAGTACAAGTTGGGGTTTGGTTTACCTTTTTTGTGAACTCCAAACAACCTTTTTCCTTACAATTACACCCCCTTTGACATTAGACCTCATTTTAATGAACATCTGTGATATTACGGGATGCAAATATGTAACATGTTCGACTACATGAAACTGATTGCCTATGCAAAGGGAAGGTTACTTTTACAATGTCCAATCAACTTTCCTCTTGCATTTTCTTTGTTGTATATAAAAGGGAGTGAAATATCAGTGTTCTCTCTCTCCTTTTTCATTGAGAGATCCCACTTTATTAGGGTTATCCTAAGTAAACTGCTTTTAAATGATCTTCCGAGTCACTTGCTTATTGGGAAGGTAAACTGAGGCAGAACCTACGGCCAGATTTGGCTTTCAACATGCTTTGATTACTATTGGCTGGATTTCTAGAACTGTATTGGTATCCTCACTACTTTCAAGCTAGTAAAAGTGTTAGAATTTCAGTGGAAATTATATATATATAAATAAATAAAGCTGATAAAGGAGGAGAGCCTGTGGCTTAGTGGCTAATACAACTGCCTGATATATAATACAGCCCAGGTTTGATTCCCAGTAAGGATATGGCTAGCTCATGAGAGCTAAATAGCTTGAAATAGATCTATACTAGTCTCCCTTTATTTATCAGCACAAATGCAACACACACACACACACATACATACGTACATACATATATTAGTTTTTGTCTACACACACACATATACATACATACACATACACATATTTCAACTTTTATACGACATTTCCACTCTTAACAGTGTTCCAGTATCGATATCGCTCAAATTTACATCATGGCTATTTCACTTTTCTTCCTTCCAATTACATACATCACTATTCTATATATTGTATAAATATTCATATATGCACATAATACCTTTTAGTTTTAACTTGTATCAATATTTACAAATATATACAATATCTTTCCTTTTTAATATACCTCTTAAGTAATATTTATGTATGTTCTTTACATCTACTTTCTAGCCAATTCTATAGTGGAATCAAATGGTTGAATACTGTGCTAGTAAAATAAGCTCCTGAGCTTGTAAAATTTATTATCCTGGGCAGTAAGCCTAGGTTGATGATCTCTTTTCATAATGCATAGAAAAACATTCCAAACAGTCTTTGAGTTATGCTGCACCTTCCCCGCCCCCCATTATGCTAGATGATATATTTATTTTTTTCTTTCCCTAACTTAACATACCTATATATCTTTCAGAGCAGTAAACTCATGATGAAAAATGATATTTAAAGTGAACAACCAAAGAAAAGTAATATAATTAAAATGCTTTGTGGAATGCTATCTCTTTTGGAATGTGGATGGCCCCAATCCTGTTAGTGTTTCGTAAGGCTCTGGAAACCTACCGTAGTTGTTTCCTTAGGATGGAGGCAAGGAGGCTAGGCAACCTAATTTGATAATGAGATATTATGACTGGAATGTTTTGTGTCTCTTGGGCACCCTGGCATTTAAGTGTTGAGCTTTTAATCTTTGTACACCATTGATTGATTATGTGCCATCATGTGGTTTTGGATTCCTTGTGACCATACATGGGTCTTCTCCATGATGATCTATCCCTAACCTGGTCTTTCAGGTCTTGCAATGGTGCTCATAAATATTATAACTGAGCCTATCTACACTTCATGGCTAGTAGTTTCCCTTTTCTCTTTCTTTCCACCTTTTCCTGCTTTGGACTCTTTTCTAGAGAATGTTATCTTTGCATAATGTGTCCAAAATAGCATAATTTGAGCTTGGTGTATTTGTATCTCAGGCAACAAATCTGGGTCGATTTGTTAGATAATCCATTGGTTTGCTTTCTTGGTTGCCCATGGTATTTTTCGCAATCTTCTCCATCATCCAAGTTCAAAGGCTTAAATTCCTAATCCTGCTTTCATCCAAGTCCAACTTTCACTTCCCTAGACTGTCAGGGGCATATTTTGGCTTGCACAATTCTATTGAAGGAGATAGAATGAATCAATATTGGCTCTTTGCTTTGACCATGAGTTGCTTATGTTACTATATAATTGTTACTGATTAAACCAATATGTGCTGTTTGCTTCTGATATGATATACTGCTAGAAATGATTTATTAAGAATTAAGCTTTGTTATTGGCTTCTGCTTATATTATTGTATACTGTCAGGAAATCAGTTGTTTTCTAGCCTAGCAAATTGTACTGGACTACAAATGTTATCTCACTGCTGCATCTTGTTTCTATTCTTGGCTTCAAAGCTAGGCACATTCTTGAAAACATAGGAGAAATTGTTACACGGGAATATGAGGCTGCATAGATAAAGGAACCAAACTAGGGAGTTTTCCTGGCTTATAAATCCTTAAAGCATTCTGCGGGAGGAAAAAACTTGGCAAAGGGGGGCTGCCACCTCCTACACAAGGCTATAGGAATACTCCACAGATAAGGTAGACGGAGACAGGAGCTTGAACAAAAGAACGCTCTAAAGATCACGTTGGTAACGAATCTTTGTCTCTGATTGGATAAACTTTGTTTCTATTTGCCTAAAATGTATATAGATAGATAGATAGATAGATAGATAGATAGATAGATAGATAGATAGATAGATAGATGATAGATAGATAGATAGATAGATAGATAGATAGATAGATAGATAGATAGATAGATAGATAGTTTATTTATATGCCGCCCTTTTCCCTGGGGGGACTCAGGGCGGCTCACAATCAAAAGGGAAGGGGGGACAGACTTTTACATATAAGACAGTACATGATTAAAAACGCAACATTCATACCATTCGGGCGGGTAACAATCTTTAGCCCCAGGCCTGATGGGATAGCCAGATTCTAAGGGCTGTGCGGAAGGACTGGAGGGTGGTGAGGGTACGAAGCTCCACGGGGAGATCGTTCCATTGGGTCATGGCTACCACCGAGAAGGCTCTCCTCCGCGTGGTGGCCAGTCGGCATTGGCCAGCGGATGGAACTCGGAGGAGGCCTAAACGATGAGATCTAATGGGTCGTATGGAGGTGATCGGCAGTAGGCGGTCTCTCAAGTACCCAGATCCACTACCATGAAGGGCTTTATAGGTGGCAAGTAGCACCTTGAAGCATATCCGGAGATCGACAGGTAGCCAGCGCAGCTCTCGGAGGATAGGTGTTACGTGGGTGAAACGCGGTGCACCCACGATCGCTCGCGCGGCTGCATTCTGGACTAGCTGAAGTCGCCGAATACTCCTCAAGGGCAGCCCCATGTAGAGCACATTGCAGTACTCCAGCCTAGAGGTCACAAGGGCCCGAGTGACTGTTGTGAGAGCCTCCCGGTTCAGGTAGGGGCGCAACTGGTGCACCAGGCGAACCTGGGCAAATGCCCCCCTGGTCACAGCTGACAAATGGTGTTCGAAAGTCAGCTGTGGGTCCAGGAGGACTCCCAAGTTGCGAACCCTGTCTGAGGGGTATAATGTTTGACCCCCCAGCCTGAGAGATGGAATATTTGCCAAATTGGCGGGAGGGAAACACAACAGCCACTCGGTCTTATCCGGGTTGAGTACAAGTTTGTTAGCCCTCATCCAGTCCCTAACAGCTTCAAGTCCCTGGTTCATCACGTCCACCGCTTCATTGAGTTGGCATGGGGCGGACAGATACAGCTGGGTATCGTCCGCATATTGATGGTATTTTATCCCGTGCCGCCGAATGATCTCGCCCAGCGGTTTCATGTAGATGTTGAAAAGTAGGGGAGACAGGACCGAACCCTGCGGCACCCCATATGTTAGGGGCATAGGGTTCGATCTCTGCCCCCCAACTAACACCGACTGCGACCTGTCCGAGAGGTAAGAGGAGAACCACTGCAACACAGTGCCTCCCACCCCCACCTCTCGCAGTCGTCGCAGAAGGATACCATGGTCGATGGTATCGAAAGCCGCTGAGAGGTCAAGGAGAACCAGGATAGAGGCGTGGCCTCGATCCCTGGCTCTCCAGAGGTCATCGGTCAATGCGACCAAAGCGGCTTCTGTGCTGTAACCAGGTCTGAAGCCGGACTGGAATGGGTCCAGATAGCTACTCCAGATATAATACTCTGAGCCGCTCTTGCAGGGTGTGGCTATTCCTTTCATGCATTTGTTTGTATGTTTTGCATATAATTTTGTCACCCAGATTTTGCTATGGCGATAAATAAAAGCTGATATTTTTTGCAAGCCTCGTTTCGACTCTCTTTGGCATTTCAGTGACTTGGGGAAACTGCTGGAACCTAACGCTACCTTTATAGGCATAGATACATCATGGCATTTCAATATCTTTTCCGAGGCCTTCATGGCTTTTTATGTAATATGTAACAATAACAGAGTTGGAAGGTACCTTGGAGGTCTGTTAGTCGAACCCCCTGCTCAACTAGGAGCCCATATACCATTTCAAATAAATGGCTATCCAAACTCTTCTTTAAAACCTCCAGTAATGGAGCACCACAACTTCTGAAGGCAAGCCATACTGATGGATCGTTCTAATGGTTCCTTGTTCCTACTGTAATTCTATCTTTGCAGCTTCAAATTTACTTTTCCTGTCTGGCATCATTGGCAACCAGACATCCCAAAGGCTTTCATCTAGCAACATTATAAGCACCATTAGAACTCTGAAGAAGCTTCAGCATTTCCCCAGTAGCTTGTTGAATACCATTTGACCTGAGGGGCTTGTCAGCCAGCACTATATTGTGAATCGTTTTATATTTTCTATCCATGTAGTTTTCTTGGTACAAATACAGGTGGGCCTTACTATTGCCTTCTCCTGCACAGTTTGAATTGATGCCTTTGCCATTGTCACCAAAGGAACCATCTGCCTCCAGCATCTTCCAATATCGCAGCTGTCCAATATAGGTTCCTGTTCACTCTAGCTGGGTAGCAGGGATGACTTCGACACCTTGGGTGAATCTGTACTCTTGACATATACTCCTGAGGTTCTTCATTTATTCCTCCCAGGAATGCTTACTCATACACACATGTACAAACTGCCTGTCAGCCTGAGCGTCTTAGCTTCCCTTCAAGCTTGCTGCCAGCTGTCATGGAAACAGAGGGGGGGAGCAATGGGTATTTGGGAGGGGAAGCGTGCAGAAGATGTAACAATGGATTTTTGGAGAAGTGATGGGGAGACCTGGCCTCAGACAGGCCAGCTGGGGTTGTTTATCATCTTCAAGGCCAACCATCCTGGGAAAGCCATGCATGAGGGAGGACTGGTGTATCTGGACCAGAGATGTTTTTAAACATCTTCCTGGCTGATGATTAAACTCTGGTTGCCTGGGTACTGGGCTCTGGGATTATTTTCAATTTGTCTTTTCACATGCATTGGCTTCAGAACTTGCCTGGCTTTTGCTGCAATCAATTCTTTCCTAGTAAAAGTATCTTTTCTCTGAATCTTTGGAGTCAAGGGTTTCCTTTCCTGGGGATTGATCGGAGGCAGCCCTGACATTGCCATGATGATGTAGCATAGCAATACTCTTGAAAGAATGAGCAGCCATACCAATGAGATCAGAATAGAGTTCCTTGGGACCTTGGAGGTCTTTTAATCCAGGTCCCTGCTCAAGCAGGAGACCCTCTACCGGAGGTGTCAAACTCGCATCGTCACGGCGGTGCCACGTAACGTATTGGGACTTTTCCCCCCTTTGCTAAACTGGGCGGGGTTGGGGTCAGCACATGATACATCTGGCTTGCAGGCCACGAGTTTGACACCCCTGCCCTATACCATTTCAGACAAGTGACTTCCAGTCTCTTCTTAAAAACCTCCAGTGATAAAGCAAGCTCCTCCACTGGTTAATTGTCCTCACAGTAGGTAGTTAGGTAGGAGGAAACGAGGGAGGGAGGGAGAGGAGAGAGAGAGATGCAGAGTATATAGTACTGCTAAATCTTTATATTGAAAGTTGTTTCTCTTTAATAAATCAATATTTTTTAAATGTTGATTTGTGAATTTTGAACATTATTTTGATAATGATTTAGAATCACCTGACCTTTTAAAGCAGCCATAAAGTGAGATTTGGACATTAAGTGTGAAACCTACTGGGTCAGGCTGGACAGCCTCTTAGAACCCCTTTACTTCTATATTAAAAGTCACATAGACAAGAGTTGGAACTTGCAATAGAATAGGGACAGTTAGAAGTTACTTAAAGGAAGTGTCCCCATTCACTAACCACAGGATGTTCTTGCCAACGTCCCTACTTGTGTTAAGAGTCCAAACCACAAAGTTCAATTAAAGTTCATTAATAACATGTAAGCCATACCTGAATCAAAAGGGGAAGTAAGGCCCTCATCTCCTTATAAGGTTTTCTCCTCAAGGTAACCACTAAGAAATGTGTTAAGAATTTCCGTGTTGCAGTGCTTTTGGGAATGTATAAAAATGCGTGCTTCGCTAATGAAGGTTGTTCAGAACTTGCAATGCTAAGCCATGGGCTAGCTTTCTGAACCTGGCTGCCAAATAAACTTTTCCTGTATCCTGAGATGTCTAACGCCTGTCATTTTCTGCAACACTTTAGTGAGTCAGAATATCACATAAGGAAGCTTTCCCACGATTAAATGTACTCAGTGCTTCCAAACCCAAAGCTTAATACATTATTTTTTTACATTGGGTCAGATTGTTCTTTCTTTCCTTCTAAAAGATGCAAAATGTACTCCCTATCCATAGGAAGAATGGATTGCTTGAATAGTTCCCAGAGTTGCAATAATGGAGATTTGTTGATAGATGATTTGCTTATTTTGCAATCTTTTTTTTTTAAAACTGCTCCAAAATACTTGCACTGTAAGATATGGCTATCATAACCTCACCTGTTATCAAAGGTCTCTCCTGACACTTAATTGAAAAACTTTGGTGCCTTGAAAACATAATGAGACCACAAGATAGTACTTTGAAGGCAAATTCCCTTGTCACATTTCAGTCAGAAATAGAAAGGCCCCATTTTGGGCCTAGTAGGCCTCCCTGGAGCCTCATGGGAGCAAAAACTGGCGTGGGAGGAGCACGCTGCACCCCCCCCACCCCCCACCCCCATGCCCCATCCCAAAAAGGCCATTCGGCGTATTCTTTTATTGCTGTGTGTTACATTTTTCAGTTATTAGTTTGTGTAACTTGAATATTATTGTTTTTAACTAATCAGATTTATCAGAGAATCACAATTAAATAGTAGGCGATTATCTCTACCAACCTCGACAGTTGTCTACAAAACAGGATAGAGCTCATGAAGTATTGTAGGAAGTTATCACCCAGCCCTCTCCCAGAAAAATGAAATATCCTAGGAAATATTGAAAAGGCAGAATATTTCTCTGGATGTGAAAAGAAAGAAACATGTTTTAAAAGACAGAATAGCTGCCTGTAGCTTCCTGCCCATCCCCACTTTGTCAATAGGCCAATAAGAAGGCCAAGCTAGTCCCTTTACATAATAAAGAGTTCCCCACTGCAGCCCCAGGGGGGATGGGATTAAAGTATGATAATATTGGCCCCAGCTCACCACATGGCATCTGAGAACTCAACCGAACCTGGATTCAAAACACAGCCTAGAGAGTTGTCCCTGCATGGCCCCATGGGAGTCTGACAACCAATCAGAATACATTTCTTACACAGGAACAGGAAACAGAGAGGTGGGACTGAACAGGTTATAAAAAGCCTAGAAAGCCCCTTCCTCAGCCCTTCTCTTCTTCTCCACCAACATTGAAGCATGTGATCACCTTTTCTGTTCAGGGCTCAAGCCATGTGATCCTGTCCACCAATAAACCATCTTTCCAAGTAGCCCCCATGTCTCCAGTGTCTTTTTCCCCACTTGGAGCCGAACCCAGAAGGACATTTCTTTCACCAGTATCTTCTAATTTCTATTTCCTCTCAGCCACAAATATACAACCATGAATTATGAATAAGGTTCCAAATTAATGGAATATTATTGAAGAGGTGCCCAGATCAACAATGCTCTTTTCCCTTCCAATGTAACTGCCTCTTAGGACAGCGTTGAAATATACAGTTAGCAAACCCTCTCAGCTCTAAGCAGTTTTATACATGCCAGGATCTGCATTGTTGCACATCCAAAGTTTATTGTTTCAAGCTCTCCCATTTTACCTAGAAGTTAGTGCCAATCAACCCCATGTGACATATTTCTGAGTAGATCCACATACGAACATTTGCAATATTCCAAGTGTGGTCTAACCAAGGCATTATAAAGTACCACTTTATAATGCCTTGGTAAGACCATACTTGGTCTTGCACCCAGGATTGATTGCCACGCTATCAAATAAGATGTTGAGATTCTAGAGATCTAGTTTGAAAATAGTGATTCATGATATTCTCATTGCACTTGATTCTATTCACCTCTGTATGCTCAATTCAGCATAGTCTATTACAGTAAATGAACTGGATAATTCCACCTTAAGGTTGCTCAACATATTTTATATGATATCTACCAGATGTACTTGCAGATAAGCTGAAAATGTTAGGTGCTAAAATACAGCTTCAAAATCAGGATTCTATTATCCAAGGTTGGCCTTAACTACAATAATATATGTTAATATTGTACTTTCCTAAAAGTGGCAGGCCAGCTTGAACACACAAGTACATGCAGCTCAACTTGCGGAAGTGCATGCGCACTGGCCAACCTGCCATTCACCCAATTCAAGCTGTGTGCATCTGTGCCAGCCCACCACTCGTGCAGTCCAGTTCCAAATAAGCCATGGCCTATTAGTGGACTGTGGCCTGGGGATTGGGTACTCTTGGCATATGGGAAACCATTTATGCCCGTGATGGCGAACCTATGGCACGCATGCCACAGGTGGCACGCAGAGCCCTCTGTGGACATGCAAGCCATTGTCCCAGCTCAGCTCCACTGTACATGCGTGCGCGCCTCCAGCCAACCAGCAGGTTTTCGGGTCTCTGCCATGCTCATGCAGGGATGGGACACATGCAGGAGATGCATGCGCATGGGCTGGGGGTCGCCCGCGGGGGTGGGTGCAGTGCCTCCCATGACCTCTTTTTAGTCCCAGGAGGCTGCAGCACTTTTCTCAGCATGGGGAGACAGATGGCGCAAACTACTGTGTGTCTCCCCGTGTTCAGAAAAGCAATTCCGTTTAAGTCCTTTGCTGACAAGCAGGTTCTAGGACACCTGCCCGCCATTAAGGGACCTCCACGCACAGCGCTTTTCTCAGCACGGGGAGACAGATGGCACACACTACTGTGTGTCTCCCCGTGCTCAGAAAAGTGATTCCATTTAAGTCCTTTGCTGGCAGGCAGGTTCTAGGACGCCTGCCCACCCACCAGTAAGGGACCTCCACGCACAGCGCTTTTCTGAGTATGGGGAGACGGATGGGGCAGGCGTTCCGGAACTTACTTCCAGGTCCACCGGTGGAACCTCCTCTCACCGGATGGGTAAATTACACCATCCGGTTCTCCCAATCTGATGCGAACCGGCAGAAACCCACCACTGTGATGGATCCATGAAAATGCAGGTTAGCTTACATTCAGATCATACATTTTTTATGGTACAGTATTATTTATGGCTAAAAGTTTGAGAGGTAGCTTACCTGCAGATGGGCTGGTATATGTTTACAGTTAATTAAATTTGAGAACAAATACATAAGTTCATAGTGATAGTTTTTATATTATGGTTTTATTTGATTATTGTATGCCACCCAGAATAACTTCTGGCAACTATCTATATCTACATCTACATCTACATCTACATCTACATCTACATCTACATCATCTACATCTACATCTACATCTACATCTACATCTACATCTACATCTACATCTACATCTACATCTATCTATCTATCTATCTATCTATCTATCTATCTATCTATCTATCTATCTATCTATCTATCTATCTATCTATCTATCTTTAAAGTCACAACCCCTGGTATGCCCAAATATGGGAGGAAGATCACTACTTCCATTCTCTGTCCTTCGGCTCGTCACAAGAGACCATCCAGACAGAAACCCAATATTTTTTACTGTTCCCTTTTTGTTACATTTGTTATATTTGTGCTGATAAATAAATAAAGGGAGACTAGTATAGATCTATTTCAAGCTATTTAGCTCGATTCCCAAGCTATTTAGCTTGATTCCCAGTAAGGGTAAGGCTAGCTGATGAGAGCTAAATAGCTTGAAATAGATCTATACTAGTCTCCCTTTATTTATTTATCAGCGCAAACATAACAAATGTAACAAAAAGGCAACAGTAAAAATGTTGGGTTTCTGTCTGGATGGTCTCTTGTGACGAGCCGAATGACAGAGAATGGAAGTGTGACCTTCCTCCCATATTTGGGCATACCAGGGGTTGTGACTTTAAATATATATACATATACACATATACACATACACATACACATACACATACACATACACATACACATACACTTACACATACACATACACATACACATACACATACACATACACATACACATACACATACACATACACATACCTGAAAATAAATGAAGAAAAATGTTTTCCTTTAAAAAAAATAAAAATAAAGATATTGTGACAGTAGCTTGGCTAACTATTTATTCAATCTCATGTTGCTGTAAGTGAAACAAAGAACTGTGCCAACACTTTCAATCCCACTTGAAGGCTTTCAAAAACTGTGGCATAAGAAATGAGCAGAGTATTTAAATGGGGTGAGTGTGGAGGTTAACAAATGCTTATTTTTATTCAGGTAGAATAAAATATGAACACTTCAGCTGAGAACTGAACTCCAATTGCAATCTAAGTATTTTCCTAAGGAGGTGGCCAACACCCTAGAAAGCCCTTCAGTCCACTCGATGTGTTTTCTTAGGTGGAAACAACTGAATTCCAAATCGCCCTGGGAGTGGAGGGTGGATTTGGTCCAGGCTCCAGGACAATCATTGGCTATCTCCCCATTACTGTGGAAATTGTACCAATACTTTATCTTTTTATTGCCTTTTTATTTAAGCAAGAGAGAACAGCAGCACTAAAAGAACCTAGACCAGGGGTGAAATGTTACTGGTTTGGACCATTTCACCCCAATCGGTAGTAAAAAAAAAAATGCTTTCAGTTCAGGCAAACCGGTATTTCCAACGATCAGTTGTGACGCACAATTTATATTAGCTAGGAAGCAGGATTTCCTGCTTTCCAGCTAATCTAAATAGCATGGCACAGCAGATTTCCACCCTCCCATCGCTGTTCTACTTATCTTTCAGGCACGCTCAGTAGCAGGCTCTGCCCACCTACCCAGACATCATCATGTCCATTTTTGAAGCTTTTTGCATGCACCGAAGAGCCTGCGTATGCACAGTGGTGGCGCGTGCAAGTGGAGCATACGGCCACTCACATTTGTGAACCGGTAGCGAAGGAAAGTAGATTTCACCCTTGACGTAGACAATAATGAAGAAAAATATTTATAGTCTTCAACACAAAGGCCAGCATTTTAAATATCAATACTGAATACCGCTATTTCCAAAGAGAATTCATTTTGCAGAGAAAATATTATCTATCACAAATAATGTTTTAAGACAGCCGAGAAATGGTAAGCAGTCTTTAATAAATCAATCTTTAATTGTAAGGTTCCTCCAAGATACTACACGTTTATATAGTTCTGGTTGTAAAAATGCCCTGATCATTTTTCAGTGTTGTCATGCAGTATTTGTCAGTTAACAAAAGGAATTAAAGGAATTCCTAATTCACCTTCCGCAGCGTGCTAATGACCAGATGACTACAAACAATATAAATCCTTATCCTTCCATTCCCCACCATTCAGTCAGAACTGAAGAAGCGTCTTGGATGAGAAGTGAAATGTTTTCAAGGAAAAAACCAAGAAAGTCCAGTTGCCTTTTGGAGAAGCACCTTTGAGACAGCCATGACCTGGATGAGTGACAATTTCCATAGACAATCCCTAAAATAATAATACGATACACTTTGATATAAAATCTAGAGAACTGGACTATAAATTTTTAAATGCATGCCAAATTTACTGATAATTTCCTAAATAGGAGTTTTACATGCTAGTGCTATTAACATAATTTCGAGCTCTCTTACTGTTTCCATAAATTCTATCTAAAACTACTCTTACAACATTTTTGAACCCAAGAATTTGAGGATGTCAAACTGAACTAGATTTTCCATTAAGAACAAGCATAATAACGTCCAAGGCTTATGAAATTCCCCGGGGTCTCTGAAATAGTTTCCGAAGCTAAAATAACCCTCAGAAAATGAAAAGAAACAACAAAAAGACTTTATAAACACATATATTGTATACAGACATCACCTATGTACACACAGAATGATTAATTGACTGAAGTTTTAATTACTATGAGGTCTTGGATCATGTGAAATTCACCAGCATCTGATTATCAGAGCTCAGAATAATTAAACTCTGGTTTAAGTAAATATACCTTAAGTATTAACGTTGCGGCTTTTTTGCTAATAGAATCCTGAACTATATTTTTTCTTTCAAGTTTGTGGAAGTTTGGTTCTCATTTGAGGGCTGTCCTAGTGAAGACAGCCTATTCTGTTTGATATAAGATTGTATAACTTTAGCTTTGACAAAAAGTGTTCTCCTGTGGTTTCTTCTAAAAATGGCAAAGATAAATTCTGAAAATAATATTTACATTTGGGGAAAAAGCATGTCAGGACACTTAATTAATTATGATGATGGTTTTTTATATACCACTCAATGACCAAGTAAGTACTCTTGAGAAGAATTTCTCATCTTGGGACCTTAAACCTGTTGATCTACAACTCCCATCATTCCCAGCCAGTACAGCCAGTAACTGTACTAAAGTGATGGGAACTACAGTCTAATAACAATAGCAATAGCACTTAGACTGATATACCACTTCATAGTGCTCTAGTGTACAGCATTCACTACAGAGGTGGTATTCAGCCAGTTCTGACCGGTTCTGGCGAACCGGTAGCGGAAATTTTGAGTAGTTCGGAGAACCGGCAAACACCACCTCTCGCTGGCTCCGCCCCCATCTATTTGCTGCCTCCTGAGTCCAAGCTGATTGGCTGGGTCTTCTTCTGTTGCCCTGCCTGGAAAGGAGGTTAGCGGGATGGGGAGGGAATGGGGATGTTACATTATTCTTGCCCTGGAATGGAGTGGAAATGGAGATTTTACAGTATACTTACCATGGAGTGGGGTGGGAAGGGAATGAGGCTTTTGCAGTATCCTTCCCCTGCCATGCCCACCAAGCCATGCCCACGAAACTATGCCCACCAAGCCACGCCCACAGAACTGGTAGTAAAGTTTTTTGAATCCCATCACTGATTCACTGTACAGTTTACAATGTCAATATATTGCCCCCAACATTCTGTGTCCTCATTTAGCAACCTCAGAAAGATGGAAGGCTGAGTCAGCTTTGGGTCCCATCAGGATCGAACTCCAGGCTGTGAAAGAGTTTGCCTGCAATACTGCATTCTAACCACCGCACCACCGGGGCTCCTAATGACATGAAACCATTGGATGGAGAGAATGGAGACCCCTCACTCAAATGAGGCTACTGCACCAGAGAAGGCAGAGGGCTTTGACTTATAAATGAGTCGGTAAGTTTGGAATAATCTTCCAAAAGAGAAATATGTAGCTCCCGCAGTGCCCAGGTAGCCAGTCTTATCTCATTCAACATTATTAGGATGCTGCCTTCCAGTCTTATTCTTAATAATCCCTCCCACAGATACACTCCCAACGTAACTTACTATTTAAATTTGTCTTGATGTTTTGTGGTGTTGAAATATATTTGTCAAGCCTGATGGGTGACTATGGGCTAGTCATTCTCTCTTTCACCTCAGCTTACCTCACAAGATTGTTGTTGTGGGGAATGTAGGAGGCAGAAGGAGTATCCTCATTGTTTGTTTGTTTGTTTGTTTGTTTGTTTTATTTATATGCCGCCCTTTTCCCCCGAAGGGGACTCAGGGCGGCTCACAACTCAAACCAGAGAAGGGGTGATACAGACAAAATTAAAAACGACACAAAACAATGCATAATTTAAAACACACGACAGTCATACCATTCGAGACGGGGGCAACGGTTCTTTAGCCCCAGGCCTGTCGGAACAGCCAGGTTTTAAGGGCTTTGCGGAAGGCCTGGAGGGTGGTGAGGGTTCGAATCTCCACTGGGAGTTCGTTCCAGAGGGTCGGAGCAGCCACAGAGAAGGCTCTTCTCCAGGTAGTCGCCAGTCGACACTGGCCGGCTGATGGAATTCGGAGGAGGCCTAATCTGTGGGATCTAATCGGTCTAGTGGAGGTAATTGGCAGCAGGCGGTCTCTCAAGTACCCAGGTTCAATACCATGAAGGGCTTTATAAGTGACGACTAGCGCCTTGAAGCGTATCCGGAGACCAATAGGCAGCCAGTGGAGCCGAGGGAGTCTGCCACCAGTTCTGCTGGCTGCTGGCGGGCCACAACAGGCACAATGGGTAGTTTCTGTTTTCCCTTCCCCCAGCTCCATTCCCACCTGACCCCCATAGTTTATGGCAACTTGGCATCTAGTGAAGCAAGGCTGGAATGTGTGATGGCAGTTACGACATTTCAATTTGTCAGATTAGTTTCTTTGTTTTGGCAATGGATCATTTTCCTATCTTTCAAGGAAGCTGTATTCCTTTCAGGAAACCCTCCTCCTGCCTCCTCCTGTCTAGTTTCCTTGAATACAAGTGATGAAAGTAGCCTCCCCAATTTATTTTATAAGATCTGTGTGCATACGTGTGCGCACATGTGCACATGCTTCCTTTGAGCAAGGGTGGGGGGAAGCTCTATTGATTACTGAGAGGGCCCAGTTCACGGGAATTGCTATGAGGGGTTAAAAGAAAAAAGGATTCTGGAACTAAAGCTATTAAAAGAAAGACTCTTTCGTTCCCTAGGGATGACAAAGAAAAAATGCTAAAAAAAACCACTTCAGAAATGTGTGCAAAGTTACATGAAGATTAAAAAGACCTACCAAATATTCTTTGCTCAGAAAATTTTGTGACCAGGTTTAGAAAGGATGCAGGAAGATAAAAAATAATAATAATAATAAAAAACCCATTTGTAAATGCATGCTTCTATTATACCTTCAACTAATCAAAAGATGTAAACCAGAAACAGTGAAAACTATATTTATCTCTCTCACTATCAGTGGGAGAGGCTCTGAGGCGCTGTTGAAAAGCTGTGTGTGAAGTCTAGCTTAGCTGAAGACTTCAAACTGGTTACTCTTGGCTCATAATCGTGACTCATAAACGAAGAGCTAATTGGAGCCTGTAAATTATGCTTTCCCTTTTTCTAACTTCCTCCTCAATCAGAAGATAAGCAACAAGCATATGTTGGGCTGGCACACCTTATTACCTAGGAAACAGGAACTCTGATTCTTATCGAAGGATAAACTTTATTGTTTGATCTCCATGCTGCCTGCTGCGTGTAATTAGGATACCAAGCAACACTTGCTAGAGACAGCTGATGACTTTTCAATGAGTTTTTAAGTTGTGGGAGGCATTGCTTCATTGCGTTGTCTGGGTGTCCAAACTCATCCAAGTTCAAGTTAAGAACCGTAGACCAGATTTCAAAGCAACACGCAAGCAACATACATAGAAACCCAAGTGGTGTGAGACTCCATGAAGTCTCCATGCAAACTATTGGTGGTTGGGGGCCAGGATGTCACCCTTGCAAGTTAGCCCAGACAAGGAGCACCAACACTGCCTTTGTTGTAAGGTTATAGTAAAAGAATCTTGCAAGTGTGAAATTGCATCTCTTCCAGGATAAACCAGACAGGAAAAACAACTAGTTGAGCTAATTCTGTTTTATTGTAAAGTGCCATTAATAGAAACTTGCAAGTCTGAAGACAATACAAAGTTCTAACTACCACTTTTAACTACTTGATTCATTTGGGGAGGGTCCTTCCTAAGTTTTTTTCTCTGATTGTTAAGCTATAGGGGGGGCTCCTCCCCACTGGTGGGATTAAACTTTTTTTACTACCGGTTCTGTGAGCGTGGCTTGGTGGGCATGGCATGGCTTGGTGGCATGGCAGGGGAAGTATACTGTAAAATCTCCATTGCCAGCCCACTCCAGAGGAAGGTTATTGCAAAATCCTTATTTCCTCCCAATCAGCTGGGACTCAGGAGGCAGTGAATAGATGGGGGTTCAGCCAGCCAGAGATGGTATTTGTCTGTTCTCTGAATTACTCAAAATTTCTGCTACTGGTTCTCTAGGTCAGAACCTGCTGAATAACACCTCTGCTCCTCCCTCTCTTGCACGATTCTTTTGTAGACAGCATCTGTTCCCCCCCCCCCCCATATACCAAGGTCATCCAAATTTTCCATCATAATACCCCTTCACCTTTACAGTCTAAGAAACTAGGGAGGATCCCTATTGAGACTATGCCTATTCCTTCTGCAGTTTAAGCAGCTTCTTAGCCACCTGTTCTTCCAATGGTGTTCCAAGATCATTTCCACATATCATTACACCCAAGCACAGGGAACATATCTTGGAAAACCTTCACATAGAAGTGATATTTAGTCGGTTCTAACCGGTTCTAGCAAACCAACAGCAGAAATTTTGAGTAGTTTGGAGAACTGGTAAATACTACCTCTGGTTGGCTCTGCCCCAGAGGTGGGTTCCTACTAGTTCGCACCTATTCGGTAGAACCGGTTCGTCAAATCTACCGAACCGGCTAGAAGAGGTTCCACCAGTGGACCCGGAAAGCAGGCCACACCTACAGAAGAGGTTCCCAAACTTTTTGAAACCCACCACTGGTCCTTGGATATGATTATTCTACACTATCATGCTCATGTTTATAAAACTCAGTGCCTCTGTGAAAGGTAAGGATGACTACTGCGTTTGTGGTGCAATCAGAACATTGTGTGTGTTGAAGTTGTTTTAACGCAAACCAAAGATGCCTTTTAAAAAACAAGTTTACATCCTATTCTTATGCATGCCAGTGCTGTGTGTGAGGTAATTTAAGGTGGTTCTGACAAGTGTCGTCGGCATCTTCATATCCGGTCACATGGGCGTCAAGCCACTCCCATCCGGTCACATGGGCAGCAAGCCACTCCCACAAAGGAGGCCACACCCACAGAATAGGTTCAAACAATTTTTGAAACCCACCACTGCTCTGCCCCCTCTATTCATTGTGTGAGAATAGGGGCGAAGCCCCTCCAAATTATTTGGGTAAAGAGACTCCATTTTGAATGCATCTCTATATCTGACCAGCAAGTAAGCTACTCTGGAAAATCACAGCTTGGAGCACAATCAGAAAGTTACAGTGACCTAATCAGAAATAGCCTGATCCCTTCCTTTGTAACAGGGAGTAACAGAACATGTTCTGCAGGAAGCCTGTAATGATCTTTTTTTAAAAAAACAATTTTAATTTATTTTTGAACTAAGACAAACAAACAAAAATAAAAATAAAAACCATCTTCCATTACAAATTGTAGAAAGTGTGTCAGTTGGTTACAGTATTTCCATGCATCTCTTCCATAGTCATCCCCTGCTTTTCATATCAAGCCACATATTTTAAATTCACATATATTCATGTATATATCACAATTATTATATCTCAACCTTAATTTGACTATAATTGTTTTTACATCCTTTTCTATATAATTTTCGAAATCTAGAATAGGATTATATGATAACATTCTATTAAATCATTCTAAAATCATCATCAGTGATGGATAATCTTTTTGTCATTGCATGCCAAAAGGGGCCACACTCCTAATGCAATATGCATGCGACCAGCACCACCCGTGCCCCCTGTTCCCCTGCGCATGCGTACGCACACCCCCTGCGCCCTGTTTTAGACCTAATTGGCCTCCCTGCAGCCTCCTGGGAGCAAAAATGTGTGTGCGTGTGACTGCATGCCTCCTGTCCCCTGAGCCTGTATGGCAGAGATCCAAAAATCAGATGGCCAGAGGAAGGCGCATGTGCATGAGCAATGGATCTGAGTTGGGCAACAGTTTGCATGCCCATAGAGAAGGATCTGTGACACATGTGCCATATGTTATATACGGGTATAGAGCAATAGTTGGAATAGTTCCCATTTATCAAGTCAATTTGTGGTGGGATGGTGTTAAATGCCTGCTTCTTGATTTAGTATGGCAACATTTCCAAGACAAATCCATTTCTTGAGGACAACAATGCATTCACACACAAAAAAAGCAACTTCCACCCATTTGTTTCTGCTTTATGTCAGAAGCAGGATTATTTCATGTAGGCTGTCTCCAGTCATGTTGTCTGGTTTGCCATCTGGATATCATTTTGTTATCAATAAACAAAATGAATCAAGATTTGTTACTTACAAACTAGGACTTTTAACTCTTGTGCAATGTTTTTGTTCTTTTTTTGCCCTGAACTCCTCCTCCTCCTTGCTCTTCTCTTCTCTTAGTACACATTGCAAAATGCGGTCAGTTTGGTCTAATAGTTAGGAAACTGAGAGCCTGTGAGTTCTAATCCTACCTCAGGCATGAAAGACAGCTGGATGATTTTCGGCCAGTCAGGTGAGGTTGCCATAGGAAAAAATAGGACAAGGAAGTAGTATTTGACAGGTTCGCCATCTTGAATTGTTTATCAAAATAATAAAGGTGGCTAAGACACTGAGCTTGTCGATGAAAAGATCTGCAGTTCAGCGGTTCAAATCCCTAGTTCCGCGTAACGGAGTGAGCTCCCATTACTTGTCCCAGCTTTTTCCAACCTAGCAGTTTGAAAGTACGTAAAAATTCAAGTAGAAAAATAAGGACCACCTAACGGCATTCCATGCGCTTTCGGTGTTTAGTCATGCCAGCCACATGACTACGAAGACATCTTCGGACAGCGCTGGCTCTTTGACTTTGAAACGGAGATCAGCACCGCTCCCGAGAGTTGGGAACGACTAGCACATATGTGCGAGGGGAACCTTTACCTATAAATAAATAACTTTCTCTTGTCTAACCATTACCTTATAAGCATTATGTTTTTATGTTTATCACCTTTCATGTCATCACTCCCCTGCTTCTTCTTTTTTCATGCTTCCCATTCGAATTTCATCCCATGCTTCTATCACAGTCGGCAACAAAACTGTCACTTGGTTCTAAACAGCTTTTGTGTCCCCTTATCTGGTGGAAGGTAAAAGCTCCTATGATACACACATAAACCCAAGCTACTGTTCCCCAATCACCTCGGATACACTGGCAACTTCAAAATAAAGATAGGAAAAAACCACTTAAACCTTTTCAGCCCGCGTTGACACTTGGGCTGAAATGGATTATGAGCATCTCACTGGCTCCATCAAAGGAACAGAATCCTTTCACAATAAGGGGGTGGGAAATCACAATTCAAACCCAGACTCCCTCACAATAAATCCACACATAGGAAGGAATTTACATATCTGAGAGGTATCTTCCATCCTGAACTTCACATGTCCTTAGGACAACATTCTAGTATACACATCCAATACCTACCCCATGAGCAAAGCCAAGGGCAGGAGAACTTCAATCTGCACATCTAAACCTCAAAGCTTGCTTGTCCTTATATATACTTCTGGTGATAGATCCCTGAGGATGTAGTCCTACCTTTTTGAAAGCTGGTTTCTGTTCTCTGCTCTTGAAAATAAGAACCATCTCCTCTTCAAACAACTACCCACTGTCATTCTTCGCTCCCACCTTCGGATTGGACCTCTTTTGCTTCTGACAATTCTTTTTCTCCACTTTGCATTCATTTATTTTGAGAGTTTAATATTTCTGCAGTTATTCTTCTTTTTGTTGTTAGTTGCGAAGTCGTGTCCAGCTGCGATTTCTCCGCGGGTCGTTCATGAAGCCAATGTGGAAGGAACACTCGGACACGAATTCCCTTCGGGACGAACCGACCCAGAACGGAGTCCGGGGGTCCTTTTTTATTGAGCATACACAAGGGAGGGGTGGATTCACATAGCCAATGGGGACCAATCATGATTGTGCAAGTTTACAGTATATGGTAACTCATTTACTCTCATGTAGACTCGAAGAACACTCATAGTCAATAAACCTTTTATCATCATGCAAACATCCAATGCTTAATTAATGTTTGAGAGTTAAACAGTTGTAACCCCTGATTTAATCAACGCTTAGTTACAAGTCTGTGGTTGCTGATCTGCTTAGTGTTAAGGGTACTGATTTAATCAACGCTTGGAGTTGGACAGTTTGTCTTACTGATCTAATCATATGGCCAATTATTGCTTTTAGTTTACTGATTTAATCATATGGTTAATTATTGCTTCTGTTCTATAGTGTTACAGTATGGCTGAATGCATACCTGCACGTATATCGCAACATCCAGCCCATGTGCTCTATCGTCCCCTGGAGTCCATTTAAAGTCACACCAACTGCTTCGGTGACTCCATCCAGCCACCTCATTCTCTGTCGTCCCTATCTTCTTTTGCCCTCAATCTTTCCCAGCGTTAGGCTCTTCTCCAGTGAGTCCTTCCTTCTCCTTAGGTGGCCAAAGTGTCTGAGCTTCATCTTCAGGATCTGGCCTTCTAAAGAGCAGTCAGAGTTGATCTCTTCTAGGACTGACCGGTTTGATCCCTTTGCAGTCCAAGGGACTCGCAGGAGTCTTCTCCAGCACCATATTTCAATTCTATAAGCTTTTCTTATGGTCCAACTTTCACAGCCATACATTGCAACTGGGAAACCCATAGCCTTGACTATACACACTTTTATTGGCAGGGTGATGTCTCTGCTTTTTAGTATGCTGTCTAGATTTGCCATAGCTTTCCTCCTCAGGAGCATTCTTCTTTACTCCCTTTCAATTCTTTCTTTTTCTTTTATGTTTCCTTTCCCTCTTCAAATCAAATGAATGAAACAAATGAAAAATTTGTTCAAAATTCAGAACCCCACATAACCTCACTTGAATTCTTCATTAATTCTCTCGGTCTTTTATTACAAACAAATAATTTTTACTGACAGTATGGACGCACCACTTATTGTGTGTATGCAAGACTACAGCAATCGTAAAACAAGAATGAACGGGCATGTGGCAACTTTACAAAAATATCCAAGACTAAGAGCGCTCATCAAACGTAATAGATTTGGGGAACTATATCTTTTGGGGCCAGTAAAACTTCAACCTGAAAACCATCCAGCATAATATTCAAAGCATGAATGGAAAAAAAAACTATCCATTTTGTGGCACTCTGAGTGTCTAAAAGCTTCTCTCTGATTTTATGAGAAATCTCTGAAGCATTCTGGAAAGTGATTTTGTGATTTATTGTTACTTAACATGTAAAGAGGGGGACACGATGTCTCAGTGGCTAAGATACTGAGCTTGTCGATCAGAAAGATCGACAGTCCAGCGGTTCGAATCCCTAGTGTGAGGGATGGAGTGAGCTCCCATTACTTGTCCCAGTGTCTGCCAACCTAACATGCTTCGAAAGCATGTAAAAATGCAAGTAGTAAAATAGGAACCACCTTTGGTGGGAAGGTAGCAGCGTTCCCTGCACCTTTGGTCTTTAATCATGCTGGCCACATGACCATGGAGATGTCTTCGGACAGCGCTGGCTCTTCAGCTTTGAAATGGAGATGAGTACCACCCCCTAGAGTCAGGAATGGGAATGGTCATGTATGACTTAGTCTGGAGTTCCTTCAGCAAAAGGTAGAAGAATTATGGAGCAGAATTATGAGTGTCAACTTTTCAGCAGTTCATAATCAAAGTAACATTTGAGAACACATAAATGCTAGTTCTTTTTTTTCTAAACAGATAGTTTCTTATGAAATAAATAAAACATGTGAAAACCCAGACAGAGCAGTAGATGTCTGATGCACATGTTCCCATCCTTATTATCAAACGATGTCACTAACAACATTCTGTCAAAAAAATTAGCTTTAATCTTTTCCAGTTGCATGATCCCAGGGTGCTCGAAGAGATTTGAGTCTGGGAATCCTTTTTTAAATTTTTTTTTAAAATTTTATTTTAAACACATAAACACATCAACAAAAACAAACATATGACTTAAAACAACATAGGAACAAGAAGTTCCATCATATATCATACAGCAGTTCCGTATCGGTTTCTTTAGAGTTAGTGTTTTCCCTTTATACATTTCTATCTTGCATTCATGGTCCCCTTATTCGTTATCCATTTTTATGTACTATTCTATATTTATTTATACTTAGCTATTTATAACAAAATATTGTTTACCTATATTATGCTTTTTATTCTTACTATCATTTATTCTCAGTCTGGGAATCCTATAAAGCCCACAAGCCTTAGCCTACTCTTCTTCTTCCTAAAACATTCAGGACAAAAACGCATAATTTCCAAGATCTGTTATAAAAAATATGGTCAATAAGTTGTGTTTTATTATTCAGGATTCACTGATATACATTATTTTGCAGGTCTCCTGAATACACCGGGGCTTTGCACTGTGCAAACTATTTTCTTGGGAGAGAGAAAATATATATACTTGGGAACAATTTCTGCTGGTTTCTTTTCTTTTGGCATTGTTATGGTTCGTCAAGTAAGATGAGTCAGAGGAGATGGAGCGGATGCCTGGGTTACCATTGGGGCCTGCAGAAGGCTCTGAGGAGCATGAGGTCTCAGAGCCAGATGAAGAGCAGGGCCTCTCTCACTGAGGCGGAAAGACAGCTGTTTCCAGGGCCTGAGCTAAGCGAGAAAGAGGAACAACTGGGGCCTGTCCCAGATGCTTGTATGCACAGAGATATGTGTGGGGAGGAGAGCAATGCGGGACTGAACTACTCAGGAAAAGAAGGCGAATGGGATAGAAGGCAATTGTTCGCCAAACCATAAGCTGTGCCAGCTAAATACTAGCTTTATTTTTTCCTTTGTGTGAAGTGGCCAATTACCACACAAGGTCAGAAAACTGCAATCTGTCTATTCTGTGCCGCACAAAGAGGTGTGGTTTCAGGAATAAATCATAAACCGAGAGCTTCCAATACACAAGTTAGCATTGCTTTTATACACTTCTGAAAAACAAAGGCATGTGATTATTTGCAAGCAATAGGCAACAAAACAATCACATCCCTGGCAGAGGATGGCTCTCTTAGAAGGTGGGTTCACTACTAAAATATTACAGTCCTCACTCTTCCGTCCCTAACTGATAAGACTTAGGTAAGAACTAAGTGTGCAAAACTTTCTAAAACTCACCTATCTGCAACAAGAAAGAAAAGATAACTCTCAATCCCAGCTGATTTGGTAGCGTTCGCTGATAAGGACAATGACACGATCCTTTTAGGAATGTGAAGGCAGAAAGAGCCCAAAAAAGGAAAATAAAGAGCAAGGGGAAAAAATTAACAAAAACTGAATTTTTCTAAAATGGACCCCTAACATCAAAAATGTCATCAAAAAAAAAGCACAACAAGGAATGTTCTTTCTGCACCAACTCAGGAAGCTCAAACTGCCCAAGGAGATGCTTATACAGTTCTGCAAAGGAATTATTGAATCTGTCATCTGCACCTCTATAGCTGTCTAGTTTGGTTCTGCAACCCAACAAGACAGACACAGACTCCAGAGGAGAATCAGAACTGCTGAAAAAAACAATTACTACCAACTTGCCTTCCATCGAGGACCTGTACACTGCACAAGTCAAAAAGAAGCCATGAAGCTATAGAGCACTGAACACCAAGACAGCTAGACACAAGAACACCATCTTGTTCCTAAAACATTCAGGACAAACAATCCCCTCAACCCTGTCAAACTATTCATTAAGGCTGCATTACTATTACTATTAGTCTTCTCATTGTTCCTATCACCCATTTCCTCCCCCTTTTGACTGCATAAATAACTTTGTTACTTGTAACTTTGTTGCTTGCATCCTTATGATTTATATTTATATATTTATATTTATATTTATATTTATATTGATTGTTTCCTGATTGCTTATTTGTACCCTAGGACTATCATGAAGTGCTGTACCTTATGATTCTTGACGAATGTATCTTGTCTTTTTCTGTACTGAAAGCATATACACCAAAGACAAATTCCTTGTGTGTCCAATCACACTTGGTCAATAAAGAATTCTATTCTATTCTATTCTATTCTATTCTATTCCTTTCTATTCTGGCTCTGGACAGTCTCACAGTCTTACGGAATGTGATGCATGGAATCCAGATTCTATCAGAAAAGTTGTGTGTATATTAAGTCACATAATTTAAATATTTCCTTCCCAACACCCATTATGAAAGACACTATCATTGAGACATAGTGTTCTGACATATCCTAATGTCTTTCTTGTTCCTGGTCTAATTCAACTAAATCTCCACATCAACTCACCTTTCTGAATTGAAGCTTTAAATCAAATGGGCTACCTCCAAAACCATTTCAGATTTTTATATGTAGCCCCCTCCCCCCCCCCGGAATTTTGTTGTTGTGGTGGTAGTTGTGGTGATTGTTATCATTATTTAGAAGATTGTCCAATTTCAAAAGTTATTCTGGGCATCTTACATAAATTAAAGGAAAGGAAAGAAAAGAAAGGATGCATTAAAAAAATTCACCAATCAGAAGTCATCCATTTCCAAATCAAATCAACCCCATTTAGAGTTTTAGTTTGGAAAGTCAAAATCAAACTAGACCAGAAATCCCAAATGATTTAAAAGTGAATCAACTGGTATTAAACATCTGGATCAAACTGAAAACTCAGATAGGATTTTACTTGTATCTTCATACAACCCAAATAAACCTGAAAAGATCTTTCACCTCCAATTTTTTCACACACACACACACACAGAGACAAAATTAGAATCCACTGAGCACAATTTTCTGAACGTCACTGGTTTCCAGTCTGATTGCCAGTACAATTTAAAACCTATAAAGCCCTACATGCAGTGGTGAGATGCAATTTTGTTTTACTACTGCTTCTGTGGGCATGGTTTGGTGGGCGTGGTAGGGGAAGGATACTGCAAAATCTCCATTCCCTTCCTACTCTGGGGCCAGCCAGAGGTGGTATTTGCTGGTTCTCCAAACTACTCAAAATTTCTGCTACTGGTTCTCCAGAACCTGTCAAAACCTGCTGAATTTCACCCCTGCCTACATGGCATAGGGCCATTTTTTTTTTCTGAAGGATTCTCTTATGTCCATCAGTCTGGTCAGAAGGTGCCAGCAAGGCTGGCACGTTCCTGGTTCCTTTGATGAAACAGTGCCATCTATTGATATCCATGAAGTATACCCGTTTCCTGTTGCAGCATCAGCCTTCTGGAATGAGATCCTCCTAAATTCCATAATGCTTCCCACCCTGTTGACATTCCTGAATGCCTTGAAGACCTGATTGTTCTCCCAAGCCTTGGGTTGAGCTGGATGGAATCCCTCCTTGAATGAGTTTTTGTATGCCCCCAACGGGATCCCATCTTGTTGGTTTTGCGTTGTATTTTGTATACTTATTATATTATGAGCTACTCAGAAATGCTTTGGAGTCATGTGTTGCCTAAGTTGAATTAGACAAACAAGCCAAGAAAGTGGAAGGAATTAGGTGAATTTGAGAAGTGCTTTAGCTTTTTATTATTGCTTGGAGACTCAGAAGGTTGAAGACTTTTGAACCCACATCATCTTCTCCAGGCTCTTGTGGACTTTCCATAATTAAGACACAGCCAACCACAAAGGCTGGAAGGAAAATGAGAGAGGAGATCCAACAGCAGAGAGGAGGAACAACAGCAGCAACAACAACAATCCAATGTGTTGGGAAATTACTATGGATAATTTGGAGGTTAGCTTGCACCCAGCATATTCCCAGCCAGTGACGTGAGGTGAGGTTTATGGTTGGTGAGGCAAGAACGTGGCAGTGAGAATCGGCGTTCCCACTGCTGTCCCCAACAGAGGCGTCTCACGTTTATGTCCGCCCTAGACGCAAGACGCCTCTGTCGGACAAAGTGGTGGGGGGGGGGGGCGAGGCGGCAGCCAGCGAGAAGCAGCATTAGTTAAACAGTTAATCACTAAGCAGAGTCATCCACTGTGACTCTGGCAGCAACTACCTCAGCCTTTTTCCTTTTACATTTTTTTTTCTTTTCATGATGACAGTGGTGAGGCTCTGCCTCCCCTGACTGCATGTCCCTGTTCCTAGCATATCCCTATATCCAAATCAGATCAAGCACACTTGCTGCTCAGTTCAAGCTAACAAAAAGAAAGAAAGAAAGAAAGAAAGAAAGAAAGAAAGAAAGAAAGAAAGAAAGAAAGAAAATAGTTTGATGCTTATTTACATAGCTTACTGGAAATAATGAGATGAAAGCAGGGAGAAGCATGAATGACAGACTGGAATCTTTATCTGAGACTATCAGAAGGACAAATAGCTGGAAACAGAACAGCTGGAAACAAGATTGTTTAGGTTTAGGTTTAGGTTTCGTTTTATTTATATGCCGCCCTATTCCCAGTGGGACTCAGGGCGGTGCACAAACCCAAAGGGGGAAAGGGAAACACAAAAACTACAAATACAAGCATTTAAAAATAACCAACAGACACACAAATCGAGAGGGGAAGGGAACTCATCAACCCCAGGCCTGCCGACACAGCCAGGTTTTAACAGCTTTTCGGAAGGCCTGGAGAAAGGTGAGGGTCCGAATCTCTGCCGGGAGTTCGTTCCAGAGGGCCGGAGCCGCCACAGAGAAGGCCCTCCCCCGGGTAGTAGCCAGATGGCATTGGCTGGTAGACGGAACCTGGAGGAGGCCAGCCCTGTGTGATCTAATGGGTCTTTGGGAGGTAATTGGCAGCAGGCGGTCTCTCAAGTACCCAGGTCCAATACTATGAAGGGCTTTATAAGTGATGACTAGCACCTTGAAGCATATCTGGAGACCAATCGGTAACCAGTGCAGCTCGCGGAGGATAGGTGTAACGTGGGTGTACCGAGGTGCACCCACAATCGCTCGCGTGGCTGCATTCTGGACGAGCTGAAGTCTCTGAATGCTCTTCAAGGGCTGCCCCATGTAGAGCGCATTGCAGTAGTCCAGTCTTGAGGTCACGAGGGCATGAGTGACTGTTGCGAGTGCCTCCCGGCTCAGGTAGGGACGCAATTGGTGCACCAGGCGAACCTGGGCAAATGCCCCCTGGTCACAGCCGACAAATGATGTTCTAAGGTCAGCTGTGGGTCCAGGAGGACTCCCAAATTGCGAACCCTGTCCGAGGGGCGTAAAATTTCACCCCCCAGCCTGAGTGATGGAATACTAACCAAATTTTTGGGAGGGAAACACAGCAGCCACTTGGTCTTGTCTGGATTGAGCGCAAGCTTGTTAACCCCCATCCAGACCCTGACAGCCTCCAGGCACTGGCACATCACGTCAACCACTTCGCTGAGTTGGCACGGGGCGGACAGATACAACTGGGTATCGTCCGCGTACTGATGGTATTTTATCCCGTGCCGTCGAATGATCTCACCCAGCGGCTTCATGTAGATGTTAAACAGGAGGGGGGATAGGACCGAACCCTGTGGGACCCCATATTTCAGGGGCCTAGGGGTTGACCTCTGCCGCCCGACCAACACCGACTCCGACCTGTCTGAGAGGTAGGAGGAGAACCACCGAAAAACGGTGCCTCCCACTCCCACCTCCTGTAACCGTCGCAGAAGGATAACATGGTCGATGGTATCGAAGGCCGCCGAGAGGTCAAGAAGCACTAGGATGGAGGGATGACCTCCATCCCTGGCTCTCCAGAGATCATCGGTCAGTGCGACCAAAGCGGTTTCCGTGCTGTAGCCAGGCCTGAATGTGGACTGAAAGGAATCCAGATAATCAGTTTCATCCAAGGACCGTCGGAGCTGAGAGGCTACCACTTTCTCAACAACCTTCCCAATAAAGGGGAGGTTGGAGACTGGACGGTAGTTATTCAAAATTGTAGGTAATTGTCATGGACAAACAGTCCTAAAAGAGGGGTTATTTCCGTTTTAACTTTTTCAGACTGAAGGAGTATATCAATCAAGATGAATCAATATTTGCTTTTGCTTATATTATTGTATACTGTCAGAAATTAGTTGTTTTCTAGCCTAGCAAATTGTAACCTTAATACTGGACTACAAATGTTATCTAACTGCTGTGTCTCGCTTCTATTCTTGGCTTCAAAGCTAGGGACATTTTTGAAAACATAGAAGAAACTGTTACACAGGCTGCATAGATAAAGGACCAAACTAGGGAGTTTTCCTGGCTCATAAATCCTTAAAGAATTCTGCCAAAAACCAACTTGGCAAAGGGGAGCAGCCAGCCCCTACACAAGGCTATAGGAATACTCCACAGATAAGGTAGACAGAGACAGGAGCTTGAACAAAAGAACGCTTTAAAGATCACGTTGGTAACGAATCTTTGTCTCTGATTGGATAAACTTTGTTTCTATCTGCCTAAAATGTATATAATACTCTGAGCCACTCTTGCAGCGTGTGGCTGTTCCTTACATGCATTTGTTTGTATGCTTTGGATATAGTTTTGTCACCCAGCTTTTGCTGTGGCCATAAATAAAAGCTGATACTTTTTGCAAGCCTCGTCTCAAGTCTCAGTGGCAACTCAGTGGCTGGGGGAAAACTGCTGGAATCTTACAAGATATACGATACCAAGAGAAGAGAGATGGAAATTTAGAAACAGGGTGATCCCTCCTCTACTCTGCACTTGGTACAAGTAGTTCTCCTTACAACTGTGATTGTATTGTATTGTATTGTATTTGGTTTATTTGTATGCCGCTCTTCTCCAGGAGGGACTCAGGGCGGCGAACAACTCAGGGGGGAAAGGGAACATAAACACAATACACATAATTAAAATACACGAAAATCACACAGCCATACCAGTCGAGAGGGGAGGGGAGCTCATCAACCCCAGGCCTGCTGGCACAGCCAGGTTTTGATGGCTTTCCGGAAGGCCTGGAGAGAGGTGAGGGTCCGGATCTCCGCGGGGAGTTCATTCCAAAGGGCCGGAGCTGCTACAGAGAAGGCCCTCCCCCGGGTAGTAGCCAGATAGCATTGGCTAGTGGACGGAACCCGGAGGAGGCCGACCCTGTGAGATCTAACGGCTCTTTGGGAGGTAATTGGCAGCAGGCGGTCTCTCAAGTACCCAGGTCCAATACCATGAAGGGTATTGAGCCTAGCCATTACAGTCGTAAATTGTGACGGTTGTAAAGCTAATTCAGTATCACCAGAACTGTTTTTCCTGAGGCAATGGTTGTTACATGAACATTGCAGTCATTAAATGAAGCCCTTGTTCACCATGGGCTGGCTTTGGCTGGAAACTGGAAGTAAACACCGGTTTCTGGCAAAAACTGTGGTAAATTGCAGTCACTGGCCAACACCTGCCTGTAAGCAGAGATGTAATGTGTGCTGGTCGAGGAGCATTGCATAATCGTGTGGTTTGCCTCATTTTGCACCCACCGTCAAGTTTTGAAGTGTAACCAACCAACTAGGAGGGGGAGAGAAGCAGGAAGCGGAATGAGTTTTAAACATCAAGCAATCAGCCCCTGAGAACCAAGTTCACTGCAGCAGGTGTTGGCCAAACTTCCAAGAAATCTTCTCGCAACAATATTGTGACACTTAATTGGCCAATGTGCTCTGCACTAATAGAAGGGAGGCAGGATTCTATACTTTAATTATATTGAACTGTGCAGGAATTAGCCAGAGCTGGTTGTGCTTTCGTTCTGGCCGAAATGATGTACTGGATAAAGTTTTGCATGAAGAGATTGGGTCCCCTCAACAGTGCTTTCTGGGTTGGGTTTGTCAGTAGGAACCTTGACACCTACTGCAGCTTCCAAATGGTCTTCAAGGGCAGCCCCACAGAGAAAGCATTACATTAATCCATTAACATTTAAATGTTCTTTCTCAGCCTCAGACCCTCTGGCTTCGTGATCAGTTTCTTTTTCCTCTGATCCGGAGCTCTTCAAATATCCTGCATTAGAATTCCTCTCATCCAGCACGCACAGAAGGCTCCAAGTTGAGAAGGGAGTTACAAAAGATGTACTTCATTTATTCATGATATAACGTGGACAAGATATGTGCCGGGGAACCTTTACCTTTTAGCTCACTGAGAGCCATCCTCATGTTGTGAGAGGCAATGGGAAGATGCCTCTTTGAAATGTGGAAAGTTATCACCAAGCCCTCTCCCAGAAAAATGAAATATCCTAGGAAATATTGAAAAGGCAGAATATTATATTTCCCTGGATGTGAAAAGGAAGAAACATGTTTTAAATTGAGAATAGCTCCCTGTAGCTTCCTGTGTCCACCCACTTTGTCAATGGGCCATTAAGAAGGCCAATCCAGTCCCTTTACATAATAAAGAGTTCTCCCCTTCAGCTCCAGGGGGATGGGATTAAGGCATGATAATATTGTCCCTTTATCCAACTCACCACATGGCATCTGAGAACTCAACCAAACCTGGATTCAAAACACAGCCTAGAGAGTTGTCCCTGCATGGCCCCATGGAAGTCTGATAACCAATCAGAATACAAGCTCAAGATCAAAGGCCAGAGAGGGCATAAAACCAGGGACTCAGCTTCTCTTCCTCCCTTCCCTTCTCTTCTCCACCAACATTGAAGCATGTGATCACCTTTTCTGTTCAGGACTCAAACCATGTGGTCCTGTCCTCCATTAAACCATCTTTCCAAGCAGCCTCCATGTCTCCAGTGTCTTTTTTCCCACTTGGAGCCGAACCCAGAAGGACATTTCTTTCAACAGAAGATAGCAGTCACTGCAAAAAATGAGCATACGTGCTCATTTAATATACCTGCCAATATTAACCTGAGTTCCCCATGGCTGGGAAATCCTCGGAGTTAAAATCCTCACATATTAAAGTTCTTGAGGTTGAGAAACGCCGTCCTCAATGAACAAAAAAACATCACAATTCTACATGTCCATATGCATGAATGTGGTTTATGCTATGCAATATTATTGCTCTAAAACAGATGCAGGCAGGAGACTCAAGAGTCTTTACAGTACAAATTGGGAAACTTTTAGATGCCACCACAAAAATAAGAGAAGTGCCGGCAGCCTCTTGTGAAACACATCGGAGAAAAAGAGACAGAAGTTACACTTTATAGGTTGGTCCCAACAGAGCAAAATAAAAATTACAAAATGTGTTTGTTAAGACAAGAAATTCAATGGATCTGTTACTGTTCCAGTTGTTTAAAAGACGGAGTGTATGCTACATTAAAAGATGGGGTGGCTCAATGGGTAAGACACTGAGCTTGTCGATCAGAAAGGTCTGCAGTTTGAATCCCTAGCGCCACGTACCAGAGTGAGCTCCTGTTACTTGTCCCAGCTTCTGCCAACCTAGCAGTTCAAAAGCACGTAAAAATGCAAGTAGAAAAATAGGGACCACCTTTGGTGGGAAGGTAATAGTGTTCTATGGGCCTTCGGCATTTAGTTATGCCGGCCACGACTACGGAGACATCTTCGGACAGCGCTGGCTCTTCAGCTTTGAAACAGAGATGAGCACCACCCCCTAGAGTCGGGACCTAGTACATATATGTGAGGGGAATCTTTACCTTCCCTATATGCTACGTTAAAAGTACAGCAGGAGCTACAGAGGCCTTGCAGTGGAAAAGCTATTTTCAACTATTCAGGCTAAATTGAGGAAACAAATATAATTGCCAGGTTCATGTGAATTAATGCCCTTCCATTATATCTAAGAAAATATATATTTTTTAAAGAGTTGTGAAAGTTTTGCTCCCCTGATGTGACGTACGGACATTGCTTTCTACTTCCAGAAGTTGAACTGTATTTGTTTTATCATTCTCAACTACAAGTGGTCCTCAACCTACGACCACAATTGCGCCCAAAATTTGTTGCCAAGTGAGAAATTTTTAAGTGATTTTTGCCCCATTTTACAACTTTTCTTGCCCAGTTTGTGAAGTGAAACACTGCAGCTATTAAACTAGTAAACTGGTTGTTAAGTGAATCTGGCTTCTTGTCAGGTCGCCCAAGGGGATCACATGACCCTGGGACACTGCACCTGTCATAAATATGAACCGGATGTCAAGCATCTGAATGACCATGGGGATCCTGCAATGGTCATAACTCTGAAAAATGGTTGTGTCCCTTTTTTAGTGCTGTTGTAACTAAGTGAACTTAGAACTACCTGTGTAGGCAAATGCTTCAGCTGTAACATTTGATGTTTACAAGGCAACATCTTGGGAACAATTGCAGTCTGGATATGTTGTGGGACTGTGCTACAGCTTTTGTCACCATTCTCATTGACCGGATGGTGTAGTTTCCATTCATGATTTAACAGAGCCATCCAAAATATTTGTATGTGTAGAACTGCAAAGGTTTGACGAGGATGATAGGTAGGCCTTGTTGCAATAATGGTCACACAATGGGTGGGTCATGTGGCTGAACCAATTTTGGGGTCTTGCATCATTCATGAGGGTGAACATGCTGGGCTGTTGTTCGCTGGGGAGCAGTTCTGCTGAAAACAAAGGGCTGGTTTTCTGCAAGCCTATTGTAAATTGCGAATGGAGAGTTGGTCTTTTACAGAAAGCCACTTGAAGAAACTAGAAGCATTTGAAATGTGGATTTACAGGCGGCTGTTACGTATAGGTTGGGTTGACAAAATCACAAATGAGGTGATAAATCACCTGGGAAAGCCAAGGGAAATCACCAAAAGCCACTAAAAAGCAAAGGTTAAGAATATTTTGGACATGTGATGCAACACCCGGAAAAATACATCATCCTTCACTTAATCCTCCAGGGAAAGATTGAAGGCAAATGAGGTCCAGGCAGAAGAACATCATGGCTTCAAAATCTAAGGGTTTGGTTTGGACAAAGCAGCACTTTTTCATGTGGCTTTTAAAAAGAATAGGATCACAAACATGATCGCCAATGTCCGATGACGGATATGGCACAAGAATCATAAAATGCGGTCATGTGACGGTTGGATGTTGCAAATGGCTATAAACACCGCCTTGTTGTCAAGTGCCAGAAGTGCAGTGATGTGACTAATAATGGGGGTGGGTGGGTTTAAACCATCATTGGAACATTGAATCCAAGCAGCAAGTGTCCTTTGTCGTAACTTCAGCTGGCCAATACGCGCAAGTGGAAGAGCACTTTTACAATCCGGAGCACTTGTTAAAGAACAGTCTGTATTTCCAAGCAGGAAAAGTTCTGATTGAAGAATAAGAGGCATGAATTGCCTGGCATCTTCCCTCTAGCAAATACTTAAGAGGTCTTGTTAAAACACAGACTGTGAACAGGTTTTGCAAGCACTTCCATCAGCTTTCTTTATATGCACCCTATTTACTGTCTAAGTAAATCACAAGGATTATGCAAATAACAGTAGTTGGGAATACTGAATAAGTAGCAGTCGTCACTGCTGTGAATTTCTTCTGCCTACACTGAGCGGATGTATAGAGACAGAAAGTACATGTCCTGTATAAGTGTTTTTTAAACAGCAGCCTAGGGGCAGAGTTGGGGTTTTATGGGAAATCTATAAATAGCGCTAAGACAAGTAACCAGAATTCACGAGTGTCATAAAAATGCTACCAAGGTGAGTAAGAATTATGAAACATATTTCTTTTCCCAGATGTTGGATGAAAAAAAAAGAGGTAATAAGCAAATCAGACCACATTTGTGAATGGTTTTTATCAATGCACACACAAAATGTATATATTTGCACAATCAGAAAAATTAACATCTTCAGTCTGAACACTGTTGATGGGGGTGGGGGGGGGGAGGAAGCAGTTTAGGGGGAAAAAGGAGAGAGAGAGAGAGATCTGTTAAGTCAACCGCTGAAAAGGCAAGCAAATAACTAACATTATTGCCTGACAGTTTGATAGGAAAGTACTGAATCTGTATTCGTAATTTCAGTTTCAGGCTGAAATTCAGTGGATTCAGAGGAATGCTATAGAGCCTTAACTTTAAAAATGTTTATAGAACTAAACACACAATGGTCTCCCAAGTCAGTCAAATAAAATATGTGCAAGAGAAAGAGGCCAATCGAGCTCCTTCAAGATTTCAAGAAATTATTTGGTCTTGGTTATATCTTTTGTACGAAATTTTTGTTTTTGTTTTTAATCTTAAACCCTATTCTTCTGGTGAACACTCTTTCATGGCAGTGTCAACTCATCAAATACAGTACTCTGTTGTTTCAAGACAGAAAGAAAAGATTAACATTAAGGCATTACACCGAGCTGCACTGTCTGCTTTTGAGAAATCAGAATCCGCTTAGTTAAACTTGAATACATGGAATGTTGGCACAGGAGCTGCTGCTGGATGCCACTCTCACCGATTCGTGAAATTGTCCTAACATACATACATTCTGAAATGGCTTTTAATTATACAAATTGAAAACTGGATAAAACTTCCAAATAATAAACTAACGGGTAAAATAGGGGTTTGCTTTATTTTTATGTTATGTACAGAATACATGTCTTGTACTATGATGGGGCAGGTCAAATCAACAGCTATAATCTCTAAATTATGCTGCTTTGTTTGCTTTTATTTTTAACCTGCTGGAGATGATGCGTTCCAAACCAAATGGACAGAACAGACTGGATTTCCTAAGTTGGTTGCACACAATTAAAGAGAGTCTTAAAAATCTACAGCCAAGTCAACAGTAGTAATTTGTTGGTCTTAAGCAAAAAAGTTATCTTTTTGAACGAAAACATTCTAACTAAAGTCTTATAGCTTTACGAAGATTAATAGCAGTTAAAGAGTAGAATGAACTGAATAAAGTCTGTTGTAAGTACCAATCTGATGAATCGGCTGAGAATAAATGGAGAGTTTCTCATTCAAAATTACTGTGTTAAATTACTATTGCAGAAATGTTTACTCACTCAAAACATGCAATATCAAACTAATAAGAGAGCTATATTCCTCTATATGTTTGATGACTCCTCTAGACAAAATGTCTACCGATTGGCAAGTTGCTAAACTTGCAAATCTGTTGATAAGCATACATTATTTAAAACTGATAAACAAGTTAATAGTTTCCTTTAGTTTGCAAATCAAATTATGAACTATTTTATAAAGATGTTTGGCTAAGCTGTATACTTTCGCAAATGGGGAGAAAACGCTGTTAAAAGAGTGCACCAGCCAACATAGAAAATCCAATTGTTTCTGCACAAGATTCAGTCCCAAACAATAGCTGAATTATGACTGTTCGTGTAAAGGTCTAGTTTCTTGCTCCTCCTCCTCCTCCTCCTCTTCTTCTTCCTCTTCTTCACAATCCCCTTCATCAGTCTGCTGGTCAAGCTCCTCTTTTGTGATCATTTCAAAATCATTCCCATTGCCGCTACTGTGCTGCGACCGGTCGTCTTCCCGCCTGTCACTGTCCGTATCCGAATTCCGCTCGCCTCCAAAACCTTGCGATCCGAAGCCTCCCTGGGCATCAGCTTTGACATCCTCGTCTTCCATTTTCTCACTATCAGATTTCTCTTCACTGTCAGATTTTGTCTGCTTTTTGGGTTCTAGTCGCTCCTCTTTCTTTGAGTCAGCCTTTGGTCCTTTGTATTCGTGGGTGTAGAGGGGCCGGAAGGAGTCAATGAAGCCGACGTCAGCGGTCAGGTTAGGTAGGAACCAGAAGTGATGTCTTCCTCCGGTTATCAGCCAGATGATAAGGAAGAGGATGCAACGGGCTGCAAGAAGGAAATGCCCAAATAAGTTGCTTTCAGAACACAGCTGCATTTATAGCCGTAGACAGTAAACACCCCAAATGGAAAATAGAAGCAAAATCATTTTAATGTTACAATTCAATCTATTTTTCTATTTCTCCCCTTTATAAACATGGCAAAGCAGTTTACAAAATACACAATATTAAACTGATGGCAGCCCTTAAATACTTTACTTATGTCATCTATAAAGTATCTCATCATCATCCCCCCCTCCCCCCTTCCGGCTCGGTTGTTTTCATTCTTGGATTTGGAGTAAGTGTTTTTCAACAGCAATAGCATTTAGATTTATATACCGCTCCATCTACCTTATATACCACTTATATATGTATACCATTCTCTGAGCGGTTTACAAATGTCAGCATATTGACTTAACAATCTAGGTCCTCATTTTATATGACCTCAGAAGGATGGAAGGCTGAGTCAAGAAGTCAGGATTGAACTCTTGTCAGTCGGCAGTGAGTTGGCTTGCAATACTGCATTCTAACCATGTCTAGGGAGGCTCTCAGTCATTCAGGTCATGGTTGTCCCAAAGGTGCTTTTTCAAAAGGCAACTGGACTTCCTTGTTTTTCTTTGAAGAATTTCGCTTCTCATCTTAGTCTTAGAAGCTTCTTCACTTCTGCATTCTAACCACTGTGCCACTATGGTTCTGTTTTTCAGCTTTCAAGTGCCTATTTCTTTGGGCTAAATAATACCAAACACTGAGAATATTATTTCTGTAGAGGAACTACTGCTGAGAAAATTTGGCTTAGCAACTAGAGAAAAGTTGATTCCAAGTGCCTGAAAATTTAAAGACTTTCAAGGAAGAGAGCTTGTTCAGATCTTACCACGCATATATTTACTACTCACCTTGTCCTATATATACATGTTTCCCATGCAGCCTAAATTTTATTATGAGTAAAAGGGGGTATTTCTATCTGATAAATAATTAACTATGTACTAGACTAGCGATGGTGAACGTGCCCTAAAGGGGAAAGCGTAACATGACAAAACCGCGCTCGACTAAAGCGCGCCTGATTAAACCGCGTCGCTGATGTCATCAACAGGGCAACAACAGCGAGCGTGGAGAAAGAAGGGCACTTTAAATAGCGCTTTGAAAGCAAGCCGATTCAACTTAAGGTAAGGGTTAGGTTTAGGTTTAGGGTTAGCTTTAGGGTTAGGTTAAGGGTTAGGATTAGGTTTAGGGTTAGGTTTAGGGTTAGGTTAAGAGTTAGGTTTAGGGTTCGGTTTAGGATTAGGTTTAGGGGGGTTAGGTTTAGGTGTTAATTTTAGGTTTAGCGTTTACAGCGTGCTTCTGTCTCCGCACTGTTGTCGCCCTGTGATGATGTCAGCTACGCGGTTTCGTCGAGCGCGCTTTAGTCGAACGCGGTTTGTGCTGGAACCAGGGGAAAGCACAGGGGGTCATGCGCAGGCGTACTGCACCCATAATGCAACGCGTGACACCCCCTCAGTGCACATGTGTGCATGAGAGGCACGCCCCCCCCCATTTTTTTGCATGCTTTTTTTGCCCTCCCCAGGCTCCAAAGGCTTTATAGGAGCCTGGGGAGGGCGAAAACAGCCTCTTCCGCCCCTGCCCCAGAAGCCCTCCAGAGGCTTCAGGGACCTTCAGGAGGCTTCCCTGAAGCCTCTGGAGGGCTTAAACCGACACTACAAGCAAACCGGAAGTCCTATAAAGCCTCTGGAGCCTGGGGAGGGGGAAAATGGCTTTAAAAAGGCTGAACACCACCTCATGTGCCCTGACAAATGGCTCCACAGGTGGCACGCGTGCCATAGGTTCACCATCCCGGTACTAGACTGAGACATTATTGTTTAAAAAGCTGTAAGTGTAGATAAAATGGGAATAAAGTAATAAGATTACTTTCAAGAGACATTTTTAAAGCAAGATTTTTTAAAATCTACTCTATAAAATATGGGTCAAAATCCGATCACTGCTTAATTCCTACTGCTTTGGTCTATAATCATATTAAATGTTAAATATGAATGAATAAAAGAACAAAAAAAAGGGGGGGAAATCTCTGTGTTATGGGGAAGTTGATCAAGAGGAACTGATCTCTCAATAGGAGAAGGTTCCCCCCTTGCACATAGGTGCTAGTCATTCCCAACTCTAGGGGGTGCTGCTCATCTCCATTTCAAAGCTGAAGAGCCAGCACTGTCTGAAGACGTCATGTGGCCAGCACGGCTGAATGATGAAGGCACAAGGAACGCTGTTGGCTTCCCACCAAAGGTGGTCCCTATTTTTTCTATTTGCATTTTTACGTGCTTTCGAACTGCTAGGCTGGCAGAAGCTGGGCCAAGTAACGGGAGCTTACACCGTCAAACTGATGACCTTTCTGAGCGACAAGCTCAGCATCTTAGCCACTGAGCCACCATGTCAATAGGAGAAGTAAGGTTTCTGCTTGGGGTTAGTCTGAGTATCTACTGATGTGAAGGGCACGGGGGGGGAGGGACGGGGGGGACGACATTGTCTCTGAATGCCAGGCCTGATACAGAAGGCTACCCAGGAAACATGTGCCAATGGTCTCAATCTCTGTGGTTGAGCCTATGCCAACGTGTTCTTCACAAGAGCTATTACTCAATTTCCCCTCCAACTTCCAAAGCACAGAGAGCCCTCGGCCTATGGTAGTTGTTTAGTGACCATCTGAAGTGCTGAAAAAAGGGACTTAAGACTGATCTTCGCACTTAACGACCGTCACAGCACCCCCCATGACCATGTGACTGTGAATCAGGTGCTTGGCAACTATATTGCATTACGATGGTTACAGATCCCGGGCTCATGTGATTGCCATGTGTGACCTTCCCACTGGCTTCTAGCAAGCAAAGTCAGTGGGGATACTGGCAGGGAAGATTGCAAGTTGCAGTGATATACCGACTGTCTTAACAGATGCAGCATTTAATGATTTTTGTATTAATTCCAATTGTGGTCTTAACTTGAGGACTACTCCTAGGGCTTAAATCTCATCTCGGAGGGAAAGAAGATATTCTAGAGGAATTTGGTACAAAGGGTCAGCAAAAGCAGTTCAGCATGAAGGTAAACATTTGGATCCATCATTTTGTAAGTCTGAACTGAACACTCTTTGCTCTTTGTGCCATGGTGGCACAGTGGTTAGAATGCAGTACTGCAGGCTACTTCGGCTGCCTGCAGTTCGAGTCTCACCGGCTCAAGGTTGAACTCAGCCTTCCATCCTTCCGAGGTGAGTAAAATGAAGACCCAGATGGTTGGGGGCAATATGCTGACTCTGTAAACCACTTAAAGAGGGCTGTAAAGCACTATGAAGCAGTATATTTGTCTGCAATTACTAATGCATAAGTAATTAGAATGATGCGTGATCTCAGAGAAGCACCATGTTTTACTGATTTTTGTTTGTTTTGCTATATTTAAGGCCTACTTTCCATTTAAATTGATCCAAATTGTTTTGAGCTCAAATAAATTCAAGTATCGAAACGAAGCAGGTAATTGCTACAGGACTGTATCGTTACCCCCCCAACCTCATCCCCGGAGGTGGTTGAAATAAAGAGATACTTCAGAATTATGAATAGAGAACAGAGAATATTATAAATGGATTTGCAAGCCACTATCTAGCTCAGAGGTCTTCAAACTTGGCAACTTTAAGACTTGTGGACTTCAACTCCCAGAATTCTCCAGCAAGCTATGCTTTCTGGGAGTTGAAATCCACAAGTCTTAAAGTTGCCATGTTTGGGGGACCCCTGATCTAACCTCTAAGCCATGCCATACCAGACACTTTTTATGCTGTCTCAGTACAGCTAATTGACAACAAGAGAGGAAAAAGGTAAAAAAAATAATATCCTCGGACAGCAGCAAAGCTAATAGAAGAATATTATGCACGATTCCTAAAAAAAATCATGGTTGCAAAAGCAATCAAGTCCTCTCTCGGGATTGGTGCACTTAGTTTATCCCATGAGACAGAAAAAGCAACTGGCATATCCGAATTACTTTATATAGCTCAAAAGCAGCTCATTTGCAGCCAGCTCAATGCTGACATACAGTGGCCATTGAAGAAATATGCAGACCGGGCACTTTTAAGAGGTTGAAAAAGTGATCAAGATGGGCCATGGAAGGAGGAACAAACCAACAACTTACCAACTGCCAGGAGAAGGATGCTTGCCACAAAACAGCCGGCACCTACGCTCAAATAATAAACTCCCACACGCATCTCTGCAGGCCACAGTGGGAACAGAGTGGCAGCTATAACAGCAGTCACTGTTAAAAGATAGATAGTTAGTTATGGATATATAAATATACCGTATTTTTCGGAGTATAAGACGCACCAAGGTTTTGAAGAGGCAAATTTAAAAAAAAAAGTTTTTGCACTCTGCAGACTTCCCGAAAACGGCCTGTTTTTTGCTCATTTCTGCCCTCCCCAGCCCCCAGGAGCACTCTGCAAGGCTCCTAAAAGCTATGCACGGCCATTTCGGGAAGCAAAAAATGTTGTATTCATTGTATAAGACGCACTCAGATTTTCAGCTTCTTTTTTGAGGGGAAAAAGTGAGTCTTATACTCCGAAAAATACAGTATATATACATGAGAATTACTGAGCAATTTAAAATTAGTTTTGGACGTTTGTATATCTATCTGTATATCTATCAAGGATGTTCAGGAACATGCTATTGTAACTGTTTATAACCTGGTCCATCTATTGTGTTATTTGCTTTTATTTGCACAGGAAATGAAATCTTAGGACCGCACAATGGTTTTCAAATAGTCAATGAGGTGTGGTTTTCCTTCCCCCCCCCCATTTCAATGGGATTGGGCCAACAGATCTTTGTGGAAGAATGCTCTCTCAGAACCAACAAGACCACTCTAATGATTAGAAGCAAGAACATCATTTTCGGTCATTTTTCCTGGACCTCAGTTTATTTACTTATGTATTCAAGTACTACAACTGGTATAAAGTTCTGTGAAAAAGAAATCGCCCTTTGTTCTGAATTTTTGCATATGTTCACTTCTGTAGCTGGGTCCTACTGAGAGCGGGGGGGGGGGGGGGAGGGAGATGGATGGATGGATGGATGGATGGAGATAGATAGATAGATAGTCTGACTGAAAAAAGGTATCAACTTTCCTTCATTTATTTCCTCTGTAAAATCAACTGACGAGCAAGTGTGCAAACGTAACCGTCTCCTTAGATTCAGTAACTGGTTGTGTCATCTTTAGTTGCAATAATTACAAACAAACACTTCCAGTAATCGGTGACTCAATTCACCGTGGAGGAATTCTGGCCTGTTCTTCACTGGTGAATTGTTTTAACTCCGTAATGCTGAGGGTTTGTTTGTATGCACTGCTCATTTTGTAACTGGACCAACATTTCTAATTATGGGCCTTTAGAATCTATGTGTGAAAACTTCATTGCAATGAGGGCAGCTTAAGTATCTAACCTTTAAATAGAGGTCTGACTCTGATTGTTTAAAGAGGTACTCACTCAACGGGCCTTAATTATCTCTTTAATTGAAACGATTTTGCCACAGACAGAGTTTACATTTTGGGTAATTTTCTTCACGCAATAAATGAAACCAGTACCACATGTTGGTATTTTATACACTCATTATACCCTCAGGGAACTCTGAAAGTATTCTGTGACAAAGTCACACAAAAATTCAGAAAGTCTGAATGGGGAAAATACTTTTACACATGCTTTTAGAATAGATTGGAACTTGGGGAAAAAATGATCTGGCTCCCCACTAATTTCATTCATATTAATAACATTCACATTCACAGAAATCATATTCCATAAGTATATTGTGGGTGGCATTCATGCAATCATCTCACTTTTCTAAGATTACAGAACGTCTCTGAAAATTGGTATAGAGAGAAAAGGTATCTATTGTCCATATTCCATTTCAATATCAACCTTGTAATTATAGACTATAGGTGTAAGTCTTGAAATGGAACAATTCTCACCCTTGTCTTTAACATGAAGCAATTCTGAAAAGTGGAAAAGTGGTTTGGCAAAGGTGCTATGATAATTTTTCCCCTAAAATAGCAGTGTTAAATGCATATGTTAATTATTATTTATGTAACTAAGCAGCTAGGCTACTTAACAGAATTCCTCACATCTGAAGAAACGGGTGAGAAGAAACCCTTGCAGCATTTAGATAGTTCTAGTTTACTTGTCATCACACTAGAATGCTCTTTTGAAAACGTCATTTGGCACGAACTAAAAATCACAAAACCGGGGCTCCACTATACTGCAATATTCCAACAGCTTCAAAACAATATTTTATATTCTAGTATTTAACTGAGACTCTTAAAAAAGGTTACTACCAACTTGTGCAGGGTTCCCCCCCCCACCTCTCGTTCTTTACCAGTTCTGGGATTCTGAAGCAGGTGGTACAATACAGTTTTGATGAATCAAGTAAACACTTAAAAAATGGCCCTTGGGAAAGACACAGATGTGTTAAGAAACAGACAGCTTGTTTATAAGTTTGGATATTTAACTCATTAGTGCTCCTTCTGACTCACCAAGTATGAGGCCCATTGCAAATGTTTTAAAATGAACAGGGTCATAGATCCATACATATACCTGAAAGGAGAATGTTGGTGCAAAAATTAAACCAGATCTAGAAAGGTAAAGAATATAGCTTATGAGAAAGCTAACTGAATATTATATATCATTTTCTAGCATTAATTTTGATAATTTCTAGCATGGTACAGAAAGACACAAGAAAAATTCTTCTGGACAAGACCAAATTTCAATCTAATCAAGTGCTCTGTTTTCCATAGGAAAATATCATTTCAGTGTCAATCAACATATATGAATTATTTTGGATTGCATAAATCTAACAAGGCTGTAGCAAGCTGTTGGAGATTTTGTTCAAATAGGATAAAATTCAAACTAACTAAATCTGTTAGGTAAACAAGAAAACCTTCTTCCTTCAGATTCATATATAAGAAGATTTGTACCAATCCTGATTTTTCAGGAAAGAGACATTATTATTGATAATACTGAAAACATAAACTAAGGGTGAATTTATAGGAAGTGATCCATATATTTAAAAAGCCAGACTCATAATGCCACTACATAGATGGATATTGTGCACTATTCTACTTGGCCATGCGGAAAACATAATCATGAGGTTCCAGTTTATCTTGGAGCACTTTATAAAGGCAATGAAGGGGAAAGAACCAATAAAGAAGGGGAGAGATAAAAATCTGTAAAACTAGGAATGCCATATCAAACATTTTTTCTCCTTTCACAGTACTGAAAGAGTTAGCCAACGGAGCAGAAATAGATTCAAAGCAAAGAAAAATAAATCAAATCAGAAACAGCATATATTAAAGTGGTATCAGATGTATTCATGAAGAATGTAAATTCATATTAATAACAATAGCAGATTCAGAGACGTTAAACATCTGAATACCAGTTCTAAGAAGTCAAATTGAAAAGCTTCTTTCTCTGGCTCAATTTCCTCAAATCAAGCTCCAAAGCTGGCAACAGCTTTTAGTTAAAACTGGACAGCCACAATTCCTCACATTTATTGTAGCATTACAAAAAATGCATTGAGCAAGAAACAGGGGAAAATACATGCAACAAAGAGTGTACCCCGAATGAAGAAAATGTGATAACCTATCACTATTATAGATCCAGCAACCTGCAAAACATGGAAAAAGAATTCCATAGCTCTCCTCTGCAATTCTGGGACAGATGCTATCTGTGCTTTCAGCATGCACTCAAACACTGCACTGCCTTAAATACTATTTGCTTAATGAATGCAATTCCAGCTGGAGAGAAAATTGTTTTAAGCGAAGAGAAATTTAGCAAAAACTAAAATTGCAACATCTTACTAATTATAAACTTTACAAATATAAAAGTATATTTAGGAGATTACATGACAATTGGGAATATCAGATTACTGTTCTAACACCATTATCTACCAAAGACTGTATTATCAATGACTACAGTACCAGTATTATTTCTGAAATAATATTGTAATGGATTCTTCATATACACCCATTTCCTGCAGTTAGCATTACTCCTAGAAATATTACATAGCACATGCTTTATTTATTTGACTTATACCATTGGATCTAAGACAGATTCTTACACAATTACACAATTAGTATGCAATAAAATATGCACATTTTAAAGGCTCAATAAAATAAACATAAAACACATAAACACATTATAAACATAAAACACTTAAACAATCTATATCTATCACTTACATGTATGGTTAAATACATATCCCAAGGGTTATGTGTTGAAACACGGGGATATATACAAAGGTTGAAAAATCAGTCATAATTGAATTCTTTTTAATTTTCATAATATTATACTTTCATTGTTTATTTTTATTGTTTTATTCCTTTGCTATTGTTATCTTTACATTTTCCCCCTTTTATTGTTGTAAGCCACCCAGAGGGGCCCCTTGGTGTGATGGGCAGCAAATATATTTAATTAATAAATAACAAATAAGTTGAGTTGAGTAGAATGCATGATTATTTCAGTTTTGCACACAATACAGGATTAGGATTATTAATAAATATTTACTGAAAAAAATAATTTTAGTTTTTTTTAAAAAAACGAGATGCCTATAGGCATTCTGGGAAGCACATGACAGGTTATTAGTGAGCATATTCAATTTTGTTATCATGAAAATGTAAACATTTGGCTTTAAAACTTGTCTAATGAACATGTTAAACTTATGGTAGATGTAATATAATTTTAAGAATCTGACAAAATTATTCCTGAAAATACAACTCTTTATATCCACTGAACTGTATCTAGGTTTTTTTTAACTGACATAGAATCCATATTTATATTTATGGACAGTCTGATATAATAGTATCTTGTGCAGTGACATGTAGGGTCTTGCAACAGATAAAGGGTCAACAGCAACATTGGTAATCTAGCTCAACACCTGTAGCAAATAATTGCCTGCTGCTTTTATATTATTATCTATTATATTTTTATACAGTGTTGTTTATTGTCTAGCTGTGTTACCATTCATAGGCTAATGTAAGACTGTTGGCCTGAATAAAGAATTTATTTATTCACATAGAACCATGCCTTCCAGTTTCACCTGTTACTTATTAATCTGATACTAGCACATCAAGAAGAATCCAATTATACTAGAGAATACACCATATTTTATATATAGATTTTGAACACCAATCCCTAACTCTTAGGGCGACACTTTTCATCTAGATTACAACCTTGGAATTTCCAGAAGTTTTCTCACTACATTGGGTTTTTTTTTTTTTTGAGATCAGCTGATGATTAATTAATTGCCAACAAACATTACAGTTTCAGAAGAGATATCATACCTCATTTCCATCCAGAAAGACTTGATCTTCATGAGGCTCAAGTTTAAATTTTCTCTTTGTCTCTTTCTTCTTAGGTGTCCCAGGGGTCTCATCCTAACAATATATAATGGGAACATGAAGAATGAAATAGAATTCATACGTGTATTTCTAGTAATTATTCAAATTATTTTAGAGATATAAAAAGCCCTTTTTCATTTCTGTTAATTTCTATTATTTATTTATCTGAAATACCTAACTTCAGGAGAAAAATGGGATTCTTTCTGCTATGATATCTTTAAAGTTAGACACCTTTAAATTCATAATTTCCCATTTCATTTGCTCTATACAGATCAAGGAACGTAATCTTAGTTAAAAATAAATATTAGATATTTGCTATGCAATCAGATACCCACTGCTTGTTCTGCCCACTGAGTCTCTTTTTTTCCTTAGAACACAAAGTTACACAGTATGGTGAACTCTTGTTAATTGACTATCTTTATTAAACCATGAATCAAACTGCATTCTTTTGAAACAACAAACTGACTATGCTCACTGGAGCAAAATTTGAAACAGCTCAAATGTTTTGATCTGATCTGAAAACAAAGCTTTCAAAGCATTCATTCTGTATGTCATGCTTTTGATAATCAAAATGGATGTTTTCTAAGACTGGAATGCTTGAAACATTATCACTCAAAACTGCCCAGTTTTCTTCCAAGATCATGCTATAATTTTGTTTCAAACGGAGAACACTCAAAATGGCTGTTTCAAACCCATTTTGCTTAAATCTACTATGAAATCTCTCACTACTATGTATTACCAACCACCTTTAAAAAATGGATAACTAGCACTACTGATGAGGATCACTTAAAGCAGAGATGGAGAAACTTGGTCAACAAGATGCCTTGAATTTATTGTTATTTTTGAAGATACGTTATCAGTGATTCGAGTTTAAGTACTGTAACAAGCAGGTTGAGTCAAGATTAAAACAATGTTGCCTGCGTAGATTATCTTTTAATGAAATTTAGGAAATTTCAACTAATGCAAGATTCTGCTGTGAATACACAGGTAGGGCAGTTGACGTTTCATTACACTACACCAATTTTTCATAGTTGTACTTGGTTAACAAGTAGATATGAAATGTACCATCACAGAATATACCACCTCAGAATGGCCTGTCTAAATGCTCCTAAAATAGATCATCCCAATATAATCAGAGATGGTCTAATGAGTGATCATAAAATTCCATAAAATAAAATTTTGCACATCTCCGTAAATTAATCCCTTTTTTTTCCCAGGGTCACGTTTGCCATGATGTTGCAATTGTTTCGAGCTCCAAATAGTGCTTTCAAAAAATATATTACTACATGTACTTGAAAAGAATGGTACACATAAGTTCTGTGGACTTATTATAAGCAG